>NC_090442.1:398675096-398980525 GCF_031143425.1 Pleurodeles waltl | reverse complement strand
CTGTTCACTATTCGGGTGCAGTGTGGTGAGGTGGTCTTGTTGAACATGAAGGTGTGGGCACAGCTATGCCTTGGTGATTGTGCTGCGATTGCCTGCTCTGTTGTACACAGTGACTACTTTTTTCTCTTTTAGTGGCTGATGACTATGGGGGCAGGGGGAGAAACTGGTCAAACCTCGGCGAGCCATATATGTGTTTATTGAAAATAGTTTTCTCCTCCTCTCGTGCACCACGGTGAAATGTGTAAAACCCCCTGCTTTGCGTTCAGATACTCTGATTCCTTCCTAAATTAAACAAACATTGGCAACGCCAATAGGCCACACCAGTGTTCTGGAGTGGCGTTGAGTGGTGTAGAGTGTTGTGGAATGTCATGGAGGGAGTTGAATATTGTAGAGTACAGTTGAGTGGCATAGAGAGTCAGAGTGGAGTAGAGTGTCGTGGAGTAGCATAGAGTCTCGTGGAGCGGTGTAGAAGAGAGTGGAGTGGTGTTGAGGGTGTTGCCTTTAGTAGAGTGTTGTGGAGGAGGGTGTCTTAGAGCGGAATAGATTGTCATAGAGTGGAGTGGCATGAAGTAGAGTGGAGTGAAGTGGCGTAGAATTTAATAGAGTAGAGCTTCTTAGTGTAGTGTCGTAGAATAATGTAGCCTAAAGTGAAATGACATAAATTACAGTGGTGCAGAGTAGTTGGCGTAGAGTGCAGTGGCGTAGAATGCATTCATTTTGAGAAAAGTGGTGTAGAGGGTATTAGCGTAGAGTGGTGTAAACAGCATAGAGTGCAGTGAGATAGCGTGCATTGGTGCAGAGTGGCATTGAGTTCAGTGACAGAGTGTGCAGTCTTGCAGAGTAGAGTAGAGTAGTGTCGAGTGAAGTGGTGTACAGTAGATTGTTTCAGAGTGAAGTGGCATAGAGTGGTGCAGAGTAGAGAGCATTGAAATAGGGTACAGTGGTACAGATTGCAGTGTTGCAGAGTAGATCGGCATAAAGTGGAGTGGCATGGACTGGAGTTGTGCACAGTATTGTGGACTGATCTAGACTGGACATTTGTGTGGAGTGCAGTGGCAAAGAGTACAGTGGTGAATAGTAGAGTGGGTGGAGTTTCATAGAGTAGTGTCAGAGTGTCATTGGTGTAGAGAGCAGTGGCATGGAGTGTTGCAGATATTGTGGCGTACAGTGCAGTGGTGCAGAGTAGATTGGCATGGAGAGCAGTGGTGTACAGTACATTTGTTTTGAGTAAAGTGGTGTACAGTGCAGTGGCGTACAGTGCAGCAGCGTAGAATAGAGTGGTGTGGAGTGGTGAAGGGTAGTGTCAGAGTGTAAGTGGCATAGAGTGCAGTAACAGTGCTTTGGCAGCAGAATGCATTGGTTTTGAAGGGTATAGAGAAGAGTGGTGCAGAGTAGAGTGCGGTGGCATAGAGTGCACTGGCGTAAGGTGTTGTAAAGCGCAGTAGTGTAGATTAGAGTGAATTGGTGTAGCATGCACTGGCATAGAGTCTTGCAGATATAGTGATGTACAGTGCAGTGGTGCAGAATAGATTAGTGTGGTGTGAAATGCATTGGTTTTGAGTGAAGTTGTTGACAATGAGGTAGTGTACAGTGCAGCAGCAAAGAATGGAGTGGGGTGGAGTGGTGCAGGGTAGATTTTAGTGGGGTGAATGGAATGACGCAGAGTGGAATAGAGTGTTGTAGAGTGCAATGGTGCAGAATAGATTAGATTGGCATAGAGTGCAGTGGTGTACAGTGGAGCAGTGTAGGGTACAGTGGCATAGCGTGCAGTGGTGTGTATAGTAGAGTGGCATAAAGTGCTGTGGTGTAAGAGTGGCGTAGTGTCCAGTATTGCAGAATAGAGTGGTGTGGAGTGGTACAGGGTAGAGTGGCATAGAGTGACTTAAAGTGCAGTGGCAGAGAATGCAGTGTTGAGGAGCAGAGTTGTAGAATGCAGTGGTATATAGTAGAGTGGCATAGAGTGCACTGGCATGGTGTGCATGGCATAGAGTGGTGTAGAGTATAGTGGCATAGAATGTAGTAGTGAAGAGTAGACTGATGTAGAGTGCAGTGTTGTAGTTCATTGGTTTTCAATAAAGTGGTGTAGAGTGCATCAGGGTAAAGTGCAGTGGTTAGAGTAGAGTGCAGTGCCACAGAGTGCCATGGTGCCGAGTGGAATGGCGTAGAGTAGATTGTGTCAGGGTAGAGTGGGGTGGTGCATGGTGGGTTAGAGTGGCATAGGATGGATTGGTATAGAGTGGACTGGTGTAGAGTGGAGTGGTACAGAGTGCATTGATGTAGAGTGCAGTTGTGCATAGTAGAGTGTTGCGGGGTAAAGTGCATTGGTATAAAGTGGTGGAGAGTGGAGTGCAGTGATGCAGTGTGGAGAGCTGCTGAGTAGAGTGCACTGGCATAGACTGGTGCAATGTATAGTAGAGTTGGGTAAAGCAGCGTATGCACGGTGTGATAGTATACTGCCATTACAGACAACACATCTTTAATTGAAATGACTATTACATTTGCAAAGACATACAGTTTTACTGATAAAAGTGAGGAAATGTCATCAACTATTATATTGATTTTTTCTGATGGTATTAAAATTTCTTTCCGCCACACTACCGAGTTATCAAAAATGTCCTTCATTTGTACTGTCCTAATTCTGATATATTCTGAAATATCTGCACAGTTAATTTACAGACAGTCAAACATACTTTAACGTTTACGGCTACAACCATCGTTATTGCATCTTGTAATGTTATTTTATCTTGTAATGTTATTGTTTTCAGGTGCTGGCTTTAAACATTGAGGAAAAAATATTCTTTGAAGATTTAACTTCTTGCCAAAAAGTATGCTTTTAAAAACAAATAAAAAGGAAAGGGGAAGGTGATGTGTATGGTACGGACAAGGGTGTTCCAGGTATTTGACCCAAACTGAAAATACAGGGGCTGCCCCAGGAGTCGCTTCCCTTTGGACAATAAGCAGTTCAAAGACGTCCAACAGAGTGATAGCATTAGGTACAGTAGGCTAAATATGATGGGGTATCACCAAGCCAGCGTTTTCAGACCCAAGATGGCAATACAATCTAGTAAGTGCTGTCGGGTATTTACTCTGGCTCCTGGATGTGGCGGTGCCTTCAAGTTCCATCAAATACGCTCACTCAACACACTATTTGAGGATACTCTCACACATCACTGCAGCCAACAAACATTCTCTTAACAAACACTGCAAAATGCCTATTACAAAAACCTTGCCATGTTTATAACCTTTACCCTCTCTCACACAACCAACCCTAGTTAGGCACACTCAGTGGTGGGTACACAATGGTATGCATCCAACTTGGAATCACACCGACTTACCGTACCACATTACACATGCCAAGACGGTACACTTACCCTAAAGGCATTAGGAATAGCTGTACTGTGCCATTCAACACTGCTGAGGGGCAGGGCGGCACCAGGGCCGGGGAGGCCTGAGGTGCCCACTGAACCCTAATGATTGCTGTACATCACTGTTAAAATAGTAGCCGGGGAACCCATTTCCTTCCCCCCACTATGGCTGATGACACATGGCTATGGCACTGGCTGGGGAAATACCCTGGAAGACTCGCTGACAGCACTTTTAGTACTGCACCATAACTGTTCACATAACATATTACATTACAAACACCAGCACAATGCCTGACGCAAACAACATAGCACTCAGGACATTTTCAACAGTAAGGGGTCCCTCCGAAACACCACCAGCAGAATTCACTGTAAGAGACAGCACAGTGTCACTCAACTAACAAAACTAAACATACTGCACCAGTGAAACGCCCCATCAGTGACCCAGACTGCCACAGTACGCATCACTCAACGTGCACACTGCCACATACCTTCCCAAGAGCCATATATAACTCTTGATAACCGCTTACTCAAACGTATCGCACCATCACAGCGGTGAAGACAATATCAAAGACAACAGTATCACTTTTCAACACCAACACAACTGAATCACGTAACATGCATGGGCAAGGTTCACTCAGAAAGAAATATTGACTTTAAGTTAAAATATCAATGTTTAATGTTACCTAACTCACTGTATTTGTTTTAAGCTGTCCAGCTTGAGTTTGTCCCTTCCATTGCTCAAAACCTATTTCCTGTATCCTTCCACCAGAGCTGAATTTGTGTAAAAAGGCCTTTAAATCTTGTTCTTATCTTGTCACGTTTGTGTGCAGTCAGACAGTGGTCAAATGTCAGGGTATGTCTACCAGCTAACTTGGTGTTTACTTTTCTTTCTCTGACTCCAAAGTTAGAGGATTTAAAGGACAATGATGCTGGCTACTGGGGGTGCTGGACGGAAGGCTGTATGATATTATCTTCATACATAAAACATAATGTACATGCCTGTAAATGAACTGTGCAGATATTTCAGAATATATCAGAATCTGGATCCATAAATTAACAACAAAACGTGAGTATTATTTTTTGATTAAAGGAACCACTTCAACTCGTCACGCTCTTTTTCCTGTAATGCTGAAGAGCTGTTGTTTTTAGATTCTCGAGGAAACATTAAAAAAATACGTGCGTCCCATTCCTTTAACATACACTGGTCTCATCCCCAGTGCCAGTATACGGGCTTTTCGTTTTGAGAGAACGCCACCCAGAAGACACGCAGTCGTTTAAAAACCCATCCCATAAGGAAGGTCCTAGTGGCTGACTGTAGGAGGCTGGACTGGCTTGTAGTGAGTACCAAGGGGTACTTGCACCTTGCACCAGGCCCAGTTATCCCTTATTAGTGTATAGGGTGTCTAGCAGCTTAGGCTGATAGATAATGGTAGCTTAGCAGAGCATCTTAGGCTGAACTAGGAGACGTGTGAAGCTACTACAGTACCACAAGTGTCACTTGCACAATATCATAAGAAAACACAATACACAGTTATACTAAAAATAAAGGTACTTTATTTTTATGACAATATGCCAAAGTATCTTAGAGTATCCTCTGAGAGGATAGGAAATATACACAAGATATATATACACAATAGCAAAAATATGCAGTATAATCTTAGAAAACAGTGCAAACAATGTATAGTTACAATAGGATGCAATGGGGACACATAGGCATAGGGGCAACACAAACCATATACTCCAAAAGTGGAATGCGAACCACGAATGGACCCCAAACCTATGTGACCTTGTAGAGGGTCGCTGGGACTATTAGAAAATAGTGAGAGTTAGAAAATTAGCCCTCCCCAAGACCCTGAAAAGTGAGTGCAAAGTGCACTAAAGTTCCCCTAAGGACAAAGAAGTCGTGATAGAGGAATAATGCAGGAAAGACACAAACCAACAATGCAACAACTGTGGATTTCCAATCTAGGGTACCTGTGGAACAAGGGGACCAAGTCCAAAAGTCACAAGCAAGTCGGAGATGGGCATATGCCCAGGAAATGCCAGCTGTGGGTGCAAAGAAGCTTCTACTGGACAGAAGAAGCTGAGGTTTCTGCAAGAACGAAAAGGGCTAGAGACTTCCCCTTTGGTGGACGGATCCCTCTCGCTGTGGAGAGTCTTGCAGAAGTGTTTTCCCGCCGAAAGAACGCCAACAAGCCTTGCTAGCTGCAAATCGTGCGGTTAGCGTTTTTGGACGCTGCTGTGGCCCTGGAGGGACCAGGAGGTCGCAAATTGGACCAGGAGAGAGAGGGGACGTCGAGCAAGACAAGGAGCCCTCTCAGCAGCAGGCAGCACCCGGAGAAGTGCCAGAAACAGGCACTACGAGGATGCGTGAAACGGTGCTCACCCGAAGTTACACAAAGGAGTCCCACGTCGCCGGAGACCAACTTAGAAAGTCGTGCAATGCAGGTTAGAGTGCCGTGGACCCAGGCTTGGCTGTGCATGAAGGATTTCCGCCGGAAGTGCACAGGGGCCGGAGTAGCTGCAAAAGTCACGGTTCCCAGCAATGCAGCCCAGCGAGGTGAGGCAAGGACTTACCTCCACCAAACTTGGACTGAAGAGTCACTGGACTGTGGGAGTCACTTGGACAGAGTTGCTGGATTCGAGGGACCTCGCTCGTCGTGCTGAGAGGAGACCCAAGGGACCGGTAATGCAGCTTTTTGGTGCCTGCGGTTGCAGGGGGAAGATTCCGTCGACCCACGGGAGATTTCTTCGGAGCTTCTAGTGCAGAGAGGAGGCAGACTACCCCCACAGCATGCACCACCAGGAAAACAGTCGAGAAGGCGGCAGGATCAGCGTTACAGAGTTGCAGTGGTCGTCTTTGCTACTTTGTTGCAGTGTTGCAGGCTTCCAGCGCGGTCAGCAGTCGATTCCTTGGCAGAAGGTGAAGAGAGAGATGCAGAGGAACTCGGATGAGCTCTTGCATTCGTTATCTAAAGTTTCCCCAGAGACAGAGACCTTAAATAGCCAGAAAAGAGGGTTTGGCTACTTAGGAGAGAGGATAGGCTAGCAACACCTGAAGGAGCCTATCACAAGGAGTCTCTGACGTCACCTGGTGGCACTGGCCACTCAGAGCAGTCCGGTGTGCCGGCAGCACCTCTTTCCAAGATGGCAGAGGTCTGGAGCACACTGGAGGAGCTCTGGACACCTCCCAGGGGAGGTGCAGGTCAGGGGAGTGGTCACTCCCCTTTCCTTTGTCCAGTTTCGCGCCAGAGCAGGGCTAAGGGGTCCCCTGAACCGGTGTAGACTGGCTTCTGCAGAATTGGGCACATCTGTGCCCAAGAAAGCATTTCCAGAGGCTGGGGGAGGCTACTCCTCCCCTGCCTTCACACCATTTTCCAAAGGGAGAGGGTGTAACACCCTCTCTCAGAGGAAGTCCTTTGTTCTGCCATCCTGGGACAAGCCTGGCTTGACCCCAGGAGGGCAGAAACCTGTCTGAGGGGTTGGCAGCAGCAGCAGCTGCAGTGAAACCCCAGGAAAGGCAGTTTGGCAGTACCAGGGTCTGTGCTACAGACCACTGGGATCATGGGATTGTGCCAACCATGCCAGGATGGCATAGAGGGGGCAATTCCATGATCATAGACATGTTACATGGCCATATTCGGAGTTACCATGGTGAAGCTACATATAGGTAGTGACCTATATGTAGTGCACGCGTGTAATGGTGTCCCCGCACTCACAAAGTTCAGGGAATTGGCTCTGAACAATGTGGGGGCACCTTGGCTAGTGCCAGGGTGCCCTCACACTACGTAACTTTGCACCTAACCTTTACCAGGTAAAGGTTAGACATATAGGTGACTTATAAGTTACTTAAGTGTAGTGTAAAATGGCTGTGAAATAACGTGGACGTTATTTCACTCAGGCTGCAGTGGCAGGCCTGTGTAAGAATTGTCAGAGCTCCCTATGGGTGGCAAAAGAAATGCTGCAGCCCATAGGGATCTCCTGGAACCCCAATACCCTGGGTACCTCAGTACCATATACTAGGGATTTATAAGGGTGTTCCAGTAAGCCAATGTAAATTGGTAAAATTGGTCACTAGCCTGTTAGTGACAATTTAGAAAGAAATGAGAGAGCATAACCACTGAGGTTCTGATTAGCAGAGACTCAGTGAGACAGTTAGTCACTACACAGGTAACACATTCAGGCACACTTATGAGCACTGGGGCCCTGGTGAACAGGGTCCCAGTGACACATACAACTAAAACAACATATATACAGTGAAAAATGGGGGTAACATGCCAGGCAAGATGGTACTTTCCTACACTGACCCTCTGGCTTGGATCAAGAACTCACGTGAACAGCAAAGATCGTTTCTGCCGCTCAGACGGGAGTTGTGCACAAACTCCTCACCTTTTGTAATACATGGAAATACTCTTGCACTGTCCTTTCCTCGGGGACACAAATCTAGTCTATCGGTCTCGCTAGGTCAGTCTGTCATTCACTGTAGCCATCTGTGACTGGCGCGAAGCTTGGAGCAGTAGGTCTAGTTCTTCGGAAGTGGAATGTGTTTTGGTCCACTGAAAAGTGAACTTTCAGAAAACCATCATCCTAAGGGTAAGCTTGTTTGATAAGTCGTTCAGTAAAAGTGAAATTTTCAGGCAATCTTTATGGCTGCTCGGAAAACAAATTTTCACTACCAGTCAGTCGCCATAAAATCCCGATGCAAAGCTCCGAAGTTGTCGTTTTATCGCTGCTGCCAGGAGAGTTTGTTTGTGTGAACTTGAACCTGAATGGCCGCTGTTACTACTTCAAGGATGTTTTATCTTCCGAGGTCTACAGGGCTTTTTCAAGCCAAGATAACCCGAGGGTGTGTGTTTTTAAAGGTGATCATATCACTGTCAGTGCCTCGAAGACACTTGTCGCGCTTTAGATGGTTGTAACTCAGAAAGTAAAACCCTGCTGCTTGTGGTGCAGCTTAGAGAGCAATGTAAAAAAGCAAAAAATTACCTTTTTGACGTCTAGTTAGGGTGACCAGATTTTGAGGAGCGAAAACCGTGACAGGTCAGACATAAAAGAAGGACATAAGACATTACTCACTTTTATATCTGGCCTGTCCCGTTTTTTTGCGTAGCTTTGTGAATGTGTGCCTATAGATGTGTGTGTATTATATACACATATATAATACACACACACATTTACAAGACTACATATATAAAATTAGCTATGGCTTGACCTCCCACCCTGCACCCCCAACATCTCTCTCTGCTCCCCACTTGTCTTTCTGCTGGGAGCAGAGAGGGGACTGTGTTGCCTGGCAGTAACGGATAAATGAATTATTTCATACTTTGTGGACGTCTTTAATTTATGCTTCCCTACATGATCTGACCTTTGTCCTAATTACCGGCACATTTATTCAATGATCTGCCCCTTGTCCCAAAAACCGGGACATTTATTCAGTGATATGACCTTCATCCCAAAAACCGGGACATTTGTTTAAAATTAAGAGAAGTGTCGGGACACCGGGGCGGTCCCCTAAACACTGGGACTCTCCGGGGAAATCCGTGACGACTGGTCACCCTGACTAGTCTGCAGTAATTTACTCTGTAACAGTTCAGAAGATTGATTCAATTTAGCAAAAGTTTATTACCGGCTACATATAGCAAACTCATAGGACTTCATGTGGGAATACATTTAAAACTGCCTCTCAGTTCAGAAGATACAGAGGTGGGGGTGTTGGCAGGGGGAATGTATACAACGCACTACATTATATATGAGTATTTCAAATCACTCATGAGTTGTAGCCATCTGGAGGCACCAAGCTGCCTTCTTGCAATAGGTCCTGGATCTCTGTGGCGCCAAAGTCCTGTAGTCCATAGGCAAAGCTGGCTTTACCCATCCCCAAGATGGCCGCTATTTGGTTTTGTTTTTTTTATTAGCTGGCAGTGCTCCCAGCCATTTTATCGGTTGGGCTGGAGGTGGAGGTGCGTGGGGGCTGCAGCTCCCACGTGAATTCTTGGTGGAGTTTACATTCATACTAAGCAATGAGTATGCCTTTGTTTGTCCCGAAGTAGTTTCTGTACGTTCAAGGACAAACTTTCTAATGACAAGTAACTTTGTGTGACAACGTGCTGATAATTCGTGGAGTGTTTTGTTTAATATTTCTTTCTCTAAATGTGTAGGGTATTATGTAACTTTAACTCGTGACACTTTTGCTGGGGTGTAGAGGTTTTGCTTACTTTACAAAGCAAAGTACAAATATTTAAGAATTTATAGCAGCAGCACAATCAAGGCTCATAAGTCAGGTGATGTTGATAACCAGCACCCCCTACTCCACAAACGTTTTCAGCACCACTGCATTTTATTGTCTATGCAGGTCTAACCTACCTTGAAAAAAGCTGCTTTGGTAACATATGAGTTTTGGGACTCGGATGGTTGATCCCCTTCTTGAAACAGTAAAATAACAACAAATATATAGGTGTATGAAATGTATAGAGAGGAGCGACCTGGTAGTAAATTGTAGCTGCTGCACCCTCCTAAAAATAAATAAATACTCATAGGGACAGAGATATATGCATTTGAGCATGGCTGCTTCAAACCCATATCAATCGTTGCAGAAAGGGCTTCAGAACGAGGTCTAGAGCAGTCTGCCAACAGCATGAGAAGTAGCCAGAATAGGGTACACAACCGGGGGGACGGGAGTATGTGAACTGTGATCTGGTGACGACTGTAGTCCTGCTGATCGCACTTGTTTCTTCTCCATTCATAGGAACAAAATGTAGTGAGGCATTAGTCCTGATCCTGCCCTGGAAGTGATTGTAAGTGCCTCAGGTTGGGTCCAGTCTCCGCCTTCATGCTAGGCTGACCCCCCCCCCACTGCACGTGCAGACCGTTACCCGAACAGGCACAGCACATGGCAGTTGAAAGGGTGAAAAGTGTCCTACCACCTGCTGGTAGCAGAACCCTTATTCAACATGCGGCAGTTCTTTCTTGGACATGTAGACGTAAATACTCTTTCAATGCAAAATATTAACTCTGGGAATGTACTAAGAATGCGGATAAGGCTTAACAATATAAGGCTATTGCCTAGTTTAAGTAAAGTTAAGAAGTTTACCCCATTATATCATATTGGAACTAGCATTTCTGTAAAGGCCTGGTCTACTTTTTTTTTTTTTTTAATAAAAGCTTCCCACTAGGGCTGCCACGCTTTTGATTGGACAGGGCCAACACGCCCTTGTGGGGGGGAGTATTTAGAAAGTGCAATTTTTTAAAAATCTGTAAAGAAAAATGCAGGGCTATGAATATTGGCCACAATTTGAAAGGATTTTAAAATACACTTTGTTAGAGGTATTTGAGAATTTTCTGTCAAGAAATGTTAAAAAAAGTAAATGCAAATTCTGTTAATTCAAAAGTTATTTTGGTCAGTTTTTTTAGTGGTCAAAACTTGATAAGCCTTAAATACCACATTAAACTTGAGTCTTATCTCTATCTTCATTTATCAGATTGTCCCTCTGTCTTCTCTTAATTTCTCTCTTTATCGGTCTATCTCTTCACCTCCATTCTCTCTTCCCCACTGTTTGCCCTTTTCTCATTCGCTTCCGTATTTTGGGTTCCTATTCTCTAACCGGCTATTACATTTGGCTTCCTCCTTCACCTCTAAGTCATTTAAATCACTCTGCACACCTTCTTTTATCTCTCTCTCAGACCTCAGTATTTTGAAATAAAGGTGGGTAGCGTTAACACCGAGCATCTCTTCTCTGTCCTGTGATATGCTTTTAGGTGTTTTTAGTGCTGCTTTAGTCCATCCTGCCATTGCAGAGATCGGGCCTGCTGACACACAAAGCCCATTCAGGCACCTGTAGTTCAGACACAAGTGCAAGCAGCAGCACACAGTGTTCCACTATGGGGTTTACTGGCACACAACATAAACACACATTTTTAGGGTCGAGCGTGGAAGCGCTCTGTCCCTGTTGTAATCACTCTGTGGGCTTTTAACCACACCCACGTCATACCCGTTACTTTCATTGGTTCGTGGGCTTGCCTTCTAAAATTCGCTTGATTTCATTTGTGAAAGGCATGCATGCGTCATGCCTTTTCTGGTGTTCGTCCCTCCTCAAGAGCACCAGTATACTACTGAAAACATACTAGGCTTTGGACTACTTTTTCTTTTTCTTTCCTTTGCATGACATCGACCCTGTTACATGGATAATTGCACTTTTGCCGATTACATGGATAATAGCACTTTTGCCGATACGTTTGACTGCAAGCAAACTTCAGTTTCTTTCTGAGTGTCTCCTTCACGCTCACGATGGCCGTCAGCTCACTTAAGTGAAACTGATTTACTTTTCATTTTCAGTTTGTGGCAAGAAAAGTCTGGTTCAGAGTTTACAGCTGTGCTAATAGGTCTAACTTGAGCAAATGCGTAACCCGTTGCATTGCAAATGCTGGTTTTTATTGATATAGCTTATAAAAAAACATTGCAGCCCAAAGATAACAGGTGTTGTGCCTATCGCTGGAGCAATAACAAAAAATAAAAGCAAAAGAAATATAAAATACACATACGGGGGACATGCTAATAATCATAAATAAACCATAGAGTTCACTAATCTCAAATGCACAATTTTTACGATTAATTTGTGTTATCCTAAGTCATGCATTCCTTCCTCAGCACAGTGCGTGATC
The DNA here is from genome assembly GCF_031143425.1 of Pleurodeles waltl. Classification (NCBI taxonomy): domain Eukaryota; kingdom Metazoa; phylum Chordata; class Amphibia; order Caudata; family Salamandridae; genus Pleurodeles; species Pleurodeles waltl. The sequence continues at coordinate 398,968,502 of NC_090442.1, read as the reverse complement.
CTGAGCATGTCACTTAACCTTGCTGGAACTCATTTACCTTATCATCTACAGTACAGGCTTTTAGAAGTAAACAATTAGGAGTATGAGGAGCTATATACATTGATATACGTGTATTAGGTTTAGCTTTGCTACAGAAGAGTGCTGCACTTGACCCTTGCAGCAGGTTCCGAAGCCGTGCAATACATGTCTGTGCCCATGTGACAGCAGGTCAGGATTGAGGTCATTTAGCACAGTAGCCCTCTACAGCAGAGGTGCGCAAACATTTTGATGCCGGGTCCCCCTCTCAAAACCTTTTTAGGTGTAAGGACCCCCTCCTGACAAAAATTTCTATAACCTGGTACTCCTCATAAACAATGTTAAACATCCCAAATTCCCACTGCAAATAACTTTACAGTGAGGAAATAATATTAAACAGCGTTTAGCTAGCCAAAGGTCAGTGATTGTGGGGGCGTGGTGAAGGGTGTAGCTAAAAACAAAGGTCATAATTTATGAGGAATTGGCGTAGGGCAGTCCAGCAAGCTTTCTTGCTACACTGCTCTACGCCAATATAAAAGGGCAGGAATGGACCGTAGTTATGAAATACAGTGCATTCTCGTCCCTTCCCCCTGTGCTGGCGCACAAATTGCTGCCTAGCGCCAACATAGGCAGGATTGTTTTTGTGCAGGAAGGGACACCTTCCTGCACAGAAACAATCCTGAGGCATTTTCCTCTTTCTATATGTGCTGCAGAATGCAACACACATGTAAATAGGAAAAAACAAGAAGTGCAACATTTCTCCTCCTTACGCCTGCTCTGGGGAGGGGTAAGTTTTGGCACTGCTTCAGTTTACTTGATTTTGTACATCTGGGGCAGCGTCAAAATCCATGGGTGTTGCGTGGGAACACCTACCACAACACCCAAAGAATACCGCCTTGACGCAGAGTAAGGCAACATAGTGGCTTGTGCTGCTTTGCCATACTCCATTTGTATAAGGCCATGCAAAGCCACACAGGGTGGCTTTGCGTTGCCTCATAGATATGATTGAGAGGTGTGTGCTGCCAAAGCGTCAAAAAAAGTGATGCTCTGGTAGCGCAAGCCCCTCATAAATAAGCCACCAAATATTCTGGATGTTTTTTTTAGGTTTTTCACAGTATGGTAGCTACATTTAAAATAAGTCAGTTTAAATGAAAGTTGTTACTCATTAGGAAATGCACTTTAGTGCAGAGGTCTGTGTGTAACCGGAGAGCAACAGAACTAAATCTTGGTTTGTGCAATGGAGAATAGTTACTTGTGTATTTTTAGTGCCATGAGGTCACAACCTGTGATAGAAAACATTGTGGATATGTAAGGCATTACTTTATACTTGCATTACATACAGTGTAAGATAGGCCACTACAAAAAGGTTTAAGATAAAACAGTACTTCTAAAATGTAGATTTAAGTAATACTAGAGCATATGCAATACCTGTCCCTTCAACACCTCCAGGTGAGGTAAGCACTATGTTAATATGATTACAATTAAAAGAACACACTTCATTAAGCAGTTGTTAAATCTTTGCACTACCTATCAAAAAGAATAAAGTTTTGTCATGAGAAAGCTTCAAGTGATTATGTCAGTTAAAGCCAGTACCGGCTCCCCAGCATCCTTTACAGTTGCAGATCAACTCATAGTGCACATTTCCATTTCATTCAGGAAGAAGGTGCCTGGTACGAAGGTGTCTGTAGATGTCTGTCTGGCTTCTTTCTCAGCACAGGAGACTGCCTGAAGGACAGTTCAGCTGAAGCATTGGACAAAGTGAGGGGGAAATGCACAACCCCCTGCCCAGGACTCCACCCCCCCCCGGGGGTCGTGACCCACTGATTGAAGACCTCTGCTCTACAGGAACTCTACACAGTAGTTTTTTGGAGAACTGCTAAAGCTGTCTATGGATAAGAACTGAAAGCTGATGAAGCCTTTTCTGACATTTTTGGGGGAGGTGATGGACAGGAGAGGAGTCTCTGAGACCATTTGGCAGTTATGTTTTTCAGGGCTGCAGTGATGTGACTACATTCCATATGAACTTATCAGGAATGTTTGTTATTTTAGGACTCATCTCAGGAAAATAATCTTGCATGGTAATTAATATCAGGTTCTTGTTTTTATATAGATCACATGTTAACTTTGAGTGAAGATCATTATTTCCTATGTATATTTTTAATTTATTTCCTTGGGAGACCTCAATGTAAACCCTCTTTTTGGTACTTCTTCAAATATTTATTAACATTTTCCACAACAAGTCAAAAGTGTTACATGAACTGCACAGAACAATGTTCAAAAGACAGGTAACCTGTACAATATTGGCTTACCCACATAGCACCCTCTGCCCCCTTCACCAGCCAGCACCCTGGACCCTGGAATACCCTGTGATGTACTAAGTGGCTAGGCTCAGAGTACCCCTAGAGCAGTCAGTCATCTGTCAAGTCAGGTCTGCATCAGAGTCAGATTCCGTGCCCAGGGCCATCCGTTCTCGCAACATCCCCTCCCATTTAAAGCAATCCGCCTCCATTTTGTCATCAGTCCAAACCTCCTGCATCCACGTTCTTCCATCGGTGCCCATTAGCCTTTGGCCCTGCTCCTCTGTGCATAAGTGGGTCCTCGTGGGGACAGCTATCTAATAGCAATTTGTCTGTTTGCTAGTACCAGCCCCAATAATGCAAACTTATAGAACACCTTGCAACCCTTTGGACTCGGTATTAAATGTAGCAGACAGTGCTGTGCCTTGTTCTCCATGTATGTCCATCACCTAGCGAAAGAGGCGGGTAACCATGCTCCATTAAGCTGTCAGGTCTGAGCATTCCTATGACGTGCAGAAAATCGGCTTCAACCCTCGCACATCTGGGACAGGCACCTGATCTGGTCTTATATATTATGCGCAGTCTCTTTGCGGAAACGATAGGCTTGATGCAAAACATAAAATTGTGACAAAATGAAGCGTGCATTGCTAGAAATTCCTTTCGCCAGTGCACAAACCCTTGAACAGTCACCGCCCGTCAGGGCTTCACCCGAGTCACCATCCCGCCCCTGCCTGGCCACCAACTGGGCCACTGGTCTATCTCATCACAGGGCACTATAAAATCTCATAATGAGTCTTCAGGTGGCTTCACAATCTAAGAGTGCCTCGAGCGGGAACGTGAACTGTCGGGCCTGAGGGAAATTAGGTCAGATGTCACTGCCACGTTTTTGTGAGTTTGGTAAAGTGTAAGAACTGGCCAGATCCCACATCGAACGCTTCGTGTACCTCCATTAATGTAATACATGTCTCCCTTGGGTACAGGCCCCCCAGTGTTTTGCAACCACCCTTGATCCACGCCATCATACACATGACCTCCCTGATATGCAAAAAGGGCCTCAACCACCACAGTGATAGGTAGGTTGAAAAGGGGGCAGAGTGTAAGACACAATGGCTCAAAGACTTCCATGTACATGCCATCAGCATCACTGTGTATGGGCGATATGCAGGTGCCTGAGCTCTCACGATGAGACAGAGGGACAGTTATATGTTTACACTTTGAGCAAACTGATTTCTCATCCATCCAGCGTCCCTGAGAGAAACAGGTACTGACCCTCTACATCCACACATATCTTTTGCATTCTGAAGGGCACGCCTGGAGCTATCCATATGGCCACCCCCTTCGGGTAGGATGAATAGGTTGAGGCATACAGTTGCCACCTCAATTTTTTTTCTCAACTTCTCTGCTTCAGCTCCTACTAGGTGTGTCTCCTGGAGGAGTGCAATATCTACATGATGTAAGTATGGACCCTATCGCTTCTTGTAGTATCAGGCCTGATCATAACAAGTAAGAATATGTGTTTTGCCTGCCATTTGTGCCACCCCTTTTCCCCACTTCTGGGGGGGCTCCCACTACCCCTTCTGCCTTTGTCTCGATCTTCCGCCACCCAATCTGTATTCAAGGCCTTGTGTGTGTGTGTGTGTTGTGTCTGTGAACTCCTTATGTCCATAATCCAAAAACAACCCCTTTAATCAGTCCAGTTCCCACCCACCTTTACTCCGGGTAAACATCAATATGTGCTCCCCAATGATACTTTCCCATTCGAGATGCCTCGGAGTCCTCCACCCTTTCTCTCTCAGTGTAGCATCTACAGTTACATGTTGGTCAACACCTCAGTAGTACTAAACAAAACAGTATAACACACAAGAGATCTAGTTGGCCAACTGATCATCCACCAACCTAGTCAGGCAGCCCTCCAGTACCTCCAGATTACCTGACAACTCTAAACCATCCCCAGTAAGAGATGGCTAACTACGTTCTGTAACAAAAGAAAGAAACAAGATAAACGCAATGTTAGGAACACAAATAACCAGTGAGAAAGCATAGTCTGGCATAATGCTCCTGTCGTCCTCGTGTAAGTCTTCACAAATAAAAGTTGGAGCCCTCTACAGCAAATATAAATCAGTTAACAGGCAATCGCTTTCTCAAAATACCTGGGGGAAAAAGATAGGGCATAGTTAATACATCACAAACATCTTAGCCAAATACAGCTTTGTGTACAAGGGTCCAGTATCTGTCCATGCCCCCCAGTCATCTGGGGCAGCCACCTCCGGCTAGGCATCCTCTTCGGCGTTGCTGTCCAAAACGTCTGTACGATAGTGTGCCTCTGCTACAGCCAGCATTCCACTCCCCTGCACCTCCACTCATGGGGCCTCTGCTGCAGCTTTCATGCCCCCAATGCCTCTGTTCAGCTGATCCGCTAAGCGTGCCTCTCGGTGGGCCAGCAGTTCTCTCAGGTGTCCCAACCCAGTCTTGTGGGCCAGCCGACTCAAGTCAAGCCCACACATCCTCCCAGCTAGTAAAAAAAAATGTGACTGACCCTCATGCACCACTCAGAGCCTATCAGGGAAGAGTAGCATGTACTTGATACCCAGAAAGCAAAATCGCTGCTTGATGGCCAGAAATGAGTGCCTCAAGGCCAGCACCATGTGCGTATAGTCAGGGAAGATCTGGATCTGTCTATTCTCGAAGGCAGGGTCCTCATGTCTCTGGGGCCATTGCAGGATATTGTACCAGCCCCTGTAATTGAGCACTTCTACTATGATAGTCCATGGCAGAGCCCCCAGTTAGGGCTCAGTTGCTGGCATTAGATGTTCCCTCTCCATTACAAAGAATGCAGACAATAGGGAGTGTTCAACCACCAACCTGCCCTGATGTGCCGAAACTTGAGGAGCCACCGTCCCCCCACCCCCTCCAGTGTACTTTGAGGGGGGCCGCATTCTCGGAGAATCTGATGAAACGTAAATGGCAGTGGCAGGCCCTCCCCTCTGTCCTTCAATCGATCATTCAGGAGCTTTGGATTATATGTGAGACCCTGTACCACACCCCACGGTCTTTCATCTCCACAGAAAGAGCTTTGATTTTTTTTTTTTTTATTGGTTTCCCAGGACCTCTAGGTGACCTTGCGTATATCTGCACGCAGGAGGTTCACCTCAACCAAAATGGAGCAGATTTTTCCCTCCATCATTTATGTTGAGTATGCAATGGCTGCAAGGATTTGGGCACCCATTAGGTCACCCATTGCTCCCGGGATCTTGCCATCGCCACTCTGAGGGTGTCAGGCTGGGGGATCAGTATACTGTTCTATTCTGGTTTGCTGTGATCTGGTCGCCCTGTCTCTACCCATGACCACCAGCAAAGTGCCCAATCGTTGATAGTGCCTCACAAGTCAGTAGCAATGCTAGGGATAGTTCCCCAAGGGGTTCTCAGGCCATGTAATTCAAGGGGTCTAGCTAGGGCATTGCTCACCATGCAGCTTCACCCCCCCTCCCCCCCCCCACCCCCCTCCTCCAATACCAATGCTGAGGGGCAAGGGAGGTGAGGGATTGCAGGTGAAAGTTCATTGTCTGGGGCCTCCGTTCAGCTAGATCCGTCCACCAGCACTAGGCCACTACTCTACATCACCACAAGGTGATGACTCAGCTCCCCAAAGAGTAGCGAGGCTCTCATTTTACATCTGTTTAAGGGAAGGAGGTTTCACTCTGGTCCCACAAGGGTCAGCCTGGACCACGTTCCTCCCCCCAAGAAATACTAGTTGCTGTACCTCTGAAGTGGATCAGAGGAGTAAGGGGGATGCAGAAGCAAGCTTTGGGGTGATTTCCCTGCAGCAAACAGCTCTGGACAGTCCGGAGAGCGCCGCCCACCAGTGGGTAGTCATCACTCGCCCTGTCCTGAGGCCACAAATCCAGGCCGTGTATTCGAGCAACTTAGGGTTAATACACTCTCCAGCGTCATTCGAGGCAGCCATTGACTCACCAGCAACCTCGCCTGCTCAGGCCTTTGCCATCAGGAGGACTCTCAAAGGGCCACAATGCCACACCAGTTGGTTGCAGCCCTGCCCTTTACCTCAGAGTACCGCCGCACACTTCTCCAGCACCTCGGGGTGTCAGGCCCATCTAGCGAACTCAGAGGGCCCACCCCTATCCATGTTGCGCCAGGGCCCTGTGCCTCCACGTACGCCCAGCTCGTCTTTGTCCACCAGCCTCTCTCAGGCTTCAACTGGGCCGAGCGGGTCAAGCAGAGCCACGCAGCAGGCTATGACAATCCTTGCACTGCCAGGACGGTCCCCCCAATATTGCATGGGGAACCCAGGGCCTGTGCGCCACCACAACAGTCTTCGTGGCCTCCGATACCCCGGTAATCTCACCCACAGAGGCCTCCACCTTCAGGGGGATCTGTGGAGGGCCACTATTTTGCAGCATTGCGTCCCGGCCAGTTCCCGCTACTTAGTGCATCTCTGCCATCTCCCTCGGTCTTTCAGGCTATTGAGTACCCTAATGGACAGGCGGGGCTCTCGCCAGCTCTCTGTCTGCAGTTTTGCCCCAGGCACAAGGACTCTGAATGGCACCGGATCACACAGGGGCTCGGCGTAGCTCCAAATTAAAGCGTGCAACCTGCCATTTTGCCTCGCAATACCTCCTATTTGTCACTTTTAAAATATTTGTGGTGCATCATCTGTACTCCCTCCCATTTACCTTGGCCTTTTTATGTCTGTTGTAAACCAAGACGTTTCGTTTTATTAAACTGATATATAAAATCCTTTCAGCCAGCCAAATTCAACTACAGCATGGGGCAATGGGTCAGCCCACTTCGGCCATTGATTAAAGTAAATAAATGTAAGTGATGGACTTCTGCCCCTTCAGAAGGAACACATATAAACACAAATAAGTTCCCTTACCTACCAAGTACTAATTGGCATCTTCATTTTTGATTAATGATCACCTAGATGGCTTCTCCAGCAATAGTGCTGAAAAAATCATGCCTCAACAAAACTAGCATTGACAAAGTCAAAAGGATGGCTTTGCCAGTGCTAGTCAAGCCTTGCATTTCTGTTTTTTGAATTTTCCATTTCTTAACCGTTGTCCCTGACCTTCTTTTTTCTTGTTTTTCCCTCCCCTTTATCCGTTATATGTATTTCTCTTTTCTTTTACAATGTTCTTGATGTCCAGTTCTTTTTTCCCGTTTTTGTTTGTTCTGCAAGCTGTTGCTTTTTAGCTAAGCTTGTACTTCTATGAGAAGGTAATTCTGAGGACTTTGTGGCTGTATGTAAGATACAGACTTGTATGAGACAGGAAATTGGGAGCACCAATAGTGTTAAAGTAGTATTCTGCCTCTGTGGCAGTCTTAACACGTGAAACAATTAAGCAGTTAGCTAAGAAGTGCAGACGTCCACAATTTCCACACATTTTTTATTTATTTTTTTTTTTTTAAATGAGATGCTGCACATCATTTTGAAAAATATGTGGAACAAATTTACATGTGCTGGTTGAATCCGTTTCTAGAGCCTGCCTACCAAACAGCACACGCTGTCTGCTGGTGAAAAAACTATTGTGAGCTCACAGTGGGCCCAGAGTCCGCCCATTATTTGCCATTTGTTGGCTTTATTATCACACGTATTTGCTTGCTTTTTATTTGTCATCTTGCGTGCGTTTTATTTCCTCCTCTTGTGTTTGTCCCTCCCCTGGAGCCTGAAAGCATTACTTGTGTCCTTCCACTGGCCACTTTTGAAGCACTACTGAATTACTTTTAGTTAAGACTGCATATGTTCTCCAGCTGTCTACCTCGTGTACTGCTCCACTTCACCATTCCGCCATGGTCCATGTTGGTCTCTTTCACCCATGTGCTTCTCCCTGTCCCCACCTGTTGTGCTCGTCCTCGTGTGCTTCTCCCCCCCGTTGGTTTGTCACCCTTGTGCTTCTCCCCTACAGTTTCATATTATTTTCTCTAGCTCAGATTCTTTACTTTCCTTCACCCCCACACTCCACGTACCTTTCTATCATCCGTGTTGGTTAAGTCACCCTAGGTGCTCTTATCACATTGCTTCCTTCCCTATCTGTGCCTTCTGTGTTGCTTTCCCCCACCAAAGCCTAAAAAAATGCTTTTGTGCCACTTATTTTTCCAAGCTGGATTGGTAAATGAAAAGAAAAGAAAGCACTTGCACCATGTTTGGACGCATGTGTGTTGTGCCTCCCTACAAAATGATGTGGGTGGAAGAGTCATTGCATTTTTTTGTCTTTAGCCATGTTGCGCACCATTGCTAAAAAGCATTGGCGAAGCCAATAGATCCCAATGATGAGAACTTCAGCTTTGCCAATGCTTGTTTCTTTTAATCTAGACCTCACTGTGGAACAATGCTTTCACTATAAAGTGCTAAATGTTCTCATTGATCCTGAAATATCACAGCCATTAGCATCTCGTTTGCTAAAAACCATTGGCAAAGCCAACAGATGCTGATGGTGAGACCTACTGGCTTTGCCAATGCTTGTTTCTTTTTATCTAGACCTCCATTTGGAACAATGTTTGCACTAAAAAGTGCTAAATGTTGTTTCATTGTCTCATGGATGCTGAAATATCACAGCAATTAGCATCTGGTTTCCATGGTTGTCAAGCTGTGGATTGCTCTCTTAAAAATTCACTTCGGTCACAGAGCTCCATAATCTGTTGAGTAGTAGGTAGCCAAATATTGTCATTGTCACAGTGAGTTGTGAACAGTTTCTTTCTGGGCTCCTTAGAATTCCATTTCAAGGCACAGTTATAAAGGGCGAAATTGCAAAGGGCACAGACTTTTTCCAGATCCTGTGTAACTAAATTTGTATGTCAAGAGGATGAATATTAGAAAAATTTAGATTGATCACTTACTGATACATTTTAAAAGATTTTCCAAATTTAACGAGGTATTCAATAATGGTATCGCTCACTGCCATTTCCACAGTGACTGGCTGGCAGATCTGATGTTTGATAGGAGAGGTGAAGTCTTGAAGCTGTGGTCCGCATTTCCAGTGATAGTCTACTGTGTCATTATAAACAGCCTGGTAGCAAACGTGGAGAAGGGCAAAAGTGAAGTATGCAGGATTACCACATATTGTCCATGCAGCCCTAAATGAGCGTCATTGGGCTCTGAAGAAATGTATGTGCAGAGAAAAGCTACTGTGTCCTGAATATGCCCTGCCTTATAGCTTTACAATTTCAGGAGGTAGAAAGTTTATTGAATATTTTCCGCTTTAACTATTGTTGGCTTTCTACTTGGTGAGGATGTTCTGCCTGCCTTAAATGCAAAGCATGGATAAATCGTGCTTGGAATTTGTGTGAAACCAACAACCTGTCCTTGAAGCAGGAAGGTCACATCTTGTAAGACTGTTTTTTTATTCATTGTGCTAAGTAGTGAGACCTGTATTTGTAATATAAAAGATAAAGTACCCCACTGCTGTACATTATAAGGAAATTGAAAGGCACTGAGGTGTTCCATAACCAAATAGAGGAACGAGACCAAAGGCTGCATACCTCTATAAGTTTATGGAACTCAGAGGTGACTTGCAATATCCTAATCATGCCTGCCAGTGGGTACTTTATTCCGTACAGTACATGGTCACACCACCACCTTTCCCACAAACCACTTAAAACCTTGGTGCAAAGCTCTTTCGTATGAAAGAGTGAGCATGTTTGCAAACATGAAGAATGAAAATAAAATCTCTAGTGCAAAATTAGGCACATCAAAACTCTGTTAGATATGTGTTGCAAACAGATATTAGAAACAGTTTATAATACAAGTCAGTTAAAAAAAAAAGCTGCAATAGCTCGGAATGTGTAGGAACATGCTGAAAGATTCTAACTTTTATCAGTGCATAAAAACAAACATTCTCTCTCCTTGTCATTGTAACGTATTGAAATACAGCAGAAGAAAAAAAAAAGCTGCCGTCTGTTTGTTGTTTTAAACAACTGCTCCTGACCTGCAATTCACCTCGGCTGCTGGCTCTGGCTTTATAATCTGAGACTTGGTGCCTCACAAGTCCCAGATTATAAAGAAAGAAATGAGTTCCTTCCATTTATACAGGGATTCCAGAATCCCATATATTACAATACAGTTATTCAGCAGCCTGCTGATATAAGTTGCCTGTATATATCCTGAGAAAAGAAGCTCTGCTGCCCCTAGCATTTCTGAGCATCTTGGAGGCACGCATGTGTTCCTGAAGTCAAGAATTACCTACAGTATTTTTGAAGATGGAGATTGAGTGCAAACGGCTGTATCATTGTACTTTAGCACCACATGCTTAATTCAGTTTTTTGCTCGTGCACCCATTACCCCTTTTTTCATGCACTCAACTATAGCTAGCCTTGCTTGTGGCGGTGGTGTTAGGTGTGGTGGAAGTTGTGGTGCCACCCAGTAAGTGGTGCAGAAGGCAAATTCCTCTGCAGCCTTTGTATAGAAGTTGCCGTGGCAACTAAAATCTCTGACCAGGTAGAATCTCTTTATATTTTCCAGAGGCACAAAGATTATAAGGCTCACTGTTTGTCAATAGTACATTTCCGTAGGCCATTGGCATTCTATTGAAGCCTTTCATATCACAAATATGTTTCTAGTTCATCGTCTTCTTTACAGCTTTAACTTAAGCTTGACTGTGTTTCTAAATCAGAACAGTCTTATTTCACAATAGTATGATTAAATCTTGAAGTGTTAAAATTTGCATCGCCCTTAAATGTACTCATTCTGTGGAATTCACATGAGCATAGCGTTTAATTCGTAATTTTGTGAATTACAAAATGCTTTGTCCCAACACATGGAAATATAACTAAATTAGATTTGAGTGCCTGATATATGTCTAAACATATGCCTGACCTGAGACTGATTTCCCATCACCATAAATCTACCATTTATGGCGATTTGTAAGGTGTACGTTTTTGTTTTTATTTTTTGTTCTTTAACCTCCAGAGGAAGGAAATATCTTTACATGTAAAGGAACCCTTTTTCCTTACACGTCGAACGATGAAGTTGTCTAGAAGGTTTACACCTATTATGGACACTTATTCCTAATCTTTATGACACTAGGACTTTATGTCCAGATTGTGAATGCCAACATAGTTACTTATCCATCACTTCCTCAGTGACTATTTCCGTAGCTCTACCACCGTAACACCCATGTTCCCACTGTAAGCCTCCTCCAGTTATGCTCTCAGGAACTGGAACTCCAATCTGGCTTCCTCAAATTACACCGAATTTCAGAAGATCTGAAGATCCACCTCTTCAATAACATCTAATATAACCCATGCATACACATGCATCGCTATAGATTGCAGCCAGAAATTACATTTTCTAGAATAAGAACAAACAAATCGTGTTCTGTGAATCTGAATACACAACTTAAACCTGCAAAATCAATTTTTTTGCATTTAAATTTACCTTGGGTATGCAAAACTACTTTAACAAATGAGAGCATGCAGCTTTAAGTATGCCATACATTGTGGAAGCCACCTTTTTTTTTTTTTTTTAAAGTAACGTTTATGGGGGTTGGAACCCTGCAACCCACTACTCCCTCCTTTGGTTCCACTTACTAGCTGCTCTCTGGGTACATAAATTCCATCAGTTACCCCTGCATGGATTTAAAAACTGTGCAGCTAATGTATCATGGAGCTGACAATTATTTTGAATGTCTATAAACATATTTGCATTTTCATGTTTCCTGGAGCATGTATCCAGTGTTTCGGTATGCATAGATCCATTGCACCCTGAACTGATTACACACGTGTTCTCCACATCATAAAATCCTGGGCTTATATGTTGTGGAGGATCTCTCTTTATTCAAACCTTGTAGTAATGAGCTGCTAACTATCTCACCTAGGATGTCTTACCAGTGGTTATCTGCATTAAGATTTATACATATTTTCCTAGAGTTTAATGTAGGCAAATAACAGGACTTTCTTTCATTGGATGCATAGGATTTCGGAAGTGGACATGACTCTGGAGCGAGCAGTTAGTTTGTTGGACGATGAGTCTGCTTCATCGTATTGGATCACAACTGCGGCCAACTACATACAGCACCAGAGTTTCCAAAAAGCAGAGGCCAGAAGAAAGGTGGGTAAGAAGCATTTTGAAGAAAGTGAAGATAATACTGTTTAATCTTTGTTGACATTCGTTATGACTCTTCTTTGCGTCACTACACTGCACCTTGTGAATATTTTCAGTACATTTTTAGCTCATCGCTAGGTCACCTAAACAAATGTATATTGTCTTTTTACATGCGCATGAAAACACAGGCGTTCGCTCTCTATAATCAGGTTCCATGTCAAATCAATTCAAGCAGATGTGTGCACTGTGCTGAATCAACGGAAGCAATAGTTCATGGACTAACTGAGTAGTTTCAGTTTAGGGTGTGCGGGCTTGTATGAGTATTTGTCTACGCACAGTTATTTAAAGTCTTCTGTGCAAAGCACAATGTCTTTGTTTAGATCTCAATTCGTTACCAAATAAACAGACCTGATTCAAGACAACTAATGTGACCTATAAAAAAGCAACATTTATCTTTAAATAGAGAAGTTTAAAATGCCTTTAAGAGGGTTGAAGGTTAACTTTTCAAGGAGCATAACCCCGAATGCAAATCGTACGTATTTCCAATAAAAAATACTAATGTTCAAGCCAAATTTGAAAGGCGCTAATCAAATTTCAGAAGCCCACAATTTCATAGTACATGGTTAAAAGTAAAGTCATTGTGTATATTACAAAACAACAGAAGCAAGCTGTTTTCACACTTAATGCTTTCATTTGCTTCTGCTGTCCGTTTCCTCTTTATATACTTTTGGCATTCGCTGCCTCCTCGTCAGCTGTGTCGCACTTACCTGCTTTTCAACCCTTTCGTACTTTGAGCCCATCATCTCCTGTCTTCCCCCGCTTCTGTTCTCTAGATCCCTGATCTCAGTCCCACTATCCACACCCCACCCTGTGTCCCCCATCATCTCTCATGTTCAGCATCCATTCCCCTCACGCCTTGCATCTAATCCGACCACCCAACTCTTGAAGGCGGTTCCACTCACTCGCCTTTCACTGACGGGGAAGCGCAGCTTTGTCATGCACGTGACTGACATGGGAGCGTTTAGTGTCAGCGCCTTTTAGAACAGGGACGTACATGTGCGTTTACTTGCTTGTTCTCCAAGCACACACTGAACGGCTACACGCTTCCTTGTGACGGCAGCAACGGTTTTAAAACTTGTATTATTCGTTTGGCCAGCACTGGTCTTTTTTCGACATACATTTTTGAGACCCATGTTTTTAAAGTATGTTTGAATTGCAGCCGAAGTCTTTAACTTATTGTTTTCCCGATCCAATAAAATGTTTTGTATGGAAGTTCTTAAATCTTTCAATTTTTTTTATATATTTGTACTGAATACGATGCTAAATGTGTCTGTTAGTGTTCTGATGTTATGCACCATCTGATAAAAATAACTGAATGTGCAATCTTATTTTTTATTCATATATCTTTTAGATTGGTGTTATTGCTGCTATGTTTTTGATTAGTTACGCTTGTATTTTTTCTGCCCTGTGGATCTCTTCCAAAACAGATAGAGCAAACTTTTTAGGTTTTGGCCTTGCTACAGCGTAGTTACTGTTGTTTTTTTCCGATAAAAACATTCATAATAAGCACACATAGAAGGGATTTCGGTCATAGGCCTTAATCCATTGGCTAATAAATGGTCAGTCACATTTTGTTTCCGTGCTTTGGTCTTCCCAAATGGCTGCTTTGTGCACTGTGGAAAGTGCGGCACCGAAGTAAAGGAAAATCTAGAGTTTTCCCAGGGTGCTGGTGCCTCTGCATGGCAAGTAAGGTTCGGCAGTCTGTCAGGGGGTTTACTCTGCATGCCTCTGGCAGTCAGTAACCCTACTAGCCTGTTGAATGCCAGTAAGGACAGTCACATCTTCTGCTACACCAGGTAAGTCAGTGACTCTGATTTTCCCTCAGCCGTAGCTGCCTTTCAGTCTACCCATGCAAGATTTCCTTTTTAGGTCTGGCTTTACATTGCAATTGTCGTATGACCTTATGCGATGAATAGAAAAAAGCATTCAGAAATACTACTGAGGGAAGTGCTTTGGCTGTTTTCCAACTTAATGATGCCACAGCAAGCAAGAGGTAAAACCCTCCATCATACTGCACTGCTACTGGCTTCACTATTGTGATTAGGCATGGGAGATAAGCTCCACTCTGCTGGTGGAGTTTTGGCACTCCGCATTATGTATGTAATGTGGAGTTCCGGCCACATTCCACTGATTCCACAGATTGTCATGTGGCAGAGCTTTTTCTTGAGCATGGCTCGCCAATGGTAAGTTGGCGAGCGCAACCAAGAATTGGGTCCCCTGGTGCTAGTTTCAGGTGCCAAGCGCGCACCTGGCACAGTTGTCCCAGCACGCGCAGTCTCATGCAGTTACAACTGTTAGCGTTGAGAAAGCTGCCGCTCGAGTAGAAAATCCACTCGAGTGGCAGCAAAACCAACATGAGCGGCAGCGCCCTCTGGTTCACCGCATAGTGCTTTTCGCAAGGATTTTGCAGCTCGGAACAAACTTCCAGTGCCGAAAATCAGCATGACTTGTCAATTTCCAACCGCATGTGAATCTATGGGAGCTTTTATGTAACTCCACAGAATAAAACTCTGCGAGTTCTGCCCCGGCCTACTGTTGATTTCCCCTCACTAGATGAAAAGTGTATATTTTTCATCTGTGCATGCATTTTAGGGTGACCCCTTGTAAACTATCTACATAGACATCATCAGTAATTTCAGTACTTCTGATTCAGTCGACAACCAGTTGCATAGCTGGACATATTAATGGAGTGACTCGTTATGCGAAGGAACCTAGGACTGGCACATTGGCCGAACTCCAGCTACATGCACTCACTAAGGAGTATGTAATTGGGAATGCCTGAGAGTGCCTATATATTGCTCAGGAAGTAAATCCGAAAGGTAGACTTATTGTTGTCCTCATCCATTTACTTTCATATTCTCCAGACTCGAGAAAAGTGGCCCCCATTTCATCTTGGCACTTTCATCATCCAGAAATAATATTAAATTAAAATTCAAGGATATCTGTGTTCATTTTTAATGACAAGTGGCCTTCCTGGCCAGAATTCAAATGACATCGTAAAAAACCTTGGGGAGCTCTTGGAGCAGAGTGGTTTTGCACAGTGTCAATCAACCTCGTAGTGTCTGTATCTATGATATAGGTATAATTGAAAACACTTTTTGTTTTTTGATTTCTCTGTCTCTTTCTTATATTTGGTAGTTATATCACGTGTTATCATTGAAAGCAACATAAAGCAGTTATTTATGTGCAGGGTACTCCTGTTTTTTTCCAGAGCTCAATAATCAAGATGCCAGGGACCTTTTCACAGCTAACAGGGAAATTTTGAGGGGTTAATGAAACGTGCAAGCGTCGAGTGGGTGACTTCAGGTCCCAGTGGGCCTTTCCAAAAGTCATATGGGCAATAGCAAAGTTCTTATAAGCGATTTGCAGGCCCCCGGGTCAATGTTATGGTGCATTTGGGTAGTTTCTACAGAAAAAGTGGAACGTTTGAGAACTTTTCAAAGGCCGTAAAAGTAATTTTAAGAATCGCACAGCATCCGTCTTTCAGGTTCTTTTTTAAAACAATTATTTGCTGGCACTGAAATGACAGAATTCTGCTTTCAGTTTCTTTCATATGAATATTGTGTTTTGTTTTTTGACACCGGTTACCTCTTCGTATTGGTCGGACATGTGAAGGGTATATTTAGTTCTGTGAGATGGATGTTTGCTTGTCCATAAAGTGTAACTAATGCGTGACATAGTTTTTTATCTAGCACTCTGTCTTGCTGTCCACCTCTCACTGCTGCAAGGTGTGGGAGTCTGGCGCTAGGGTTCTTTTTCTGCGGCCGACTCCTGTGCCCACCAACCTGTTTCGCGCACAAAGCGGTGTTTTGCCTGGGGGCTCACGTGTCCGAGTAGGACAAACCTCCGCATTTTGTTAATCTTGTTCGGGCAGGTAGTTTGTTGTGGTAAATTTAAAAAAAAAAAAAAAAAAAATCCAATTTAAGAAACCGCAAATGCAACTATCTTTGCTTAAACTTGCAGGGCCCTGGTGGGTACTTTGTGCTGAGCTCTTGTTTGGGCTTACTTTTCTCCGCCTGGTGAGCAGGGTTGCTATGACAACCCATCGGAGACAACCAGTGGAATGTGTTTAGTGAACAGCTCAATTACAGGATTTGGGTTTTCCTGATAACTGTGCAACTTTAACAGTTGCTTAAGAAGTTGAAAGTGGCCATTTAAAGTCACCTGCCCTCATCTCAGTACTTCTTAATGGTAATTTCAAGGGTATTGTGGTAAATGTCCCAAGTGTGCAATTTATGGTTGCACAGACGAGCGCATATTTTTCCATTAGAAAGTTGTTTGATGGGTCACAGGGACAGAAGCAGTGATAATATAAGCGTTTCATTACAGCCTTGTCGGACACGCGGCAGCATGTGACCGTTTCCAGACCTACGAATACAGAATTATATGAGCTCTCGGTCAATCCTGTGAAAGAAATAACGAAAATATGCAGTTCTAGTTATACGAAGCAATTATGATAAACTAATATAAATATTACTTTGTTAAAAAAAACACACAAAAAAACACACTGCGGTATTTTTTTAATTTTTATTAAGGCCACTACACTTAACTATGTTTATTAATGTGTTCCAACGTCAGGTGCTGACTACAATTCCTTTGCGCCCATGCACTGCTTTTCAAGTAAATTTCTAACAACACAATCTTCCTATGCATGCCATCATAATCTTACCAATATTTTAAGCTTGTGCATACATTGTGAACCCCCTTAAAGTAATCAGGTAAAGCAAAATGAGTGTATAAACTTAACAAAAGGCACATCCCAAAACTACTCCATGAACAAGATGAGTGATCAACAGAGAGAAATAGGTTCAACGTTAAAAGTCAGCAGACAAATTGGCAGGTAAAAAATAGACGGAATATGGAAAAGCAGTTGAAATAGTGATAGAGCATACTATGTAGACCACTTGTTTTGTGTCAAAACAGATGGTGTGAGAACCGTGCAAGCAATTTTAGACTTTAAGGTCCTTAAAAGAAGTGGCATTCTATAACAGAAGTCACAGGACTGGCATCCTGTTTCTCTCGAAAAGGTTTGGCTGAGGTCTTTAACTCCAAACGCATCAGTTCTTCAGTTTTGAGTTCTGAGGGCCGGCTTTAGGGCGGTGCGAGCGGTGCGGCCGCACCAGGTGCTAATCTGGATGGGGAGGGCGCTGACCTCAGGGGGGAGGGGTGTGTGCTGTGTTTAGCAGTGGCTTATAAAACTTGCTATTTAAAATCACCTGCTGAAAAATTCCTTGTGTCCAGCCTTTAAGAAATAATTAAAATGTCAAGATACCTGTTGTGATAAATGTTACTGCTACAGAGAGAGATGGGAGTTTTGTCTAGCAGCAGCTTTAACTTGCCATAAAGTGGCATAGAGGGTTAATATGCCTGCTACAAAGAAGAGAACTGTATTTTATGTGGATACCTGGGTGGAGTAGTAAAGCCAGCCTTGACAAGCGCTTTAAAACAAATTAATGTATGTGAAAGGGGAGCTATGGAGAGATGAGGGGGCACATTAGCCAGGTGGTAGTGAGTGAATCCGAGGAGGTGTTCATGGGGCGACGGGTGCCAAAAACGACTGACCCATCAGGCGCCATCAGCGCTAAAGCCGGGCCTGGTTCTGAGTGTAGGATGTGTGTGGGGCCTGAACCTGAACTCTGATGCAGAATTGCATGTTCATCTGCAGGGACCATAGGAGACCATTATAGATCTAACATATCTGTGGCAGCAGCGTTTTATTTCCTAACTCGTCCTTTCACAAATCAGTTCTTTGCTTACAAAAGGGAAGCTGCCATGGATTCTCCTCTCTGCACTTCATGCTGTTTTATTAGATTGAGATCTTAGTTTAAGTGTTAGGTTGTTTAAATGACCAGCAGCACTGTTGATTTGGCGCTACTGAAAATAAATCGTTGCCCATTTCCCTTAAGACCTCTCTTATGTTGTTCATTTGTGATTGAGATTGCGAATTTTGTACAAAATAAGTGGGACAGCCAGGGCCTATGTGTTATTGTATATTGTCAGCCTAGTGTCAATAAGGGGAACATAAAGAGTATAAGTATTACAGGGGGCTATAGGTATATATGATATTTTTTTAAATATTTAATCATCTTTGGGGGAGCTAGTCTTGATTGATCAAACTGTCCTGGAACCCGAGACATGCTTTAGATGATGTAGTTCTTACATTGGCTATGGGTAAAACTTGGTGATTCCTAAAACATCCAGGAATAGGCAGCTAAAAAATGAGATGGAATTATGTAAAAAAAACTCGTACTTTACAGAGAGGAAGAAAACTGAGGGTTACACTCCAGTACACTTTTTCCATTATATTTTATATTGGTGACTTTGCACACTTGATAATGTTAGAACAGGAGTTTATTTGCGAACGTTGCACTCAATAATGTGATATCACGTCATATTGCTGGTTTTGAAGATATGCAAACATTTGTAAGAATAGCTCTTGATTAGCAGCTTTGCACAACAAATAATTAGCAAGCATTTGCAATGCAACGAGTCTCGCATTTACTCGAGTTAGAGCAATTGGCATGTAAATTCCTAACTGGACTTTTTGTGCCACGTGAATTGAAAATGAAGTGTAAAACAGATAGCAGAAGCAAGCCGATTCAAAGCACCACCGCCGTCATGACCGCAAGAGTTATTAGCTCCATGCCTGACTATCTAGAAAGGATCGTGGCTGGAATGTAAGGAAAACCGGAGGAGGGGGCCATAACACGCTGTAACAGGAGGAAGCGTGACGTAGTGTGATGGCCAACAAAAATGTTAACATAGTTAATATGCCAGGGGATGGAACTCGGCACACAAAGGAGGGGCATTTCACAAAATGAACCAGTGAAAATGAACCATTTAAGACCAGCACAACAAAGAATGAATAGCAAGAGTGGGTGTGGTTAAAAGCCCACAGAGAGATTACAACAGGCTCTAGAGCGCTTACGCGCTCGACCCTAAAAAGGTGACTTAGTCACAGGCAGCCTAACAAGGATATAGAAATTGTAAAAAAAAAAAAAAAATACAAATGTATAGATATTTTTCTCTTTGTACTTTATAGGGAGAAAGTATGTGAGGGTCTCAAAACAATGAATGCACGTTATATTTCATGGCACTTTATATTGCTAAGTTTCCCCATAATCACTTTACATTGCTTGTTTTGCATATACACAGTTGTCAGAATAGCGCTTTATCTGCAGCTTTTGCACAACAAATGACATTTCATGTGTATAGGTGATGCAAAAAAGTTTTTAACAGTTACTGAAGTTGCAATATAATGACCGTTGGTTATGTATACATTATAGGAAAAAATACACCCTCATTGTAATGCTGCTAGGCATAAAGAGGCAGTACATGATTTCTGCCTAGAAAAGCATGCAAGGATTCAAGACTTTACCACAATATATTATACAATCTGTTGTGATGCTGCTGGTTACAAAGAGGCAATATATTATATCCGCCTACAGATTATGAAAGGATTTAATAATATGCACAACTCAATGAATAGACTGAATATATGTGACACATTCGAGTGTAATAAGAATTTTAATGTTAAATTGTTTACATGTAAGAAAGACCGACGTCAGTCTGGTTATGCAGCAATTGATGAACAGTGTCAGATAAGAGCCGGGGGACTTATGGCTGGCCGTCTGCTATGGTTTGCAAACTGCACCCAAAAATTGGTTTGAAGAGTTTGGGGCGACAAGCACTCTGCCAAGTTGTGAAGCGAGGTGTTGGGGTCCCATGGGGTAGGGCAGCAGGGAGGGAGGGAGGGGGGAGGTTGTTTGGGAGAGGGAAGTTCAACAGGGGCAGCCTGCAGCCTACAAGTTTAAATGTTCGGCGTGTGCACACAAGTTGAGATCGGGGTGACTGGGCTCCCAGAGGGCACCCAACTGCAAAGGCAGAGAGCTGGTGACTGGGGAGAGCATGATATAGAGACCAACCCAACTGCATACAATGGCTGGTGGTTCGTATAATGGACTGAGCATCTTGTCCTGGAATGTTAATGGGCTGGGGAGTAAAATGAAGAGGACAATAGTTCTACAGCACCTCAAACGGCTCCAGATGTAGTCTTGTTGCAGGAGACCCACCTTAGAGGGACCAATTACAAGTTTCTAAACAGATTCGGACACACTCTGGTGGTTCATAAGAGCTACTCCTCAGATGCCAGGGGGGTGGGCATCCTACTTAGGAAGACACTTCCATTCACACTAGTACACACCTGGGCAGATCCCATGGGCCGATTTGCCATGATCACGGGACAATGGGAGGCACTCACGCTAAATATATGCTCAGTATACATCCCACCAGGCCAGCACAGGGTGATGTTGCCAGAAATTGGAACTCAGATGCTGAAGCTGCCTGCTGGGATCCTCATCATGGGGGGAGGGGGCATGAATGCAGTGACAGACCCAGAGGCAGACAAACAGACTAGACCCCCCACCCCCTGTGAGGGAGGACCACTGAAATCATTTATAGAAGCGGTGGGACTGGTGGACATCTGCACCCACAGGAGAGGGCATACTCGTACTCCTCTGCCCCACACTGCAGTTTTTCCAGGATAGACCATATATACTCCCGTAGCCGACACACAGATCACTTTGGGGAAGCCAGGCATGGGGCATGAGGAATCCCTGACCACTCGCCAGTGGTGATAACACTAAAGGGACAGAAACATGACTATGCCACCATACCCAGAATAGATCCATGGTACTTGAGGGACCCGGTAATTGGGGAACAGCTTTGGGAAGGGACGGACCTCTACTTTAAAGAAAATGTGGGGTCAGTGTCCACCCGATACATGCAATGAGAGTCGTTTAAGGTGGTCCTTTGCGGACAGGCCCAAGCGTTGATAGGTGGTAAGAAAAAGGAGAACAAGTTACAAATCAAAGCTCTGGAGAGGGAAGTAGGAGCGCTAGAGGCCCAGCTGCCTGGTAACAGATCAGAAGAGCTCTGCCGGTGTTTAATAGCGAAGCAAACTGAATTACGTGAGCTGGCAGAGGACGAGGCCAGGAAATATGCCTAGGCAACACAGAGAGGTTTATATGATATTGGGGATAAGGCAAGCAAACTGCTACCGTGTCTAGACAACAGAGACCAAAAATAAAAAGGGGTATGTGAGATAGTTGACGAATCGGGTGGTTCCAAATGGTCGAGCCCAGAAATAGCTGAGGTTTTCGCCTGCTACTATGAGAAGCTATACTCCACAAAGACCCTTATGACAGATGACTGTGACGACTTGCTCAAAGATGTGGCCCTGGTATCCCTCACAGAGGTGGGAAGGGAGTCACTGGAGGGAGAGCTGACGGCTTAGGACATAGGACAGGCAATCAGAGCCCTCCAGGCAGGAAAGGCAGCAGGCTGAATCGGGCTCCCACTGGAACTCTACAAGGGGCTGAAAAGCAGTGTGTCCCCACATCTAACAAAAATGTATCACAAGGCAATAAATGCGCAGCAACTGTTGGAAGATCAGAGGTCAGCAACTATAGTGGTCATTCCTAAGGAAGGGAATCCGGCAACACAGTGTGCGTTATATAGGCCCATGGCCCTACTGAACGTGGCGAAGGTACTGACCAAGGTGCTGGCTACCCGGCTGCAAACAATGATCACCTCCATTGTACATCCTGATCAATGAGGTTTTATGGCCCGGAGAAGCATCCGGCTGAACATCCGTCGACTGTACAGAGTGCTCCACATGACACGGTCACTGGGGGGCACCCGGGCAGCTTTGTTGGCCCTGAACGCCAGGAAAGCATTCAACACTCTACAGTGGTGTTATATGTTCGCCACACTTTGTAGACTGGGACTGGGCTTTTGGTTTTGCGCCTGTGTTAGGCTGCTTTACCAGAAACCGCTGGCAAGGATGAGAGTAAATGGCGTGAATTCCCGCAATTTTGAACTATAGAGGGGTATGAGGCAGGGATGTACGCTCTCCCCTATGCTATTTGCATTGGCCCTAGATTCGCTCGCAGCCTGGATCCGGCAGGATCCTTTGGTCTGGGGAATCCTGGGTGGGGGAGGAGCATATCTCTCTATACGTGGATGATATATTACTATATGTCACGGATCATGCTCGCTCCATAAACAGGCTTTTACAAATCTTCAGCACCTTCGGAGATGACTCTGGGTATAAAATTAACTGGGACAAATCCCTGCTGTACCCCCTGGCGGGGGGAGACCACTCCAAATACCCCCCCAACCCTCCCCCTAACTCCGCCCCCCCTCCCCAGGCAGACATTCCCGTGGCACCCGACAGCTTCAAATACTTGGGGATATATATTTCCAGTGACCCACAAGAATTCCTCTGAACGAACTTGACCCCACCGGTAGACAGGCTAGAGAGGGATGTAGAACATTGGCAACAACTACCATTGACACTAATGGGTAGGGCAGCCTTGTACAAGATGCTGACACTGCCCCGTCTGCTATAGGTATTTCAGAACACCCCGGTGGCGATCCCCAAGGGGGTCTTTCAGAAAATCGAACAGGCTCTTAGATCACTGTTGTGGGGGGGATGGGGGATCCTCCTGTATAGTGCTGAGGAAGCTTCAGAGGGTGGTCTATGAGGGAGGACTGGCCATTCCTGACGGGTGTCCCAGCTAGTGGTGATCAATAAATGGGCCTTCACAGGACCCGAGGAGCCAACCTATAGGGTCGACAGGGCAGCGATGGGTGCCTCGGGCTATGAGAAAGTCCTATACAGCTTGCGGATGGGCCCGGGACCTACCGCCTCACAACCTAACTGTGGTGCAAGCATGGAGAGAGGCAAGTCACTACCTGGGAGAGAGGGGGGTGCTGTCGGCTCATGCCCCACTCTGGACTGGCAACTTCCTGATGGAAGTGAGTGCGCTACAGGGCTTCTCTAGACGGGCCTTGATTGGGATAGAACACCTGGGAGACATGTGGAGGAACAATGCTATATCTTTTGAGGACCCTCAGACTGAGTTTGCCTTGCAGGATGCGGAAAGATATAGATACTTGCAACTGCTTCATACGCTGCGTAGCCACATACACATGGAGGAGCAAATCCAAGACATGACGCTACTTGAAGACAGGATCCTCACAGAACTGCTGCCGGAATAGGCAATCTCAATAATTTATAGGAATCTGTCCAACAACTTCCCCAATCCAAAGGAACGACTGCGGGTGGCGTGGGAGGAGGATGTAGGTCCCATGGATGAGGCTGAATGAGCCGGCGTGTTGAAAAGCGTTAGAGAAATTGCAGTTCAGACCAGCTTTAGATTGGTGCAGCTTCGGATACTGCACAGGTCCTATCTCTCCAGAGTGCGATTGCAGCGGATGGAGCGCATCCAGTCAGATCTCTGTGTGAGAGGGTGCGAGATGCCGGGGACATTCTATCACATACTATGATCCTGCCCACAGATACAGATGTTTTGGAGGGAAGTGGTGGACGAGATGTCACGGGCGGTAGGATGCCCGGTCCCGGTGGACCCTAGGTGGTTGCTTTTATAGATCCCAGGAGAAACTGTGTGGAAAAAAAAACAAGTAGTATGGCTGAGGTTTGCAGCGGGAGTGGCTGAGAGGAATGTGTTCAAGGCATGGGGTGCTACCCATCGACCGAGGTGGGCGAAATAGGTGGCAGATATGGACTGGTGCTGTGGGTCCAAGCGAGTGGTCTATAAAAGCAGGGGGTGCCCAGCAAAATGGGACAAGATATTTGGACTATGGAACTCAGGGCACTTGAGCAGGAGGAAGGTGCCGGAAAAGAGGGGGGTGGAGGGGTGGCCGTAAGGGAGGTAGAGATTGGACTTTTCACTCTTGGCGGGAGGAGGAAAGCTCAAAGCGTGCTAGAAGGGATTCATGGGCAAAAGGTCCTGGAAAGATTCTGTTCTTCGTCACACCCGTTCACTATCATGTCAGATTTCCATTTTTTACATGTATTGTGTCCCACGCCGTGTTAGCTAAAAAGATGTATAAAAAAATATATATTTAAGAACGCCCTTTAAAATGAAATGCCATGTAAAGAATTCTGCCCTTACACTGAATGTGAGGGGTGTTCTTAAAATGGAGTAGGCTGTGAGACACTTTGTTAAAAAGAAAGCAAGACTGCTACATTACGTGTTTCAAACAGGCTGTCGGGACAATGGCGTTCTCTTTTAAAAAGGGCACCCATGACCCTGTTGAAGACTACGGCAGAAACGAGTTGGTCTGTTCCTGTCATCGCTCGTTTTTATATGGAGTAAATCAGTGTTTTTTTCCAGCATCAGGAGCCGCGCCGCTTGTCTTTATTCCCGAGTGGCAGAGAGCTATGGATGTGGAGCGGGTCAATGTGTGCAATATATTTGTGTGTCTATGTGTGTATGTATGTCAAAGTTTAAAAACAAAACAAAAAAACATTATTCTGCAGTTTATTCTTAAAAGCAGTGATTCATCCAAAATTTACAATAATCCACATTCGAGTAATACAAATAACGAAGTTGACAATTTAAAGTCTCCAAGTTAAAATAAAGTGCAACAGTGGTGAAAGATAAAATTAACAACATTCATAAAAAGGCAAGTGCAATATATATTTATAAAATTATTCCAATGATATCTCTTCGTATCACTTCCTGATTGCTAGAGCCATTTTGAAAAAGTTTAAGATGGCATGCCAGATTTTTAAAGTGGAGAGTCTTTGCAGCAATTCTGATCCCAATTCATGATTCCTTACCACTAAGCGGCACCATCTTGGGACCAAAAACTTTTGTCATGGTCCTACATATAATGTACAAAACATAATAAAGTGCTCTGTTTTGTAGTGTTATTGCATCTACATAGGGGTAGCGCGCAGTGCCAAGTTTTTATTGTTTTGGGAAGGCTACCCTAAAATGTACCATGTTTAGCCTTAAAAGAGTTAAAAGATTGCACTGAAATGGGTTTTCTATCCATCACAAATATGGCTTGAGAGACCTAGTTGTAGACATAGAGGCATATCTTGCAACTGTTTTGAGATCAAGTGCACCCTCCTTTCTGATCTTCCATTGCTTCTCCGGAAACCTGTTTTAAAGATCTCTTTATAGTACATGCTTATGGATTTGTAAATACTTCAGCCATATCTACGTTTCTACGGATGTTCCACATGTGTACAACCCAAGGAATTCTGTTAACACCATCTGATGCCAAGCAATTGGACAAACAGGATCCAACTAAGGATGTCTCGGGGTTTCCCCAGCACTAAATCCACAGCAAAAGCGGGGCTAGGCCTAGTTGGTCTCCAATATATGGGAGTCCCAAATCCTCATCGGCAATGAAAATTGCTGTGCTTTTCAATACTGCCAATATTCTGCGGCAAATGAATTTTCTAGTTGCTGAAGAGGCCCTGAGTTCCCGTGCCCCAACCCCCGTGCCATATAACCCAGCAGACAGGCACTTACTTTTGTATAGACTAGACAACTATTTAATGGGTTTGTTTCTTAATTTGCGGGCTACTCTAAAAATCACCCCGTATCCCCTCCCATTTGTTGTGCTTTTACAGAAATTAGCACGTTCCAGTGAAGGGATGAACTAAAAGTGATGCCTAGATAATTAAAGATGTGTATGTGTGTGCGTTTGTGTGTGTGTGTATGTATATGTGTGTGTGTGTGTGTATATATATGTATATATATATATATATATATATATGTGTGTGTGTATACATGCTGTCTGGCCCATCTGATCCAGACCTACTCTTAAAAATGCAGTTCAAGTTTGTACGTTTATGCACCTGAAGGACGCCAAGTATGGTTAGCATGGTGTCCATGAATTTTAGAAACGCTTTTGACGCTGTGAATTAAGCGGATCAAGGGGCTTTTTTTTATCTAGATTTAATTTTGGTGCTGAAAAAATGGGTTTGGTTCGGATTATTTTGTGCCTTCCCAGCAACCTGAGGCTGGAAAGATGATTCTGACACACTTCCTAGTAGAATGGATCACAAGACGTAAGTAACCTTTATAAAACCACACCATGCTATTCATTTCCATGGAACATTTAGCAAGCAAATTCCATCAAATGCTACATCCCTCGGATATCACCTTCCACCAGTTATTTCAATCCATATCTTTATATGTGACAATATACTACTATAAGTTGGGAATTGTATAGTTGCTCTGCTCTACACAAGGAAACATCTGTCCTAAAAGTTATTAATGATCTTCTTTTTACCATACAGCACAAATGTAACCCCTTGCATCCAGTGTTTGGTTAAATACTTTTTGTTAAAACAAATGCATGTGAATAATGCCATGGCATAAATCAAGCATGTAGATGCGCAAAGTAAAATAAAAAGCATCTTATTCTCTGTGTTAATGAGATCCAATGCAAATCCAAGTATTTGATGGCCGCAATAGACATTGAATCTTTATACACATCATTACAGCATTCAGAAGGCTTAAAAGTGTGTAAATACTTTAGATCACGATCAGTCTATTGGAACAAGCAGAAATGTTGATGGAAATGTAAGATTTTTATCTCAAGCACAATGTCTTTCTATTTCATGCTACTTATTTTTTGTAGAAGCAAAGTACCGTAATGGGGGCATCCTTTGCACCCACCAAACTTAACAATGGGGTGGGAGGAGGGAGATTGTGTGGGCTGCACATAATTTTGAAATACATGGAACATGTCATACTACAGGTTCTTTTTGTAGATGATCTGTTTCTAATATGGGAGAGAAACAAGGAAGATCTTGAGAACCTCATAAAGTCTTTAAGTGAGAATCCACAGAAGTTGAAGTTCACATACAAAATCACAAGTTGTAATAATATAGTACTTGCGAATAGAGTGCACCCTCAGGCGTTAAAATGGGGTGTTTCTTATGGAGAATTTCTCAGGGAAAATGACAAATTTGACTACCAAACTGCTGCAGTGTACATCAGATTTAAGGAAAGGGGATATCCCAATATGGTGTTTGATGATGCTCTGAAAATACCCAGATCTCTTGGTGGCAAAAACTATTTTTCCAGGAAGCATTGGAAATTCTGATGACATAAGATATATAATGGATTTTAATGCATCTAATCATGAGGTTCTCAAAAGCAATTGGAAAATCTTGATGATGGATGAAACTCTTAGCAAATTGCTACCAGAACATCCAACTGTGACATATAGGAAAACAACATAATTGGAAGATCACTTGACAAGTAGTTTTATGATAGTCCATAAATATGACAAAGTGAAGTCATCAACTTATTTGACCAGAAAAAAGAAAGGTTTTTGGAAATGTCAGTAATTTAAAGCATGCAAGTACGGTCAGAACAGAACTCATTTTGAGTTCTAACATGGAGAAACAAAAGAGATAAAAGATTTTATCACTTGTGAAACAACATATGTTGTTTATGTGCTTAATTGTGGACGCAAAAAAAATATATAGGCAGTATTGTGAATAAATTGAAATTACGTATCCTACAGCATCTACAAACCATCAGAAAAAGGATACACTATAGCCAAACACATATGGGAGACACACAGTGGAAACATCCAAGAGGTCACATTTTATGTCATAAAGTGTGATGAAAATATCATGGGGGGAGGCTAGGCAGGGGGGCAGGGAACTAACCCTGAGAAGAGCTAAACCTAAATTGATTATTTTAATGGGCACAGAATACCCATAGGGTCTGGTTGCAGATGCAGAACTCCATGTCTATTTGTGAAAAGCTCATTTTGGTCTATAAAGGACAGAAGCATGATATGGAACTTCAGACTGTTAAAAAAAATGACTGCATGAAAGCCCTTTCCTTTTAGTGCATGTTTCGGTTGGCAGCTATGGTTAGAAGTTTCTCTTTTTCAAAAACTGTTTTTAGAATGGTCAGACAGTTCTCCTCTTACATGCTGTATTAAGAATTTTAGGCAATACCAATTCTTTGGATTTATAGGTCTGATGGGATTAGAAGAAGGAAAAGTGTCATAGTGGATCTTTGAGAGCTATGATAGCACTTGAACCCAAAGGATACAGTGTACTTTATAGGGCATAGGACCTCTTTGGGGGATGGGCTTGGAAGTCAGAAATATGAGCTTAGAGGATATTGTTACATTATTGCATTGGTTATTGCAGTGATGAGAAATAGAAGAGTGGTATAGTATATGAGATTAAGAAGGAAGATTGAATTCATTATGCACTTTATTGAGGCACTCTATAAAGTTGAGGAGGAGAAGAAGAATGGTAAAGTATGCGCGATCAAGGAGAAAGATTTCATGCATAATACCCTTTATTGGCGCACTTTTATAAAGTTAAGCATTTACACATTAATATGAGGAATGATGTCCTTTATAGAGTATGCACTTTAGGATACATGCAATGTACTTTACTGTATTTATATCAAATAGGTATTTGCACTTTACCAAGAGAAATCCGGTACTGTCCGGCGTATGTTATGAGACTGAATAATATGGCATTGAGCAGTCGAGTTGTGTTTAATAGGTGTTGGTTCATGGGGATTATCCCTTTACAAGTACAACTCTGCACATGAAAACTCTGGCCTGATAGAAGGCTACGACAGAAACATGTTAATCATGAAATCACTACTGCACTGAGGAAAAAAAAGGATTGCCAGAAACAAAAAGCTCTGCTTCTTGCTTCTTCAGACCCGATGCTGTGATGAGAGCGGCTGCTCATGTGACTGTGGGCTTGAAGAGAAATGTTCAAGTGGAAAATATATATGTATATGTATAAACTTATACTTAAGTCAGTTCATCTGCTAACTTGAATGTTTCAGGGTGATCAATTAAAATGGAGGGGGGTCCCCAAAATCAATTTTCCCCCTTCATTTTTCAATAGGGTCTTTAGACAACCCTACAGCCTAAGCTGCTGAAAGGAATTACACCAAATTTGACAGGAAGCTAGATCCTGTTCTACGGATTATGTTTTTTGTGGTTTGATGTTAATCCATTCAGTGGTTTTGTAGTAATTTAAGGCCAACAGATATAGATATATAGGGACGCGGATCCTGGTATGGATCCTCAAATCCGAGAGAAAAGCAAGGCTGTCCGCAACCGGGCAGAAAAGTTGCGGCTGTCATTTTATTTATTGCACCGGCTCAAGGGTGGGAAAAAAAGAGTGCAAAATCACATAAGGGGTTAGGATACAGGTATCCTGACCCCATAGGACAATTAAGGAGTCCCTTAGAGACTCCTCGTGGGCAACAAATTGCCCAATTGTTTTTTTTTTCATCCAAACTGCGGGTCCACGAGTGGATCTATGGATCCGCGAATCCACTGGTGGATCTGTAGTTCCAGAGAAAAATTGACAAAAAAAACCCATTGCATCCAAAGGCTGTGCGCAGCTTGGGTTCGGGTGCATGCTGGAGGGTTGACCATTCCGGCAGCCAGTCTGTGAAAGGCACTGGTTATATTTACATCTGTGCATGCAAAAAAAAAAACATAGAAATTGACTGAAAAAACCAAGGGCTATAGGGACGTTATAGTTAGAATCAGAATTTCCTCGCACAAAACCATAGAATTCAGGAGTTGTAGTTATGGTTAACTCAAACAACTAGAACTCGTGACCTAAGGTAACTATAACTTGCGCCTTTGCCATGCAAGACTAATTACTCCACATATTGCATCATTGTTGATGCCTTCTATTACATCATTGATATTACACTGCAAGATTTGCAATAAAATTATTGATGAGAAAACTGTGCACGGCGGAGGCGCAAGTTCTAGTCACCAGTAGGTAGATATAGTTGGGACCTACTTTCCATTTGAAGAGCATTTTTAAGTTGAACATTCAAGCGCTCAGACGTGTTGTAATCTATCTGTGGGCTTTTAACCACGCCCACAGCATGCCCATCACCATCACTCGTTCATGGGCTTGCCTTTCAAAAATCTTTTACTATCATTGGTAAATGCTTTACGTTTGGCCCTCCTTGAGGAGGTTTTGCTACTGCCTTGGCCATCAACCCTATTACATGGATAATTGCACGTTTTCCGATGTGTTTGCGAGCAAACTTCTTTTTCTTTTTGTGTTTCTCCTTCGTGCTCATGCTCATGGCGGCCGTGGCGTTTTAAATTGGCTTGTTTATGCCAACTATTTTATTTTTCATTTTCAATTTATGTGGCAAGAAAAGTCCAGTTATGAATTTACAGCGCTCGTAGCTCTAACTCGAGCAAACGCAATTCCCGTTGCATCGCAAATGCTAGTTTGTTTTGCCAATAACGTTGGCGCTGCTTGACAAATCTTCATTACATTTTCAAAACTTATTCTGGGTCCCAAAATGCATTTTCCAATAGGTATTTTGAACACAGCTGTTGCCCAAAACGCTTGTCAAAATTGCACCAGATTTGGCAGAGAGCTAGCTCTTGGTCCAGAAAGCATGCTTTTTGTGATTTGGTGCAAATCCGTTCAGTAGGATTTCAGAAATTAAAGGTTAGAAATATAAATATCTAGGGACATGGATCCTCAGATATCTGGATATCTGATCGTCTGCAAACACTTCAACAAGGAAGTGTTGGCAGCTATTTGGGGATTCTGCTTCTGCAGAGTCCCACAAAAAAGATTACAAAAAAAGAAAAGGGGCCTGGGTAGGGACACTCTGAGCCCCCTAGCTTTGATGCAGACGTCACATAGGGACCCTGCCAGGACTAAAACGCATTTAAAAAAAATATATATATCTGAAAAATCCTTGGAAGGATCTGTAGATTTTTCTGCGATTTATTTATTTATTTTTCCCCCTGACATATTTCTCCCATGCTCTTCCTTTAATTTGCCCCTGGGTGGCCCTGGTTCTGGGGGTCTTTGCGGCTAAAAGAAAGGAAGGGCAAATCATCCTAAATTAATGGAGGGTGGGACGCGTGCCCTTCTGCAGTTCTGGTCCTGCCACCTCCTGGGGCAAAAAGTTCTATCAATGTGTGTGTGTGTGTGTGGGGGGGGGGATGCACAAGCCCCTCCCCCGCAGTCCTGGGGACCTCCACCTCCCTGGGGCACTGGGAAATATGTAGGCAGGCAGGCCTGCTGGGCCTGTCTGTGCTCCGGGGACTGCAACCTCCCTGGGTCAAATCCACATAAATGAATGTGGAGGGCCCAGATGGTCCCCCACAGACCTGGGGACTGCCACCTCCCTGGGGTAAACACTAAAATTATTACGGGATGGGATGGAAGAGAGAGAGATTGAGGTTAATGCATGAACAGACCATTGCATAAACAAAGTGTCAGAATAGCAAGATGTTTGATTCAAATGTTATAGTTATGTTTTGATATCTAGCAGAACAAAGTCACTTGTGGTCTACTGGTGAATCTCTTGGACTGTTGCTCAGTAGGTTGAAGGTTCAAATCCTGGTATCTCTTGGTAGTATGCCTGTTTATTTGCTCATATTTTTAATCTTAAACATTCCTAGTGATGGAACACTGAGGTCTTTTTCCCATCAAAATCTTTGGGTTGCATGTCATAGTTATGTCTGGACATGCACCATACACAGCCACCTGTGGCCTTGAGTCTGTCTCCAATCCTCACACTGAAGGTTGAAGGTTCTAGTATATGTGTTAGTGGTAATTTCCCTGCTTTACTTTCTTTTCAACTTAACATATTTAAGGTAAATACAGAACGGTCATCAAATTCTTTTTTTACTTGACAAGTGCATCTTTCTTTTAAATTTGTCAGAAAATATCGCATTCTAAGTATTACATTTATCAAAGCCGAAAAAAGCCCCTCCCCCTTCTCTCTTTTCCATCCCATAGTGGGATGGAAAAGGGAGAGAGAGTGAGTTTGTTATTTCAGTGGTCTCTGCATACAATAAAGCGGGGTTGGGTGATTATAGGGGGCTGGCTTCTGGGCTGCCCGCAGTCCAGGCCCTGTGGCCAACACCCGCTGGCCGTGCGTGATACAGGGATTGGCTGCAGGCACCATCACCTTTGTTTTTTTAAGTGAATTCCTGTTTTTTCTTTATATTACTTAACTATAAAGTCCCTGTAACCTTTGTTTTTTTTCAGTGGTACATAGTTAGGAACTAAATTAAAAAAAACAAAAAACAGAAATTAACTTAAAATCAGGGACGTTATAGTTAGGCTCACATTTTAAATGTACGAAACCATAGAAATTCACCGGTTATAGTTAGTTACCTCAAGTAACTATAACTCGTGCCCTAAGGTAACTATAACTTGTGCCAAAATCCCTATGGAAAAATGAATGGGAAAAATGTGTTTTGGGACCCCCCCCTTTTTCTCGACCTCACGGAGGAATCACCTCAAAACTTTCCAGACAGCAACTGTCCTGACTGCCTTTTTTGGGGGGGGGAAAGTTTTGTGAAGATTTGTCAAGCAGCTCCAAAGATATAGGCAAATAAAAAAAAAAACACTGTTTATATAGCACCTGGTGCGAAGAGCGGAAACCAGCCACCGCTCAAGTATATACAAGGAAAAAAAACAGACACCTTCATCCTTGGTGCCTGGAAAAAACGCACTCCACGGGGTAATGGTACGTGATAGAAAAGTTTAATGGCAACGCGTTTCGATCTCCCGCGTTGCCATTAAACTTATCTATCACGTACCATTACCCTGTGGAGTGCGTTTTTTCCAGGCACCATGGATGAAGGTGCCTGGTTTCTTTCTTTGTGTGTGTGTGTATATATGTGTGTGTGTGTGTGTATATATGTGTGTGTGTGTGTGTGTGTGTGTGTGTGTGTGTGTGTGTGTGTGTGTGTGTGTGTGTATATATATATATATATATATATATATATATATATTGTGTGTGTATATATGTGTGTGTGTGTGTGTGTGTGTGTGTGTGTGTGTGTCAACGAGGAGTTCCTTTAAAAGGCTACAGAACTCCGAGGTGATTTGCAGTATCCTTATCATGTATGCAATGGGGTACTTTATCCTATATAATACATGGTCACACCATCACCTTTCTCACAAAACACTTAAAACCTTGGTGCGCAGCTCTTTAACATGAAAAAAAGAGCATGTTTGCAAACCTGAACAGTAAAAATAAAACCTCTACTGCAAAATTAAGCACATCAAAAACCTGTTAGATATTTGTGGCAAACAGCAATTAGAAACAGTTCAAAACAAGTCAGCTTTTTTTCTTTAAAATATGTAAAAACATGCAGAAAGATTCTAGCTTTTCATCTTATCTAAGAAGTGCAAAAATAAAAATATTGCCTCCGTTTGTCATTGCATGCAATTAAAATAGAGCAGAAGAAAGAAAAAAACGAAATTCAGTTTCTGTTGCTTTAAATAACTGCTTCAGTGACCTGATGTACCCTTCACCTTGGCTGCTGGCTTGGACAGTAGGCATTGTGACATCGGAACTCAACTGTAATAGCTTACAGGTGGTCTTTTCTTTAGAATCGGCGACTGGGTGCGTCACAAGACACCAATTATAAAGAAGTCCGAAACTGGTGTTTATACAGGGATTACAAAATCTCATGTAATATAGATATAGATATAGATATATATAGATATATATATATATATATATATCCTGTTTTGTTGCTTTTGTTTTTTATAAAGAACTTTATTGTTTTTTTGCGAAAACAGGAAAATACATGGTACAAAAGAGGTCATCTCCCACTCCCCCAAACATCTACTATGTAGTGTTGATCAACAAATTAGACAGCACAAACACATTCTGAATGGTAAATGGGACCTGTCTCTGCAGGATGCCCCTCGGCCTGACACCTACGGTTCATTTTTGGACTCGGCACCCCAGGTGGCCACCCACTTACCCCACACTCTCTGGAACCTGTTCGGGCGTCCTCTCGCTTCATAAACAACTTTTTCCCGCTGGGCACACCAGTCTACCCCACGGTGCCACTTGGCCAAAGTCGGCGCCACCTCCGCTTTCCCCAGTGTCTCTTTTGGCCACCAAACATGCCACGCCCAGGATGGTTCGATCGGCGCTATTAGACCCTACTCCCTCCATGACCCTCAATAAAAGCGGAAATGTGGCCACTGTCACCCCCACCTGCATGACCTCAGATCTCAGCCACCACTGCCCTCCAATAGGAAGCAATAATCGGGCAGGTCCACACCATATGATAGAAGTCTGCATCAGGACTAGAACACCGGGGACAGTCGGCGTGGGATCTGAGACCTGCCTTATATAACCCAATGGGTGTGAGGTATGCCCATGTGTAGGCAATATGTCTGCAGTACGCGGATTTGGATGGCCATGGTCAGGGCCCTAGGGGCCATCAGCGCATCCCTCCAGTCCTCCGTTTCGTTGCTTTTATTGTGCATTGTACAGTGGTATAAAAACCCATGTTTCACTGTATGCTGTGAAATATGGGTTTCATCATCACAATGACAGTTTCCAAACATTTTTGCAGAGCTTTACCATTGTCAGGGCCACTAAGCAAATTATTCCGCACTTACTTTGGCAGTAATATTTTTATCTATTTGAGCTTGAAACAATGTTTTTGTGAAATCTGCAACTTATGTTGCAAATAAAGTAACTCATTTTGCAGTAAATGCTGCAGACACAGAATCATATCAATCCATTCTTTTATCAGCAATATATTCATGAAAAGTAAACCTAGACACCTGAGTTAAAAAAAAAGTGGCCGTTGTCAGCTGCTCTTTGAAGAAAACTGTTTTCAAGTTAACTAACCCAAACGAAACATGTAATATAAAAAATAAGTAATGAGTACCAACTGCAATATGGTCCTACATTGCTATCTTGGAGTTCTGGTGAAATGTACAAACCACTCGGCCTTTAGGCCTTTAGTTTAGAGTGCCACCATAGCACCCCAATGGCCATACTACAGGTTCCGACTATGTATCTTCCCACTCTCCCTCTCTATATATAGTATATATCATAGATACCATAATTGTCTGATAGAATGCATGCCCATCTTAGCACCACAGTGTATGTGTTCTTTTTGCCATCATTGTTCCTCAAGCCGCGTTGCTTCTAACATGGAGTTGGATTGTATCATGCACTATTCCGCAAAAATATATTGCTAGTTGTACCACAGAATGCCACCTGGTGCTCCTTGTGTTACTGGATATGAGGGGGATGGGGTGATCTTCTCTGTGTCTCATTGAGAATTTGTGGATACAAAGATATCCTTCTAGGCTCCTACGGCCCAATTAAGAAAGGAAAATTTTCACATGTAGATTTACTCACTTATAAATGTACCACTGCACCTAGATGTAAGTCTGCACTTTTTGCTATTCACCATTTGAGTGAAGATTTATGCGATACATATCTCCACCCCCCATAGGTGGTATAGACACACAAGTATGTTTATAAGTATAAAGTAACTACCAGTAACTTTTCACAAGCAGGACGTCTTCACTATTGGGCAGAGATGTCCCTATGGACAAGTATAACGAAAATTAATAAAGTTTATTCAGTCTTAAAAATACAAAACATGAACGTAAAATAACATAAATTAATTTTAAATAAATATTTTCAACTATTAAAATGTAATAACACATTAACTCATCACTCATTTGTTAATTAAAATATACATTTTATTTACAATATTGAATGCTAAGATTATAAAATACATAACTTGTAATCTTACCTTTTATACATATTTATTTTAAAAGTCAAAATAATTTATTTGAAGAATATTTCTATAGTTTCATGCTATAGTAAGACCCTGCTGCTATTATTTTCTGTGGGCGTGTGTTGCAGTACCTGTGTACACCTTTGTTTGGTGCTTGACTTACTCCAAAGCTGGAGTACATTTACAACAGTTTTGGAACCTTTTTGACTGTAGTAACTAAATAAGTGCAGTTGGCGAGTAACTCTTTTGTGGGTGGGTGTTTGTAATACCCTGTCCCCTCCACACCCCTCCCTTAATCCCTGCTTAGTTCTCTATACGCCTTCAAATTAAGAGCAAGTATTCTCTACTGTCCTGCCCCTCTCCCCTTGTCCTTCCCACATTTACTGCCAAATCATTAACTTAAGTGTGTGGAGAGCTCCTCACACGTGGCTGAGATCACCACAGAGAAAACATAGGAGAGGTTGAGGTCTCAGCACATAGTTTTGTGGAATGCATTTTGAAGCCCTTTAGTAGTACATCTGTAATTCTATTAAATGTACTACAAAATGCAGTTTGGAAGTTTGGCCCGTTTGGCCTGCAAATTCTCATTATTTCGAAATAAGGCATTTGTCATGGTGGTTCCTTCTGCCGCCACTTGTATCCCATGGCTGCCAGACATGGAGCGACATGGGAGAGAGAATGTCCCTACCACCCTTTCTGCACATCACCTCACCGGCTGAAAACGGTAGTAGAGCGGCAAGTGAGTGATTTATTTTTAAATGCATTACAGTGTATGGTCACTCAGGGAGGAGAGAGGATCTTTGTGCACATTGTTGCCTCTTGTAAGTTCTGGTTATGGACGTAGACCATGCCCCCATGCTGCCAGCGCCTACTCAGTGATGTGGGCACGCCAGTCAACAAGCTTTCAAGTGCTTCTCCTCCATGGAGTCCAGCATGGAGGAAGGGCTGGATTCGTGCACTGTCATCACCTGCTGGCGATGCTTCTCAAAGTAAATACTCCCTCAAGTAAAATCAAGTAGAACAATAATTTTCATGCTATTGACTGATAATGGGTAACTTTCACCAATGCTCATTCGTATGCAGGCTCCTGGCTTTTCCATTATTTCAGCGAGCGAGAAACTGTTTTCTCTTACTAAGGTGAAATGCTAACTTACTTGACTGTCTGAACCAAAGGAATGATGCAGTGCGGGAAGAAACATCATAATAAGCTCTTTCTGCCCCCCTTGCCCCAAGAATAGGGATATAATACAGCTAAAACGTTAAAGTGCAGTGGCAGAGGTTTTTACCAGAATATCCCTCTCTGCCCTCCATAGCTGTGGACCATTTTAATTTTGATACCAAGCAGAAGCTAATCTTGTGACTGACAAATCGTTGTGCTCCACTGGCACTATACATTAATACCAGAAAGTTGTCTGGAGCCAATCTGTACCTTGTGTTCCACCTCAGCTGGAGCAGGCTCGGTGCACCCAAGAACTACATAGACATTTCAAAGGCGATGTTCTCCTTCACCAAGGAAGTCATGAAAGGGTAATAAATGGTGGGACCCCAGTTGGGTTTGTCTTTGGTAATGTTGGTACCAGTTGTAACATATAGAGTAAAAGCCAGAGACTAGTGTTTTTTTAAAATGTTTTATTGAGTTTCAGTTTTTCGGCTTAAAATGTAGAGTGAATACTTTGCCACGACTTCAGTGGTAATGCTAAAATGACCTGCGGATGATTGAAAAAACATTATATTATGTGTTAGAACTCTAAATTCTCTTGCCTCTTGTTCACAACAGGCCTGGCATAGGCTGCATTTTCACTTTTACATGCTTGAGATAGAGCACATCAAATCACTTTTTAAATACTGTGCATACTTCTCTACAGAGATGCCACATAGCATTATGCGTGTTATTTAGAGAACACAGTGAACTATAAACCTCATAACAATGGGAGATGGACGTTTACAAAAAAGCACCTCCTGCATTGCAGACAGACGATAATCATGTACGGCTGGCTTTGGCGTTTATTGATTTTAAAGGACTACCAGTCTAGAGCCATGGTGTGATTGTTGACTATTCCAATGCTTCTAAAAAAAAGCTAGGCGGAACATGGCAAAAGTCAAGGAACAAATCCACCAGTACTCCTTTTAATTAGTTCAGAAATGTTGTTGCAGAATAGTCAAGCCTACTTTTTTCCATTTTAATAAGCGCTGTCTAGCTAAAAATATGCTGGCACAATTATGTTTCTTTGTCCAGTTCTCTCCTAGTTTTTACATTGTGTGGTGCCAATAATGTAGCTTAGTAAGCCACGGTGTTATGCTATAAATCTCTCAGCGTAACAGAGACCTAATGATGTTTTTCATTTTTACAGCATTTTTCTGTGCTATAAATTTGTATACAGTGATCACATGCCTGGCAGCATGGGAGTGCCATGGGTCTTAGGGCAAGCAGGGAAAATTGGCCTCCTTCTTCAGTTGGGTAGTGAAAGGTAGATCTGACTGAGGTTGTGTCCCCTCACACCCGCCCCTATGGCACCGCTACCACTTGTGCTGTGCTAGTGATAGCCACGCCCTTTCACATTCTCATGTGT
Organism: Pleurodeles waltl; assembly: GCF_031143425.1. NCBI lineage: Eukaryota > Metazoa > Chordata > Amphibia > Caudata > Salamandridae > Pleurodeles > Pleurodeles waltl. The sequence continues at coordinate 398,930,094 of NC_090442.1, read as the reverse complement.
TCTTTTGTTGCTGTACTCTTTCATTCCCTCCTTTCGAGTCTTAGCTATAGTTACAGTGGTGCTAAACAATTTCACATACAGAGAATTGTCATCCGACATTTTTCTTAACAAAGAATTAGCCTTCTGTCAAACAAAACTCTGACTCACCCCTCCCTAGCCTTTTGCCAGTAGTGGTACCTCCTGTTGGGGTTACTCAGCACTATTCCATAGTTCACTTCTGCCGTTGGGTCCTAATGAGATGGCAGAGGTGTGGATGGAAGAAGGGTGTATACAGCTTAATGACATGACCTCCCACTCCTCTGAGAGCGCCAAGCCTGAGGACACCTTTGAAGAAGAACTCAGTAGGTCTGATCTACTAGGCTTTGGCTGAGGAAACTGCCCCTTACCACAGATGAGGGTAGTGAAGATTGGAAGCAATTGATTGCACCAGACTGAAAAGTAACTGACTCTGCCCCTGTCATTCTGGCCTCTGTAACACAGAACAAAGGTGGTAAATTATCATTTTTGCTGCAAGAGGGGCCTCCAGTGGCTGCTTTTAGTAACGTATTTCTTCTAATATTGACTTTTAACCCAGCATTGCTTGCATGAGCGTTTGTTTACATTTTTTCAAAATGAATAGCTCATGATTCCTCTTATTCAATTTTCTTTCTCTTGGCCTTTTTTAATATTTACATGTTCTTCTTTTAAGTTAGAAGGCTTGGGGTTTGTATAAACAAGCAAACATATGTTATCATGTGTACTGACACTCCGCTTCAAGATTTCCTCCTCGGATGACATCCTAGAGCTAAATGACGCCCTTCTGAAAACTCATTTCTGGCTATCACAGACCCACCTCAAATTGAATGAACGGAAAACAGAATTCCTTCTCGTATCGCTGCCACACAGCTCACCACCAGCTGAAGAATAGATGACCCACCTTTGTGCTCTCAATTATAAACCTGCTATCATTGTGCCAACACGGTCCCTCAAAATAACGCTGTATAAGAACCTCAACAAGCAAGCACACATCAGTGCAGTCACAAGAGGGACATCCATCCAAATTAATCTCCTCATGCAGTTAAAACTATATATACAGAGCACCCTCAGATTTCGAGATAGCAGTAAGTCCCTAGACATCTCTTGACTGGAATGCGGGAGTGTGACCTTAACAGATCTTCTGAAAGCAAGATCGGCTCCACTTAAGGTGACCCTTGGGCAGCAGTGGGATTGATTACAGGATGAAGAATGTGTCAGCCGCATTGCTCCATCTCTTAAGTCTCTTCACTGGCTCCCTTTCGAAGCCAAGATCCAACTGAAGATAACCTGATCGACGTACAAAGCTGTACACCATAAGAGACTCTTAAAACTAAAACAGAAGCTCCCTTTGTCAGGAGGCACTGGCTCCCTTAGGAGTGCTAGCTCCCTCCTGCTAAAACCTCCAAGATTCAGAAAAAAGCAGACCTAAGACAGCATCCTCTCCAGGTCGGCCCCTAGAATTTGGGACTCTCCTCCCCCTGCAACCTCTCAACCTCTACTAATAAGAAAGAAGTCAAAATGATCTTATTAGCAGATTCCTTCAATGAGACCTCCATTTCAGTATTTGGCCTGATTGTTCGGACACTGGAGTCCGGAAACCATTGCACTTTATACATACCGCTATAGCAGGGACATCGTGAGCACCCCTGATTCAGCAGCTACACCGGGGGTGGCGTTCTTGATGTGCCTCTTCTATATCTCGTCAGAAAAATGCTCATAAATAACGTGAAAGGCTGGGTGGCTCTGAGTGAGTAAAAGTATGGGTGGATGGATGGGTGAATGAAAGATTGGATGGACAGATGGATCGATGAATGAGTAAAAGGATGGATGAAAGGATGGATGAGCGAAAGAGAATGGATGAATAGATAAAAGGGTGGATAGAGGAGTGAGGATGGATGGATAAAAGCGGGATGGATGGAAGTGAGGGTAGGTAGAGGGATGAAAGGGTGCATGGATGAGTAAAATGGTGAATGAATGTTGAGAGAAAATATGGATGCGTGAGTGAAAGTATGGATGGCTGAATAAAAATGGATGGATTGGTGAAGTAATAGGGTGGATGAATGGACGAACTGAAAGGGTGGATAGATGGATGAGTAAAAGGATGGGTTTTGGGGCGTCATGAACCCCCAACTTTAGCTGTTGCAGCAGGGTTGAATTTCTTGACGGGCTTCTTCTGTCGGCACCTTGACAGACAAAGATGAGTGAGTGATAGGATGGATATGTGTGAAAAGATGGATGGATGAATGAAAGGATGGATGAATGAGTGAAAGGATGGAGGAATGAGAGAGTGAAAGGATGCATGGGATGAGTAAAATTGAGGATGGACGGATGGATAGAGCGAGAGGATAGATGTAATGAGCATGACTGCAGTGAGAGGGTGGCTGGATGAGTGAAATGATAAATGGGTGAGTGAAAATTAGGGTAAATAGATGGACACGAGTGAAAGCATGGATGGATGAGTGAGTAAAAAGGTAGATGGATAGATGGGTGGAAGAGCGGATGGATTAGTGAAAGGATGCGTTGATAAATGGATGGCGTGAACTGATGGAGAGATGGATGAGCAAAAAAATGGGTGAAATGAATGAATGGATGAATGAGTGAAAGGATAGGTTTGGATATGGATGGTCGGATGGAATGGTGAAAGACAATGCTGGAAGAAAGGATGAATGAATGGCAGAATGTAACAGTGGAATAGTAGCAGGTAAAGGTGAAAGAGTAGCATGTAAATAGTAGCATGTAAAGGCAAAACTTTTAGCAGGTAGATAGAAGAATGAAAGGTTGAATGGATCGATGCTTTGATGAAAGAGATGAGAGCTATTCTGGGGAGGGTTGTCATGACTTACTTTGTCTTCAAAGTGCTTTGGTTCAATGTTCCCTTTGTTAGAAGTAATGTATTATTTAGCATGTATGTGCCCTGCAGAGCCTGGCACTGCAGTTGGGTTTAGAAGTTACCCTCCTCTTTAAAACTGTTTCTTTGTCACAGATATGTATGGTATCGCTATAGCACAAATAGCGAGTAACTGCTGTACGTGCCAGATTAATGATGTATGCCATAAAACTACTTAGTTACTGAGTATATTTCTTTAATCTAATCACAGTCTAATTCATTGTACAAAGAATAATAATAATGCAATTTTTGACACTAAATTACTATTCTTAAGCGCTAATTGTGAGATCGGGAAGCCTTCTGTTAGTCCCGAAGAGTGATCACCCCAAAATAGAAATCAAGTAAAATCGAACATACTAGACAAAGTTTAAAGTCAAAACCATGAAAGGTTATTTTAAATCTAGAATGTTTACAGAAGGCAAAATTAGTCTGTTCAAATCAAAATGACAATAAATTTACAAAATGCAAAAAAATGGGAATTAACATGGGCTCCGTCTCTATTCTAGTTGAAGAGCCATAACCAGGTATAGTATAGCAAAGGGCAAATACTGCATCAGAGACAGAACTCTAGGTATGGAGTCAATTAGCAGACTGACACGGAGTCGGCTCTCTAAGTAAAGGATAACGCTTTTACTCCTGGCAGTCATCATATTATATGGTTTTCTAAACAGAGAAATCACATTGTCATCACGGGGGCTACAAATGTTACATCACAATATCCCAAGGTAAAACAGAAAACACATCACATAGCAAATTACTTTTGCTATATTAATAAAGAATAATCCTGCATTAAACAAAATGTGAGGACAAAGGCACATTTAAAAGTGTATGTGCGATCTCCACTAGCCAGAGGAAATGACCTTGGAAAAATACAGTCGAGTTCTGCTCCTTCCTCTATGAAGGTCAATAACACGAAAAATAATACATTTAAAGATACTATTGAAACGACCGTAAAGCTGCTTGAATTGAAATAATTTTCTAAAATACTGAAAGACACATTTGCATCTCTCGGTGCACAAAAAGAGAAATAAGAAAATATGTTTATTTTAAAATGTGCAAATTACAACAAATGAAAGGGGATTGGAGGCCTGGCCATGTCAACTTAAAAGCTTGGTCATGTTAAATGCAGCTCAATGACATTATTTTCAACGTATTCACGTTAACAAAACACACTTTATCTTTTGAAAAATCAAGTTAATAGTGGCATGATCTTACTTATCTTTTGTCAGTGTGTTGCAGAGCATGCGCTATAGGGTGTTTGCATCACTTGCAGACTTCGGTAGGTTTGTGCCTAAGAAGGTGATGCGTGGCACTCATTTAGACTAGTGGAGTGACTTTTACTAGAGGCTGAGAAGGTAGACCTGATGCTGAAGGTCAGGCTGGATGCAGTATCTCATTTTGTAGTTTCAGGTTGTGCGCACAGTGAGGCCGATGTAGAGGCTCTTTTCAAAGTCCATTGTCGAGATCACAGGCCAGGAAACCTTATGGTTTGTGTGTAAGGAAAGAAAAGATTCTCCTGCTCATCCTCGGCTATAGTTTACAGAACTTGAGAGTCTGGAGGACACCAATTTTAAGGTCGTTTTTGCTCTTTCGGGCTGCAGCTCGGAACCAGTGAATGCGCCGTACACTGAGACACCAGCCAGTGAAGGGCATGGTCAGCCCTGCCACCTTTAAAACATTGAAGGGGCGGGGCTTAATGCCGAGCACAGCCAGAGGCACTTTTAAATTCACTTCCTACAAACACACAACCCCCTACCGACGCCTCCCATTACATTTAATTTCCAATTACATTCCATTACAAACAGCAGTGGGGCTGCAGCTGATGTCCTTGGAAGGTTTCACACCTCCTAATGGACATCCTTTGTACAGAACCTCAAACTGTTACCTGGGAAACCTGCTCTCTGTGGGGGTTTCCAGCTAGTTGTGTACACGCTGTGTGATTTCGCTGGGCCTGCCAAATATTCACGGTCGCTGGCCAGCTAGGGCAGGTGCCAAGTGACATCATCCTTTATATATGTTCACATATAGCTGAGAGGAAACACTGAGTCCCTAGAGCAGGACTCCATATTGAGGCTGTGACCTTTAGCTCTAAGGCATTTAGAGCATATGTTGATGGAAATCCCACTAGTAGCTCGCTTCATACGTGTTCAGGGCTGCAGCAAGCTCTCACGTTCATTTTGGGATCCACACAGTGCGATCTGAATGAAGACCACCTCCGTCTTCTTATATTTTTAATTAGTGAGTATCCATCATTTGATTGCAGACACCAACCTCACCAGTGCCAGCTACATTTACGTCTATTTGCGCACCTTTAGGTCTGAACTGAACTAGAATAATGCTCCACTTGGCTAATTTCTTATGTCATTGTTCAATTCCTCATGATGTACATTTACTATTCTTAACGTCGCTACATTCCTCCTTAAATACTTTTAACTACTCTGAACTTTACAGCTATGTATCTTCATGTTATAGGATATATATATAACAATGTTATATGGTCCAGTATTACCATTGAGGGGTTCTGGTGACATAAATCAACAAGCATTTTCATTGCAATGGGTCCTGCATTTGCTCGATTTAGAGCTATTAGCGTTGTAAACTCCTTACCAGACTTTTCTTGCAACATAAATTGAAAATGAAAAGTAAAACAGTTTCACATAAGCGAGCCGATTGACAGCGCCACGGCCGCCATGAGCATCAGCCTGAAGAGACATACAAAAGGAAGAAGAAGTTTGCTTGCAGTCAAACTTGTCAGCAAAAGTGCAATTAGCCATCTAACAGGCGCGATCGCCAAGCCGGTAACTAAACCGCCCCAAGGAGGGACAAACATAAAGCCTTTACCAATGTCATCCAAGGATTTTTTAGGGGCAAGCCCACGAACGATTGATAGTGATGGGCGTGAGGTTGGCATTGTTAAAAGCTCAGGTACATCCCAACACGTCGGAAAAGCAGTGCTCCCGCGCTGCTGTGCTAGACCTAAAAAGTTGAAGGACGAGTAGTTGGTAATTGTCACCAAAACCCGAGATGGTGATATTGGACAATACAGCACATTACCCACTATATATTGTTTATTCTACACGTTTATTTTGGGGCAGCTACATTGGAAAAGCAATGTTCTTCAAAGATCATTTGAAATCTCATTGAATTGAGTTATCTTGATATGAAACTTTGCGGCCCTCAATCCCTGCCACAAGAAGCAGCGCTAATTTAAGAAGCTAGAGTGACATTTTGCCTGTTGCTCTTCCCTCAGGTGTATTCTCTCGGTGGTATTCCAAAGCTCTTGCAGCTACTGAACAGTGAGAACGAGGACATTAGGCGGGCAGCGTGTTCTGCTCTGCGAAACCTCGTGTTTGAAGACAATGACAACAAGCTGGAGGTCTGCGAGCTGAAGGGAATACCACTGCTGCTGCGACTCCTCAAGCAGACACGTGATCTGGAGACCAAGAAACAAATCACTGGTACGTGCAAGTTCTAAAAAATGTGTTAACATTCCGGCGAATTTTACATGACTGGGGTGTGGGGCGAGTTGTACAGTGACATCTGTTCTTAAACGTCAAGTATCATCTACTCAGTGTTTTTAGTTAAGAATGTTTGGAAACGTTTCAAAACAAATCATCCCAAAATTGATTCAATGCACTTAGCTTTGTTTCTTCGCCTGCAACCTCATTTTGTTCTTGGGAAATATTTAAGATTTTAGAAACTTTAATGTTTTTATATTAGCGCATCAAATAGTTGCAACTTCTACATCTGGGATTCCAAGAGCTACAGGTTTCACAGGATGGTGCTCAGTGAGTTAAAGGACTGCGGCTGACATCTGCCGAGACATTTAGTGCGACCTACAGGTCTTGAGTTTGAGTGGCAGTAAGGCCAACTTGGATTTTTATTCCTCTTAGGTTGACAAATTCAGTACCATTACATAGGATGATAATAGGAACTGATATTTTACAGTGTTCAGACTACAGAAATGTTGTGTTAAATGCTATACAAAAAGTTAGAATCCTCGCTATAAAGAGCCATCCTTATTTCAGTGTGCTAATGTCTTCCGGTTTAGTCACGTGTGTACAGGTCCAGGGCTTAAGGTATTAAACTGTATAACCACATCTTCTTTACCTCATCTGTACAGTTCGTAAGCACACACCATATAGACAGTGGGTTTCGCCCTAATATTAAACTGCCTTTGGATACTGGACTTTCTTCCAGGTTTCGAGGACAGAGTTTACATGTGGGCTAACAACTTACCCACACAAGACCTGCTGTCTGGACTACATCGGCTTAGTCTATGATTTTCAAGCCAAACAATTTGTGCATTTCCTGTCAGCACAATACTTCAGGCCATACCTCGTACAGTCCTCTCCTACTGAGGCAAATCCAATGAGGTGTGACCTTTGTTTCACAGTAATTCTCTTTTAGACTGTGTAAACTCTGACTCCCAGCGCATTTTCTTTATCGATATCGCGTGACAGAATACTGACCTGCAAAAATATTGAATGCAGACTGCCAACTGCCACCATATCATCAATGCATTTTTATATTGATGTGTAGATAAAAAAACATAACGGGTAATCCATGTAATGTGGAATATGTGTTGTGATGGTTCTGATGACGCCATAAACCCCAAGGCCGAGTGGTTTGCAAATATCACCAGGACCCTGAGATGGCAATATTGGACCATATTACACATACTACCCTTTATTTTTATATTACATATTTGTTTTGGGGTACTTCCATTGAAAAAGCTGTTTTATGCAAAGAGAAGCAAATGTGCTCTGACTTGAATTATGTTTAGGTTTTGTTTATTTTTCTTGAATACATTGTGGCTAAATCAATAGACAGTAGCGAGGGGCAGTTGATTTATGTCGTTGTGTCAGCAGTGTTTAACGTTTAATTAGGGATATAGTTTATTTACTACATAATTTTCAAAATCTACTGATTTGACCAGAAATGTGGTTTTTAGCACTAATGGATAAAAGTAATACTGCTAAAGAATATGTTTTATAGTTTTCATTTTTTGCCATCTGATTTAGATAACGTTGCCGTATAATTTGGTCTGTCATGCCATATAACCCAAGTAATCCTGACAATGTTGAAGCTGTACCCAGTGGTTTACTAGCTGTCATTATGATGATGAAGCCTGTTTTGTACAGTCGATTGTGAAATATTTCGAATCTTTCAAGGTTCTCTATGATAGGTTGACTTTATACCACTGAGTTTTTTTGCAATAAAGGCACCAAAATCTTATATAAATTATCGAAATAATTAATGCATTTTACAGTTTGATGAAACCTTGAAAGCAGTTTAGTCGCATATCAATCAATTACATATTGTAAAGCCTAGTCTTTGAGGGATGAATTGGTAAATAGCCCGCTTTGTCAGTTCATCAAAACATATCTTAACGTGACCTGCCAGTAATCACATTTCAACAAAAATGCTGCCTACCATGTTTGAGGGAGGTGTGCTATCAGAATGTCGAGTTTTAAATATCGTCCTATAAACATTTCTTATCCAGAATATCGACTACTGCAGCATTGTACAGGTAAGTACATAGAGGTTAGTGTAGATTTTCTCTTCTTAACTCCATACCTACTTACCATGACAATGTATATATACTCAGAAAATGTAGCTGTTGAGTTAAGAATAGTAAACCTATACTAGATTTATGCTTCACAATATTGTGGTAGTGGATATTCTACATACAATATTTTTGAAAGACAATGCTTTTGTTAATGATATTCTCACAGACAACCATTTGGGAGACTTTTCATTAAAATGAATATACCCGGTGGCACTGTGACAGGACAGCAGATGGTCGCCTCTGCCACATGTGTCCTAACCTGCAGGCAGTACCAACTGTAGTGAGTCTGACGCCCTTCCAGTCTATTCTGGAGCAATGGCATTTATTTCCCTGGTCGTAATCACCAACACCAGAGACTAACGCTTGGTTTTAGACGTAAGGGGGAGCCTTCACCACCCTGACTGGACTTTTAGCTACAGGGCAGGTACAACAGTGTTGGCTGCCACAGACATATGACTGTTTTCTACATCCCTACCTGGAAGTAGGACTATTGTTGATCCTTGTAGAGACAATGAGGTGGTCCCTGCTCTTTATGTCCATGGCAGTTGCCTAGTGTTGCCTTGCTCTAGTCCCAGCATTGTTTCACTCAGTTGCCTTCTTTGCACAACAATTAAACTCTGAAATGTATTTGGCAACGCGAGGTATGTGGTCCTCTGCAGTTGCCCTTCATCTTCCATCAAATCAGATAATATTGCAGGTAGCCAAGTAAATCCCGCTGACACCAGGTAATTCTACTGTACCTATACACCTTATCTCTAATGTTCCTAAAATAATTCCTGTAAGCCTCAGTGCTCAACCATTTATACTAAAATCCCTTAACTGAACATAACCCTCCCGAATTATTGAAACACAAATATTAATTAAAAACCAAGCACAAGTTAAACCACCTTTTAATTGTTATACCATAATATATTGACTTTAAATTGAAATTACCTGGGCATGTCCCACGATCATTGTTATTTTGTAGCTGCTGCTACATGAGTGAATTAACTTTCAGAGTATGCCAAAAAGAACACTGAACCCTAGCACAGGCGGCTGACTAGTAGGTAGGAATTGTACAATAGAGGCATGTACCAATCGAGCACCAGTTTTATTGCTACACAATTGTAATTATGGTGAAAATTAAGTGAGTGTAGGTAGTCAATTTTCTTCCATTTATTTGGCAAGATTTTTAAATTGTCTACTGTGTAGCTTGAAGCTTTTTTTAAACAGTGCCTTTTAGATCCATTTGGAAGAGTGGTATATTTTTAATTCAAGGCAGTAGTTTTTTGATATTTATATAATTTTGTTTCTCTCAGTGAAAATGTTTTTCTATAATAACCACACAAAGTGGCATGTGTTTTAGCATTATAAGAAGTTTCACTAGTTCCAATAGGAAGATAATTGCTTGCTTTGAGACCACCCTGAATGCAGATCAACTTACGAATTGGAATTGTTCATCATGTTTTCAATTTATTTTTAAATTATATTTCTATGTTCTTTCATCTGAAATTAAACTTCCCCTTACCTTCCATAATTTTATGTTTTTGTTGCTTTATTTTTTGGTTCCATTTTCCCCCTCTAAGAGTCTTAGGATCTTAGGTGCTTCCTGCGTATACTTAATACATGACTCAATACTTCCCAGTATTATTGGTGGTATTGTTGTATGTTATGTTTAGTAGTAGTTCCAGTTGATTTTCCCTTACTATATTAATTATTTTTCAATATGTTCGCTTGGAATGTAAGGGATTTGGGTAATCCCTGTAAACAACAGAAAATTCTAGCACATTTATCTAAACATAATGCACCTATTATTTTACAATAGTTTCACTATATTGATACTGTATTGTACTGCTTGTTTTCACTTCCTGCTAATTGTAAAGGCTGTGTGGCAACTGTTTGCTATGAATCTATAACTGTTGAGGTATTACCACTGGATGACAGTGAGGATAGTTGGCTTTTGCTTAGATGCTTTATTTTATATTGTTCATTCACATAATCACCTTGAATTTGTATGATCAAGTACAGTATCTCCCAACTATTTGGCATAATTTTAAGGCTGCACTTAGCCCTATATAATAATAAACCAGCCAATTGTTGCTGGTGAATGTAACAACGTTTCCGAGTCTTTCTCTGATCACAAAAAAATCTAAATACAAGTATTACCCTCATAAAACTCGGAAAGCCTTTTAAAGCCTCTGTTAATTTGAGGGATGTCTGACTCCTGGAGGAGTTGTGGGTCAGGATTCAGAGAGTTTTTTTTCTCATGTCTTCATGGTTCCCAAACTAGGATCATGTATATCTCTAGCAGGAGACCTACCATTGCTATTCCAGTAAGGTCAGGAATGTATTCTGTCTTCATTTCTGACAGTACTAATGTGATTGTTCCATTGGTCGTTGACTTGATTAGAAAATCTATTATTAGTAAATGGTAATAATAAAGTGTGCTTTCACTAATATGCTTTAACTGATATGTTTTTTTTTATCCTTAATGATAATGGTTAACCACATTTATAATAGTTCATATTCTAATAGGGTTGCTTTAACATATTTAATACTCTCCTATGTTGCCCAGAAAACAATTTAAATACTTCTTGCAATTCATTATTTAAACGTTTTAAATGTCTCAAATTTATATCATAAAGTTGCATTTCTGAGACGTTTTCTGTTTCGATTAATAATCAGATTGAGCCTAATTAAATGCTAACAATATTCTCTTAATGATTAAGGCAAAATCCTATTGGGGTTAGAACAAAAGAGGCTACTTATTTGTAAATTAAAAAGGAGTGCAAGTTAATGTACTGTGTATTTTTTTTCTTGTATTTATTCTTTTGTGATAATATATGTATAATCAAATAAAGTAAATCAATCTAAAAGAAACAGATTTTAATAAAAAAGAAAGTATGATTAAGGATGATAAAAGGTATATTAGAAGCTTTTGAAAGCTAATATATCTTCCATCTGTATCCTGATGACTTTAAACTATCGTCCATTCATCCTCTGTCACAACTATAGCCTTATCCAATCCTAGTCAATTATATGTAGTTTAATCCCCCCAAAAAATAAATGCCTTCTTTTCTCCTATAGATAACAGAAACACGTTTGATCCATTTCTAATTGATGAACTCCAGGGGCAGCTGTTTTGTTCCCCTTCACTCATGACATAACTAATAACATTGAGATTTACACTTAGTCCCATACTGTCACTTTTACCACTAGGAAATTAAATCACCGAATTAGCTAATTTTCGTTTGCACCCCATCAAAAAGATCAAATACTTTCTTTTGATTGCATACCTGAAAACTTCTGCACATTCACTTATCACCCTACAAGACGTGGAAGACACCATCTTAGTTGATTTCCCTCAGTCCTCATTTTCCTTTTAAAGGCAATGCTCCATTCAGCGACTCAGCGTCTGCCTTCGTCCAGGATGTGTTACCCAATCAAACATATCCTCGGGGAACTACTCATGCTTCCCACTGAAGTGAAGATTACTTTAAAAAAAATTAGCTGCACCATATATAAAGTAATTTATTTAAACCAAGCATCCTCTAAATGTCAGTAAGCCAGAGAGTCCTCAAGAATCAAAAACCTTGCATACCTTGGAAAACCTAAACTCAAGAGCTTCTAGTACTTAAATCAGACGTTCTCAGGTGCTGGAACATCTTTCCACTGTCATTCAGGCTCCAGCATTTACCTGAACGATCATGCCTGATGTCCCATATTTTGCCTGAGATGCCACTAAAAAAAAAACCCTATGTTGTGCGTTTGTGCATTTTCTTAGTCCATATAAGTAATTACTTGTGGTAGATTATGCATTTATTTTCATTATTGTACAACAGTCTATTACATGCAATACGTTTATCATATGTTATGGTATTTATTTGAACATATATATATAGTGCTTAGGAGAAAGCAGAATCGGTCAAGATGGTCATGTGTGTGCGCAAGGGAATTCTCTTCTTTCATGATCACAAGTTTGATTTTGCTCACAATAAATCTAGTGGTATATAATAGCTGTCTACAGCCGTCTCACCCAGAGAGATCAGGACTTCGACATACCAGCCGGCAGAGCAGTGAGGCTCCGAGGCAAGCCATCCAGGGTCATTCGGGGCTGTTTGTCTCACAACAGCAGAGAGAAAACTTAGCCTTGTTATGCAGACAGCCCTGCAGACCGAACAAACATAAATGAAGGACACCTACAAATGTGTGATGATCCTATCGAAATGCTGACCCTCATTATGGCATTTTTTTGATGCTTTCGTATTAGGCATGTGGTGATTCTAAAGAAAAGGCACACACATAGTACGTTGCCAATTTTCATAATTACATTTCTTGCCTATACTGATTGTACTGATTTCTGAAACAATTTTCTTTAATTCTATGCAAAACTAGCTCAAAATAAATCCTTTAAAAAAGTGCGCATTTTTTTGTGGATGCACTTGTGGTAAATGTTGACCAAAACTCAGAATGACAACAAATAGATATACTTGGCAGTTTCTAGCATTGTAACATGCGTGATATGCGTTATCTTCGGGTAACTTGAGGGGGATGCATGGGTCACAGAGTATTTGTTCATTCAGATGAGCATTGGTAAGTTGCTCTACAGCTGCGCTTTCCTAAAAGCCACAAGCAGCCTACTGGGCAGTGTTTACATACAATTTGTAAAAATATAATCCGATACTCCACTCATGGGCTGCTTATCTCTGTACCTTTAATTGCCACACAAGTAGTTGCCAATTATTACTAATGCAGATACCTTTGTTGCAATATCAGTGTTCCCCCCGGTTCTGATGGAAACTCCATATTTTGCTGAAGGGCTTGTTAGCCCTTAACTGGTAAAAAGATTACCACGTAATTAGACTGCTGTTTGAACCTGCTGACGAAAATATGCTAATTAGAAATTTTAATAAATGTTTATGTGTTTGATTAATGTAAAATTTGTAGAGAAATTAATCGTAGGGAAAATAAAGTGCACCTTTTGAAATTGTGACCATGGGGAGTGTCAGCCATTTATACAAAGTTATGCTAAAATGTCTAAAAGATGTGTGAAATAATGAACATGTGAAAGAATAATGTAGTAATATGTCATATTGAGATGTATAACCTATGTTTATGTTAATTTGTAGAAGTTAATTTAGCTATGATTAAGGCCTAGTTCTTTCCAGGCCTCTCACACGAGGAGCTGAAATTCTAACGCACTGCAGAGAAGCTGAATGAGCCTGAACCACTATGTTAAAGTTGCTTAGCTAGAATTTTCTGCAATGTACCGAAGGACAGGAGATGATGAAGACAATTTGATACAATTATGTGTAGAGTAGGCTAAATGTACTTTCTCAGGACTTGAACAATGAGAGCACTGACTGAAGAGGAACATGCAACATTTTCGATACCTGAAGAGCCGGATGATGAGGACATCATTTAGTGGACAAATCCGTATGCTGTGAAAGGACTAATATTAAAATTTATAGATCTGGAAAATTAATATTATAGGTTAAAGTCATAACTGCTGCCTGACTGACCAATTGGGAATTAGGGGGATGGACTGGAAGACCCTAATAAAAGGTCATGACAAGGGGCTAAAACTTCAGAATTTAGGCAGATGTGGGAGAGTAGGGATGAGACGTTGATGACGTCAGGAGACGCGATTCGAGATTCTGTCATTGGGCTCTTACTCTGAGAGCCTGATGCGTTGCTAATCAATTGACCTGAAGACGAAGACTGACTTTGTTGATGATCCATTCCATGGCTAGGTAGCTATGATAATGTGATTGATTAATTTGAGCCTTTCTTCTCGGTACCAACTACGCTGTTTTATAGTTTTCTCGTAGCAAGATGTCTTTCCAAATTCCTGACATTTCTAAGTTGTTTTGCATGAAGCCCAACATGCTAATGCCAATCTGGATTAGATAAGCTTCCTATGGGTGACGTTTGACAGTGACAAATGACTGACAAACCACTTGCTGAACTCTGCTATTGAGGCTGTGTAATCATCTTTATTGGCTTATGTTGAAGGATTCTTGAATGTGTTTCCTCAGTGCTGATTAGTTTATAGTATTGATTGGTGATTAATGAACTAATTCTTGTGGGTTAATAAAATTCGATCTAACTTGAGGACTTAGTATTGTAACTAATAGGGAAATAAAAATTGTTAAAACGCTTATGGAGTTGTGGTTATTGATGGATTGATGGATATAGTTGTTTTGATTTTTATGATTATTAATTGATTACACTGATTATTGATGACAGTGATCACCAAATAATTAGGATATTCCATGCGATCCAAAAGGTTCATCGGCCTATACGCGTCCGCTTGTAAGTTTACTTACTAAGAACCAGGCGTGCTAGCAAATCGTGCTCGGAATCTGTTGTTAAAGTGGTGGAGGGGACTGTACATTTAAGGGTGAATATCATCAGTTCATGGCACTAGGATCTCTTGCTTCTGGGGGTGAACTTTTTCAAGTAGTTACAGCAAATGCAGCTTATCCTTGTAAATTATTTTACTGATGGGTAGAGTTTGCAACATTTGATGATGTATAGTGGACAGTTTGCTACATAACTACCCGTTGACACTCCTGCAGCATTTTTATAATCTGGAAGAATATGTTTTGTAGTTCAGTAGGGAATTACCACATGCAGTGGAGCCCATTACAGTGGGTTTAAAAAGCTGTCCATGACCTACATGGCCAGTATGCCAAGGATGCAAACCGTGCCCAAACACCGAAAGTTTAGACTCAAATCGATGAATAGAAATGTTGTGAAAATTAGTACTTGTATTTGATAGACCTTAGAAATTTTCCCCAGGCATCAGAATGGATCCAGAGATATTTGTTTCTTCAAGCAGTACCCTTTCACGTTGTTCGGTTTCGTCGGTTGACTCCGTGGGCAGTGTTGACATCATAATCACTGTGATGACGTCGGGAGTAGTAGATAGATGCCGCCTCAGCCCAGTGATGTCAGTTCTTTTCTTTCCGCACCACACGCTGATCCGGAGAGAGCTACCATAGGTAAATTTGTGACTGGCTTCGACTCATTTGTCGAGTTTTTGGTGAAGTTTTTGTTGCATTGAGGCTGTCCCCAAAGATCTGCTTCAAACCTTGTGAGGACTGTCACTGCATGATATCGGTGACAGATCTGCATCCGCATTGTGTCTGTTTGTGGTGCCTGGAGCACAACCACGACCAGAAGTCGTGCTCAGAGTGCCTTGAGGGAGCGGTCCCTCAAGCTAATGGCGGCTCACATTCGACTCTGCATAGGTCCACATCTTGCTCAAGAGGAAGATCTCGAGACCAGTCGCGGAGCCACCACCACTCGTCTTCCTCGAAGTCTTCAGGTCAAGGTAAGAAGAAGAAGTAGAAGAAATCTCGTCATCCTTCAATTGTACCCCGTTGCTTAGCTGATGCGACGCGGGAGGAGCATCAACGCTCAAGGCCTCCGTCCTTGGAGTCTGCTTGTGGGTCCGCTCGCGCCTTCCTGAGTTTCCGGGAGCCGGGCGACCACTGCCCAATTAAAGGAATTTTATGAGGCCATGCACCTCATTTTTGGGCACTCCTACTCTGCTGTGACGCCCAGGGGGCTCAATTGAAGGGCCTTTGGGTTCCGCTCCAGCCACCGAAGTCCCCTCCGGATCGCTGTCGGATCCGTATCAATGCCGGTTGTACGTTCAAGACCTTCCCCGGTGCTGGGTCGAATGTCGACGCTCCCAACGTTGGTGGTGCCCACTATCGACGTTGACCTGATCCTGATCCCCGACAACTCGGAGCCAGAATGGCATCAGCCGATGCTACCTCCTTCTTTGATGGGGCCTATTCAGTCCAGGTTGAATTCTGACCCTTATTCTTATGGGTTCGAATTCGGGGAAGGATTTGAGGGGTCCCCGGACCCTTATGAATACCAGGATGATCCTAACCTGGACTGGGCACAGGAGTTGGGCGAGGCCAGTGGTCTGGATACCTCTCTAGACACTGGCATGCTGTTTCCTCCTACCGTAGATACTGTGGAGGGAGCAACTTATTCCATGGTGGTCAGTAGGGTGGCTGAGGTCCTCGACCTTAAACTGCTTACTGTTCAGATCAGGTCTAATCTCCTGATGGAGGTGCTTCAACTAGGGGCTTCCACCTCTGAGCCTCTTCTTCCATTCAATGAAGCCCTCACCAATGTCCTTTTGGGTACTTGGTCCAGACCCAACACAAGGGCCCCTGTGAACAGGACAATCGCATGTCGCCATCGGCCCATCCTAAACCACCCTAAATTCCTGCCCCAACACCCCACGCCTGATAGCCTTGTTATCGAGGCATCCTCATCCTCTGGCACATTCTCTTCTGCACCTCCTGGATAGGGAATCAAAAAGGGTGAGACAGTTTAGGAAGAAGATGTTTTCTTCCTCCAGTCTAGCGCTGCGGTCAGTGAACACCTCATGCCTTTTGGGACTTAAACTCAATCTCTTTGGGATGCCGTCGTGCAAGTTTTGCCGCAGATACAGGAGGAGGCCCGTGCTATCATCTCCCAAGCTGTCACCAATGGCAGAGACGCAGCAAAGTTCACTATCCGATGTGGGCTGAACATGACTGACTCACTAGGTAGATCAGTTGTGACGACGTTGGCCTTGAGGCGCCACGCCTGGTTACGAAAATCTGGTTTCTCAGGGGATGTCCAACAGTCCCTTATGGACTGCCCTTTGATGGCTCCCGTCTTTTTGGAGACAATGCGGACTTCATGGCCATGGAAGGGGCTCCCTGTCGCGTCCCTTGCCCAGCCACCATTCCACCCATGCTCTACAGCCGCTGTATGGCCGGGGAGGCGGAATCCTACATGGTCATGGGACTGGGGACCAGAGGTCTGCCCAGTCCACCCTACCCCTGCTGCAGTCATCTAACCCTCCTAGTCTGTCTACTCACTCTGGTCCAGTTGGCGGCAGGATTCGCCATCACCTGCCCCACTGGGTATCCATCACTATGGACAGGTGGGTTTTGCAGATTGTTCGAAGGGGCTACTCCCTCCCCTTCGAGTCTGCTCCACAAGCCATGTCTCCATCATTCTGCTGTACACCGGAGGATCGTTTGGCACTTCTCTGCCAGGAAGTTGCGGCTCGCTTGGCCAAGGGAGCCATAGAGAGGGGTCCCTGTTCCAGAAGTAGGTCGTGATTGTTATTCCTGCCACATTCTGGTGCTCAAAAAAGACAATGGCTTACATCCTATCCTAGACTTTCTGGCCCTCAATCTCTTCTTCAAGAAGGAGAAATTCAAAATGCTCAACCTGGATCAGGTCCTGTCTGCCTTGGACCAAGGAGACGGGATGGTAGCGTTGGACTTGCAGGATGCTTATTTCCATATTCCCATCCTGCTTGCCAACAGACGTTACCTACGATTCGTGGCAGGTCACGAGCACTTTCAATTTACCTTGCTTCCCTTCGGCCTTACCAGCACCCCTCAGGTGGTCACGAAAGTGATGGTGGTGGTTGCAGATCATCTGCACAGGTTGGGAGTTTCAGTCTTCCCCTACCTCGACGACTGGCTGTTGAAGGCAGACTCGCCCCAGAAAGTCGTCTCCCACCTTCATACTAGGGCGAACCTCCTGGAAACACTGAGGTTCACTAGAAACGTGCTGAAGCCACACATGAATACCTCTCAGACGCTCCCTTTCATTGGAGCTGATCTGGACAAAGTGCAGTTTCGGGTCTATCCTCCCAAAAAGTGAGTCCAGGATATTCAGCCTATGATTCTGATCTTTCAGTCTCAATCTTGGGTTTTGGAGAGATTGACTCTGAGGCTGCTGGGCCTCATGGCCTCCTGCATCCTGCTAGTGACAAATGCCAGACAGCTTATGCGGGCTCTGCAGTGGGACTTGAAGTTCCAGTGGGTGTAGCATCAGGGAAATCACTCTGAACTGGTCCAAATCTCAGAGGGGACTGCAAAAGACCTGCAGTGGTGGCTTTCGAATCGGCATTGGGTCAATGGCAGATCCCTCTTCCCTTCCCCAAACAGATCTCTCCATAGTGACGGATGCATCAATTCTGGGATGGGCGGTCTCATGGGAGAGGTGGAGATCAGAGGCCTCTGTTCTCCGGCAGAGTCTGGGCTCCATATCAGTCTTCTGGAGCTCTGGGCAATCAGGCTTGCGTTGAAAACATTTCTTCCCTATCTCAAAGGGAAAGTAGTGCGAGTGCTCATGGACAACACCACCGCTATGTGGTACTGCAACAAACAGGGCGGAGTAGGGTACTGGGCCCTTTGTCAGGAGGCGCTGCACCACTGGACATGGCTGGCACATCAGGACATCACCTTGGTGGTTCAACATCTGGTTGGCTCTCTGAACGCCCGAGCAGACAAACTCATCCGTCGATGCATAGCCGATCATGAATGGCATCTCCATCCGGAGGTGGTGCCAGGTCTCTTTCAGCAGTTGGGAGAGACTTGGTTATATCTGTTTGCCTCTGCAGGGAACGTGCACTGTCAGCTGTTTTGCACGTTGGAGTTTCCAAGGTGGAACTCGCTCAGAGATGCTTTTCGTCTCGACTGTAACTCCGTCGCCCTTTCCGCCTATACCACCTCTGTCCAGAGTTCTCAAGAAGATCAAGAACGACCGGGCCCAAGTAATCTTGGTGGCTCCGGACTAGGCACAGAGAGTATAGTATCCAGAGCTACTAGGCATGCCCACTGATCCTCCACTCAGACTGCCCCTTCGTAAGGATCTTCTGTTGCAGCAACAGGGGACGGTTCTCCACCCGAACCTGTCCAATCCCCGCCTTCATGCGTGGAGATTGAGCGCCGACAGTTGACAGCTTTTGATATTCCACCCGATATTTGTGATGTAATCTTGGCAGCCAGGCGTCCTTCCACCAAAACAGTATACGCCTGTCTTTGGCATAACTTTGTGGCATGGTGTACCAACAAATTTGTTGATTCCCTCTCTGCTCCTCTTTCTTTTGTTCATTCTTTCTTTGGCCCAGCAGGGCTCTGCTTTGGGCACCCTTAAGGGCTATTTATCTGCTATCGCAGCCTTTCTTAGGTTGCCTGATCAGCCTTCACTCTTTAAGTCTCCTATTGTTAGTATATTCCTTAAGGGCCTCATCTATTTGTTTCCTCCCATTCTGTTTATCATGCCTCAGTGGGACCTCAATCTTGTCCTTACTTAATGTGTGCTCCTTTTGAGCCGAAGCACAATTGTCCCTTACGGCTCCTTACTTTCAAAACAGTTTTTCTTGTTGCCCACACTTCTGCTCGCAGAGTGAGTGAGCTTCAGGCTCCATCTTCTAAGCCCCCATTTTTGTCTGTGCACCCTGACAAAGTGGTATTACGCACTAAGGCTTCCTTCCTTCCCAAAGTCGTTACACCTTTTCTAGTAGGCCAGTCCATCACTTTGCCTACATTTTACACACCTCCACATCTTTCTCATGAGGAGGAGAGACTCCTCCGCATGGATCCAGAAAGAGCATTGACGTTCTATCTCAATCGTACGTAAGATTTCCGGGTGGAGAATCAACACTTTGTTGGATATGTTGGTATGAAGAAAGGGAAGGCGGTGCAAAAATGTACCATCTCACGATGGGTACTTCTTTGCATCAAAATGTGCTACGCTTCGGCAATGAAGCAACCCACTGAGGGCTTGCATGCTTATTTCACCAGAGCAAATGCTGCTTCCACTGCGTTAGCACGTGGAGTTCCTGTCCTGGATATCTGCCAGGCAGCTACATGGGCATCCTTGCACACATTTACTAAGCATTACTGCCTGGACAGTCGGGTCTGTAGGGACGGCTACTTTGATAGTTCGGTCCTGCAGAACTTCCTAGTATGATCTTGGTTCGCAGCCCACCTCCGAAGATGGCATTGCTTGGGTATCTATTCTAAGGTGAGAAACCTGCAACTAGAAGACTCTGTCAGGTGTACAAGTTACTTATCTTCCGTAATGATATATCTGGTAGAGACATATTCTAGTTGCAGATTCTTTACCAACCCACCCATCCTCCCCGCTTGTAAACTGATTTCTAGGGACAAGACTTCCCCTTTCAGGGCCTTAGCTCTGGTGCACCGATTTCAGTGTTCTTCACAGCTCTGCGCTTTGGAGTGGAAAGCCGTGAATAGAAACTGACGTCACTGCACTGAGGCGGCGTCTATGTACTACTCCTGACGTCATGACAGCGACTACGATGCCCACGGAGTCGACCAACGCCACCTAACGATGTGCAAGGGTACTGCTCGTAGAAAAAATCTCCAGATCCGGTCTGACGCCTGGGGGAAAATTCTAAGGTGAGGAATCCGCATCTAGAATATGTCTGTACCAGATATATCGTTACCGAAGATAAGTAACTTGTACTTTTAGAAGACTTAGACACTATATACTAGGAACAACAGGGAGTAATGTTGGGGCTCATGTAGGCACACATATATCAACAACATAGACAAGAGGTCAGCAGACTTTGAGTGCTGTAGTGACCACTAAGTGAAACACCATTTGGGAATATTTGTAAAAATTAATAAAAAAATTATAGGAGGTCTATTTTTACACAATGTTCCACGATAAGCATAGAATATTCTCTGTGTGTCTTCCATTGGGAATGGTACCACCCATTTAACAAATATGGTAGTGTGGAAACCATATTTGCTAGAGTATAAACCTTTACGCTTGGCATACCATCTATTGTGGGTTTGCCAGATGTTGTAAAATGACCATGGGGCCACACCGGCTATTATGAATTTGATTGTTAAGTTAATGCTATCTCTTCGATAGGTCGGAGTAAAATTGGAGGGGTGGCAATATTGTTGACCATAGTTGCCTAAATTTATTTTGTAAGGTTATACCTCCCTAAGTCAACACACCCTAGGTTCTTGCATTTTGAAGCTGAAGATTGAGCCCAAGGCTGAGACCAAGGGAGTATAAAAAGAACAAATATCTGATGGGGGAAAAAAAGCCAGGCTAAGCGGGACACACGGATTGAATCTTCAATAAAGCAGGAGCACAGTGGTAGCAGTTACATTTTAAGAGACCATAATAAAATAAAAAATCCTGATCAGTATTCTGATAATCAGGAGCAGCTAAACTGAGTGTCGTAGAAAAGACAAGAAAACTAAACAAGCATTTGCTTGAGTTTGAGCTATTGGCATTTTAAATTCATAACTGGACTTTTCTTGCCACATAAATTGGTCAACCCTGCCTCATAATTTGATCTTTTTCTGCCACATAATTCCAGTGGCCCTGCATATAACTAAAGCACTTCATTTACATTCTTCCTTTATCTGCATCAAAAAATGAAAATGTTGCCAATTAGCACCTTAATTTAAATCTGCCATGGTAATTCCAATAGAATACCACTTTCACCATTCCACCATCAGAGTTGCTGGCTGCCTAACACAATCCCCCCCAAAAAAGACGCATGACAGCCACAGAGAACAAATAAACTAGAAGGGTCACCCAAACAGATCAGGATTGTTCAAACAGTCATAGTGTAATCAGGATGTTAAGTTGGCCTGAACCATGGTCATAATTGTAATAGCAGAGACTGGCTAGCAGCCCAGACATTGAGGTGGTCTAATTTTTATATGGACGTGTACACATGAAAAGAGAGGATGCAGTCACTCAGTGTAATGAGCCAATGGATGAAGTGGCCTGACCCATTGCCACATGTTGTATACTGCGGTGGCCAGAAGTAACATGTAAATGACACTTAGACAAGTGGCTAAAAAGGACTAACCAAAAGTCTCCATATGTACATATATGTATGTATGTATTATTAGGAACCTTTTGGAAAACATGAGGCTAGTGAAACAGCTAAAGCAGTCTCCAGGCCAGACCTAAAAAAAAAAAGGTTAAAATAAGAGGTGGGCGAACGAGGCCAGGTTTCTTCATTGGCATTAACCTTCCATGCCACACAGGTTAAGCTGAACTAGTAACCTTCCAAATTAAAATGTATGGGACCCCGGTAGTAAAGAGACAACTGATCCAGAGTGATTAATTTACATTCTGCAAAACCGAAAATGCAGAGCGAGTCCATCCGTCCTGTAATGAAACCTAAACTGGGTGACAACCCTGAGTGCAAGAGTGCCTGATCACTCCAGGTAAGCAGACATGGTCTCCAGTCCTGGGTTTTCATCTCATACCTCTATGCACCTAGGAACTGTAGGCCACCAAACCACTTCCACCAAACCACTCAAACTAACGCTCAGGATACATGCTCAAGGAGCGGTTGTAGCTCTATTAATAAATTAAATCAACACATAGGAAATGCCGAAGTCTCTGGCATCAGAGAGCAAACACACACTTATGAGAAAAAAAGTAACATTTAAAATAGCTTGACATGGAACTGAACAAATTATCCTGTATGTGCAAACATTTCTGCAGCTAGCAATAAGTCTTAAGGAATCCAACAGTCTCAACACTATGCCAGTCACAGAGTAGTAGGCCCAAACACATGTGAAAACCGCAGCGCTGTGGATTAAAAGCAGAACAGTTGCATAGACTGCTTAAGAAAGAGACTTCTCCTTTCAGGAGCCAAGCATTTTTAACAAGCCCTTGAGGAGACACAAGAAGATAACTGCACTACCTTGAGTTGTGTAAATGTCTGAACAAAAATTGGAAAATAAGGCTGGAAAAGTATTTTATTTTTATGTTAACAAAATGAAAAGTCTTGCAAGCATTCTTGTCTCACATTTCTACAAAGCTCTAGTGAAGTTAACAATAGCAGAGCAGCCTGAGAAGATTTATGGTCCCAGTAAAGGAGATAAGCAATGCCCTGTGTGCGGATGTTGGGAGGGGCCGGGAGAAACTCCAGATGCCAGGCTCTGCAAGTTTCACATCATTGCTTCTAGGGTTAGCTACATTCTATGATAAAGGGAATATTGTGGCTTTCCTGAGCAGTGAGCTAAATGTTTAGGCACCGGGTGTTTCTTTTGTAAAATAAGCTTATTTTAATGTTACATAAACATGGGCAAAAATAAGCTCTCTTCATGATTAAATCAACGCACGTGCTGGGCTGTAGTGAAAGAACACTAATGTGGTAAAATAACATTTTAAAAAAACGTAGCCTAGGAGCTACATTTTATGAAAGATTTACCTTTTATTAAAGATTTAATGGTGGAGCACATGCTTCAGGAGCCAGAGGTAAACGAGGACAGCACTGGAATAAAGCCAAAACAAATGTCAGTGACATGGGAGGAGGTGGGAGGAACTGAATGCTGCAATAAAACACAGGCAGCTACCAGCCTAAAACACCCACTGTGAAAAGGAAGCAACAAAGAAATAACAAAAGTAGTCCGTCTCGAACACAGATAAAGATACCAAAGTGGAATAATACAGTAGTTGGTTACTGCTCTGAAACAGAAAAAGGAGGAAGAAAAAAGGCAGAACTGACCACTAGTGAGCAAGAAATTTTAAAGTACCCAGCAACTAGCAAATGAAATTGCTGTAAGCCATAGGAAATATACTAAAAGTATACATGCGGTCAAACGCCGACACTCAACCTAAAAAGGGGCAGTCTGGGATACTGAATATAGTGATCAGGTTTTGATTCAAAAGCTCATTATAGAAAAAAGAAAGTAGCAAGTTTGACCACTAAAAATAACAAACATGCATTAGAGATTGAGAGTCCTTCTGGGGAATGGAATATGAGCAGCAGTGTGCTACTGGACAGCACAGTGCAATTAACAATAGTTCATCAGAATCTTGTAGAGCATCTAGTCCACAACTCCTGATAAGCACATACAAATAGGAGCTCTTGGTGAAAAAAATAAACATTTTTAGATTTCAACGTTTATATTCTGGCAAGGTGGAACAGAGTTATCTGAAAATATGTGGGAGTTAGTGCAAGCAGCGCTGCCCTGGGGGATTTAAACCGCCAGGACCAATGTGGCGTAATGCCCCTGGAAGCACCGCCAGCCTGTTGGCGATGCTTCCTCCAAAACAGCCCTGTCGGTCGCAGACCGCCAGGGTTGTAATGACCCCCATAGTGTGCAGGTTTCAATTCAAAAGCTCATTATAGAAAAAAATAAAGTAGCAGCTTTGACCACTAAAAATAAGAAACATGCATTACAGATTGAGAGTCCTTCTGGGGAATGGAATGTGAGCAGCAGAGTGCTACTGGATAGCACAGTGCAATTAACAATAGTTCATCAGGCTCTTGTGGAGCATCTAGTCACAACTCCTGATAAGCCCATACACATAGGAGCACTTGCTGAAAAAATATATATATTTTTTTAGATTTCAACATTTATTTTCTGGTAAGGTGGAACAGAGTAATCTGAAAATATGTGGGAGTTAGGTCAAATAGTACGATATTTTCTGAATACAGTGACATTTTGAAACATACTGAGGCCCTCATTACGAGTGTGGCGGTCTCAAGACTGCCACACTCGCGATGGCGTTCGGACCTCCGCAGACAGGGCGGTAAGACAGCCCTATTAGGACAATGGCAGATGTGCCACGGTCTTACCACTGGCACTGCCAGGTTGCCGCCTGTCGACAGCCTGGCGGTCTCAGCGGTCGCAATCCGCCAGGGCAACGGGATTAAGAGTCCCCTTTCTGCCAGCCTTTGCATGGTGAGTTCACTGCCATGCAAAGGCTGATTACGAGTCCCCTTTCCGTCAGCCTTTTCATGGCGGGTTCACCGCCATGCAAAGGCTGGCGGAAAGGGGATGTCGGGGGCCCCATGGGGCCCCTGCAGTGCCCATGCATTTGGCATGGGCACTGCAGGGGCCCCAATGCACAGCTACGCCGCACATTTTACTGCCCGAATTACGACGGTCTTTTACCTGCAGCGGCTTCGGCAGTCCTGTGAAAGGACCGCCGAAGTTGGAATGAGGCCCCTAGTGTATTGAAGTGAAAAATAATATAAGAAAGCCCCTGATCATCCACACCCGTATATAAATAACAATCCTTTTGGTGCCCATAATCACAACAGTTTCTTCTGTTAAGCTAAATTGTCCACTTTATCAAATGCTGTGCAATAGTAAATATAAGATGCATAAAAAAGAGTCTTCTTATGTGCCATATTTTGAGTAATAAATTAAAACACAGGCAGGTGATTTAGTCCCGAGTAGCATAATTCCATTTCCCACTGCCCAGTTATGAAGAAGACCCAATGCTTACATAACAACGATATCAGACTTTCTTTTCATACAACAGTGCAATATACTTCCCTGCCAGGATCCAGGACCTTACCAATGGGTAATCTTTATACTGTATATTATGTAACCCTCCCCATAGCTGAGGTTCTTTCTTCATTAATGCTACAGGGATCCCATCAGGGCCCTGACCATTGAAATCCTATTAATTTTCTTTTAGCTTAAGTTCCTGAGGTACGTTTGAAACCACATTCAAAGTATCTCTTTTAAACGAGACATGCCTGCATAAATTTACTCTGCTTAATTTATTTTGACTTTAAAAATAGAGAAAAAATTAACCACGTTTGTTTAAAAATTGGTTAGGACGTGGACTTTTTATGTTTACAGGCTTTCAAAACAAATCACCAGAATTCTTTTAAATTCCATGTTTTTATGGACTACATTAGATTTCACCACTTGTTGAGCCTTGTGTTTTCATGCCATAATCTCAACCCATTTGCACATTTTTTCCTTTTTGGTTTCATTTAGGGACTTTATTACAGAGGAGGTTGTCCAATATTAGAGATGTGTCCATTGATATAATTCTCATCTGAATACAAGCTCTATGAGTTCATTAACCAGTGCCATCTTTCCACCTTTTATATCTATTTTATTATGCACATTAACAGATAAATTAGACTCCATTAACATAAAGGATTTGAACCATAGTGTCTGCTGTTAAATTACATGATTTCTCAATTTAATCCTGAATGAATCCTTTCGAAATTGTAGCTTTTCCTTGTATCCTGTACAATTTAGTACAGTTATCAGATCAATACATTTCTCTGTTACATAAGGTACAGTCTATATTGGGTTAGGGTATAAATCAGTACTAGGCTATATCATATTATCATTAGTAATATGTGAAGAAGAATTTTTTATCTAATTTATCTCAGAAAATAAATTAAAAATTCATGATCATCTAACGTACGGTTGACATAGGATGAGAAGCCAGTAAAGGTAAGTTTAACAGATTATTCACTGCTCAGTTTCCCATTAAGAAATCTACTTGTATTTTTAATGATTTAATTGGCAGCAATTTACATGAATTTTCAGTATTTTTACTAAATGTCACTGTTTCAGAGATCTCACTGTAGTGCTTGTGGTAGAGTGAGTAACCAGCAGATTGGGTAATTTTTGTATAGCGATTACCGCATATTACAATGTTTTCTCTCTTTCTGCCTCTTTGCTCTTCCAGTAGAGAAAGAAAATTTCTTAAGAGATGATCATTGGTTCTCCTTAGGAAATATACAAATTGAATTTAAGAATTTCTGCAATTTTACTTCATTTTCACAAACATGCAAGTTGTGATTCCCCGTATCTCCATATTATTTAGCCTTAAATCATGGGATTTCCTGTTGCAATTCACATGAAATAATAATACCAACCTATTTTACCATGCGAGAATTCTAGTGCTGGCTGTCTGGTTCAGAATTTAGATGTCCTTGACTTCAAAGGGAGGAAGTGTCTAGGAGTCCTGTAAACATATTATGGTGGTCATTCTGACCCTGGCGGTCTTTGACCGCCAGGGCGGAGGACCGCGGGAGCACCGCCGACAGGCCGGCGGTGCTCCAATGGGGATTCCGACCGCGGCGGTAAAGCCGCGGTCGGACCGGCACCACTGGCGGGGTCCCGCCAGTGTACCGCGGCCCCATTGAATCCTCCGCGGCGGCGCAGCTTGCTGCACCGCCGCGGGGATTCCGACCCCCCCTACCGCCATCCAGATCCCGGCGGTCGGACCGCCGAGATCCGGATGGCGGTAGGGGGGGGTCGCGGGGCCCCTGGGGGCCCCTGCAGTGCCCATGCCACTGGCATGGGCATTGCAGGGGCCCCCGTAAGAGGGCCCCTACATGTATTTCACTGTCTGCTGCGCAGACAGTGAAATACGCGACGGGTGCAACTGCACCCGTCGCACAGCTTCCACTCCGCCGGCTCGATTCCGAGCCGGCTTCATCGTGGAAGCCTCTTTCCCGCTGGGCTGGCTGGCGGTCTGAAGGCGACCGCCCGCCAGCCCAGCGGGAAAGTCAGAATTACCGCCGCGGTCTTTCGACCGCGGAACGGTAACCTGACGGCGGGACTTTGGCGGGCGGCCTCCGCCGCCCGCCAAGGTCAGAATGAGGGCCTATATCTGCTCTAATATCAAATACTGCACAAAGTTTATTCCAATCCTAAAATAGCAATATTCCAGCCACATATTTTAAAGCCTGGATAAAACCTTTAATAGTTCTTCATTTATAGAAGATATGAGAAGATATCAAGTGAATAGCTGATCCAAAACGTACATTCCAGATAATGGAAAGGGGAGTCCCTGTGATTTAATCTTGACAAATCGCTCACCTCTCTCATCCTAACATGCATTTTGTCTCCTTCTGATGTATTGTGAGGCAGGCTGCTGCTTATCATTGGGTGATTAAATGTTATACCGATGTACTGATTGATTTTTGTTCACCTCATTTGCACATTATCCACTGCTATTTTTATCATTGTAACACCTCTGTCTCATCTCATGGAATTGATCTATATTTTACAGTGTCAAATTACAATTTTTATTTTATATAGCTGCAGCTTTATTTTAACCAGAAATGTTTTGTATTACTATGCTTTTTCCCAGATGCAAAGTAGAAGCAGCCCTGACTTCACATCGCTTGTTAAAAGAAAAATCCTCACACAGAGGTGAATGTGAGAAATAATTACTTGCTTGATGTGCCTGTTCAGTATTTGTAACTTTAATATTACTACTGAACATTTCTTTCTACACTCTTTGTATACTTTAAATCTCCTAAATAGTATTTTCAGTACTTAAGCCAAAAATTAAGAGATCTGGTTTGACTGGTTAACACATTTTTTAAATAATAACAGAAATGAGCCCCAAATTTTCTAAATGACTTCAAGAGTATGTGCCACATAGAAAGGCTTTCGTATAGGCTTTGTTATCTGACATATGCAGCGAAGATTTTGCTTGCATTACTCTCTATGGAGTTTATTTCAGGGACCTTAGTTCCACCTCTAATATAAGGTGGAGAATGATCAGGTAAATTAACAGGCACTAAGAGAGAAGAGAGGACTATTGGACAACAATCATTATAGCCTTAAAGCCCGTCGTGGCAGGCTATACTGGCCACTAAAGGCCCGCTCCAGCGTTAAAGTGCTAACAAGGGAGTGCAGGACTTTAATGCCGGTATAGCCCAGCTACAGAAGGCTATAAGGCTATTAGAACGTTTCACCACTAGAGGCCAGAATGTTCTAATATATAAAACAGAGGCCCCACAGAGCCCAAGTGGATTGTAGAGCCCTCTGGCTCTGGGAGGCCTTTGTTCACAGCAACAGCTATGAACGACAACATAGGAATGTTGGAGCTCCGGGCTTTTACCAGCCATTAGAACCCCAGCGCAGTCCATCGTTTTCAGTGAGCGAACATTCCAATGTTCTAAATATTATTATAAGACTCTCCATACCATAAGGTTTAGAGGGGCCATTTAGTGAAGCAGTAAAATACAGTTCTCTTAACCTAGTTCCACATCACTAACAATCATCAATACACATTATTGTAGAATAATGCTTTGTTTGATGAGTTTTAAGACCTATTGTCACTTTCTTCTTCATTCATTATTCTCTTTAGGCAGTACCGATTTTATATATGACCACCTTATTGACAATTCTGCCTGGCAAATCAACTTCAGTGGTGCAGGGACATTTATGACCCTCAGCTGATTTGAATCTTAGACAAAACTTTTTTTTATGTACTTAGTTATCAGGATTGATCCAGATAGATTTTTAGTTTCATCCCTCACGTAAGATTAGATTGTAACAATTAAACTTTTATTTACTCATGATCAGACTATTGGATTTACCCATGTTTATTGTCTTAGACCTCAGTTTCCTAATCATCATATCTCAGTATTGAAGGCTTCAGACAAGGGTATTTCAGAAGGGACAAATGGGGTACAGAAAAATAACCAGTGTTTTGCTCTTCCCTGCTGCCCATTTGGCCGGCCAGCCAGTAGGCTTGGACACTTGACATCACTGTATGAGAGCCCTCACCTCAGCTTCCTCCTTCCTTTTATTTTGAGGCTGTGGGCAGACACAAGAAAGCAAAGGCCGTAGAGACGATGCCTGGAAGAGTTATAAACCACACTCCGTTCAGGCAATCTTCATGTAGTATAGAGTGATCTGAATTAAAGTTTTACATGCAATACTAAATATCAGCAAACAATGAAACTATGGCCTGGTTTGATCAGGGCAGGACAAGCATTTTATTCCACTGGTATTTTTTTAGTGGGCCTGAACCCTTAGAGACCTGTTTTGAAAGCACAGGCCAATCCTTGTGCTTCTGTTATTTTCCCAGCTCCTCTAGGTTAATTACAGTAAGTCTTGGGAGGCTTCAGGATAGAAACAGAAGGAGTTAAAGAGGGAAGTTGGAGATAAAACTGTTAGAATTGGACAAGATATAGGGGAGAGAATTCGAGATAGAATGAATGGAAAGGGAGAGTTATGACGTGGAGACAAAGAAAGCGGGCTGGTTTCAGCACTTTTGCCAGGGCTGCTTTTGGTTTTCTAGTGCCGCCCCGGGTCTGATCCTTCCTTTATAATCATGACTGAGGTGGGGGCACAGGAAAGCAAATGTAGTGGTGGGCAATCTGTCGGTCAGGGTGGAGGTATAATTAAGGCAGAGCTGTCTCCTTCCTCTGCACACAAGAATTGTACTCTTGTGCAAAGACATCACAATTAAAGTGTCCCTTTATAATACTAAATAGCAGCAATTAAATTAATAATCAAACTAGGCCTGTTTTTTTTTTTTTTTTTTTTTTAAAGTATGGAAAACAACTTGCACAAAAATGACATTTTTTTCAACGAAAACCTCCACGAAACCCTTAGATGTATCCTGATATTTTTATTTTTGTGGGTATTTCACCTGAAGATTTTTGAGAAGTCCACAAATCTTGCAAGTTGTGAACTGTGCCAGTTGCCTCACATGCCCAACAATAAGTGTGTGTATGTATGTATGTATGTGTGTATATATATATATATATATGTATATATATATATATATATATATATATGTATATATATATGTATAGATTAGAAATAGCTAAATATCTCATTCCCAACTGACATAGTTTAAGGAGGCTCGGGCTCCAGTGTGAGGAATACTCCAACACAGTTTATCCGCTAGTCAAAAAACATTTATTACGGTGCCAATATGCAAAGGAAACAAACAACCCAACGTGTTTCGTGCTCCCGCCATGCATAGTTTTTTCCTCAATAAGTTTACTGCAAATATTACATTGATATTATGAATGATGTTATCAAAGATGTTGTGAGTGCTGTAATATGTGGGATAGTTAGCACTGCATGGCCAGGGCATGAATTATAGTTACCTTAGGACACAAGTTATAGTTACCTGAAATAACTCTAACTATAACAGTTGAATTTCTATGGTTTTGTACATTTAAAATGTGAACCTAACTACAATGTCCCTGTAACCTTGTTTTTTTAAGTGAATTTCTGTTTTTTATTCTATTCCCTAACTATAATGTCCTTGTAACCTTTGGTTTCTTTAGTGAATTTCTATGTTTTTTAAACATAACGTAATTTTAATTGTTAAATGTTATTCCAACCACTGCTGCACATGGACTTCAGCTGTGTCCGGCGGGGGTTGTCTGTAGGGCCTGTGGCCTACCCTGAATAATACCCAAACCTGTATCATGCACAGCCTTTGGCTGTGTGCAGCGGGGGCCTGCGGCCAGGCCTTTCAACCAACTCCATATAACCACCCAACCCTGCACCACCAATGGCCTTTTGCTGTGTGCGGAAGGGGTTGGCCAAACCCCTATAACGACCCTACCCCACGCTTGGCCCTTCTTCCTTGGCAAATGGGTGGAAACACGTTGCATATCAAAAATGTATATGGGGCAGTGTCAAAAGGGTGGAGCTTCTAGAACATTTCCCATAGTTGTGTGTGTTTTTAAAAAGGGATAGCGTATCATCTGGTCTCAGCAGCAGATGGCAAGAAAGAACCCAATAGTCACAGTCACTACATGAGATATTGCGCTAAAAAAAAGCAAGGATGCAGACACCTCCATCAAGGTTTACAGATAACTTTTCAAGGTGGAAATGCTGAGGAAAAAATACATTTACTTTGCCTTGACCACGCACAAGAAATTGGGATGATCAGTAGTTTACTGAAGTGGGACTTGAACTTGGGCTCCAGCTTTGTTTATATCTGTAAGTGCTTTCTATTAAGGTTTTATTTCTGTTAAATGAGCATCATGCCAGAATGAATCTGGACCTGCGATTTGTACAAGAAAAGGCCACATTTTTGTGCAGAATGTCTACTCAACTTAAGTACTTTCTATTGGGTAATTAGTAAGTGCTACCTCGTTGGGAAATGTATAGTGCATCTCCTACAGTACAGCTGCTTAAGGACGCCATGGAAACGTCTTCCGTGACCTCTGTGTCTGTAACTTTGCCAATGTTATTGTTCTTCAAGCGCCTTTATCAGATAACATTTCAAGGTGGAACTGCAGATCTGCAGTTCCACCTTAAAATTATATTTTTTATTTTTTAATTTACATCTCGAGGACCACAGGGGCAGCCTCAAGGCGCCTGGGGTCCCAACGGCTCCTGTCTCCTGCTGGAGCCAGCATTGCTTCTTCAAACAGGGACCTGCCTTAAATAGCAGCTCCTTGTGTGCTGGATCAACATTTTCATCTTTTTCCCCTGCATGCATGTTAGCGTCCACGGAAAGGGATGAAAACTCCACTTTCAGCAAGCGGGAGCTGTTTGACAGCTCGAGCTAGCTGAAAGCAAAGTTAAGCTTACTTTTCCTTGGCGGGAGATGTCAGCTTCAGCCAAGCAAAAGCAAACAGCTACCTCCCAAGGGTTGGCACATCGGGAGGTAGCAGGAGCCAGCCCTGGTGCAGGGTGGTGGTCCCCATGGCCATAAATGGCTCAAGGAGGGGGGTCCTGCAGCTCCCCTCCTTATATTGTATTTGCCCTGGGAGTGTGGCAGTCCTTTGGGTGTGGGGGGCCATGTGGTCTTCACACATACATTACAGTTCATGGCCCCGGCGAGGTAGTGGTTCCTGGGGCTGCCAGAGGGTGGTGGGGACACAGTCTGGGAATTTAACTAAAAAAAATGGTTTTAATGCCGAGGGGGCCTTGAGGGACCGCCTGGCCCAAGGCTAAGGGGCTACATACCCTGCCCCTTTTTCTGTTTTTTTAATATTTGTTTTTGAGAATCAGCTGAAGCAGTCTCAAAATAGCTGCCAACACTTCCTGGTTGAAGTGTTGCCAGCCAATCAGATCTCTGCACGTGATCAGGAGGATTTATGAAGGCTTTGTGCCTCTAGATAGACACGTTTGGTTTTCCTTTAATATCACATAAACTGCTGAACACCAGACAAGAGAAAGGGCGCTTCCTGGACCAAGAGATACCTTTCTGTCAAGTTTGGTGTAGTCCTGTCCAGCAGTTCGGGTTGTGGTCATATCTAAAATCTCTATGGGAATTAAAATGGGAAACACTTTTTTTTACCCCCACTTTTCTTGACACCCCCCCCCTTGACGGATCACTCAAACGTTCCACGCACAACAAGATGCTTGGGCACACTTATTTTTGGACAATTTTGTGAAGATTCGTCAAACGGCGTTAAAGATATAGGCATGTCAAAAAACGCTTTTCTATGGAAATTAGGTCCTAACTAACTACCTACTGGCGACGGTGTCTCTTGGGTGTGTTTGTGTGTGTGTGTGGGTCTATCTGGGTGTGAGAGGGTCTATCTGGGTGTGAGAGGGTCTGATTGTGCCCCTTATAGATGAAAGATGCGTTCACCTCCATGAAGGATTTCAGATCGTTTTTCAATGTGTAATCGTGGAGTAGACACACCTGCTTTGCTTTCACCAAGCCCAGAAGTTAGGATCAATTGTCCTTTCCAGAAGTGGAACTTCAACTACGGCAACTGGTACCTTTATATTTGTAAGTGCTTCCTGTTGAAGTTTAATTTCTATGAAAGGAGTATCATGGCCAGAACGGAAGCTCACCATCTTGTTTATCAAACAAGAGCCCACAGTTGTGCACAAAATGTCTATCCAACTGGAGCACTTTCTACTGGTTAGTTAGTAAGTGCTACCTCATTTGTTAAATGGGCAATGTGGGGGAGGAGAGCCCCCCTCCCTTGGAAGATTTTGGCCTGGGGACTCTATCCCCCGGGGCCCACTACAATTAAATAGGAGGGCACAGCCCTCCTCCCCAGGCTGATTTCGGCCCTGGGGACTCCATACTCCAGGGCCCGGCCTCAAAATATATATATTTTTTAGGGGTAAGGACCCATGCAGTCCCCTTTCCCGGGCCGATCTCGGCCCCAGGTATCTCATCCCCCGGGGCCCAGCAATGTCGCCTGGGTGAAGTCACCATCATTTGGGACCGTGGGGGAGCCTCAAGGCCCCTGTGTTCTCAGCCTGCTCTCTGCATCCTGTGGGAGTAGGCATTGCTGTCACACAGAGGCAGCTGCTAAGAATGCAGCTCCCTGTCTGTGAGCTCATTTGGTTTCTCTGTTTTCCTGCCCAGGTGTCTGTTTTAGGAAACCTCCACTCCCAGCAAGCGAGAGCTGTTTGACAGCTCACACTTGCTGGGAGCAGAGTTGTGTTTGCTCTGACTTGGCGGGAGCAGTCAAAGCTCCCACCAAGTCAGAGCCAACAGCTAGGACATAGCAGGAACCTGACCTGGGAGGTGGCAGTCCCCAGGCCTAATTATGGCTCTCCCTCCCCTCCAACATTTTAATTTGTCCCCGGAAGGTGGTGGTCCCTGAGGCTGGTGGTATGCGACAGACCCCATTCATTATTTCAATTAAGCCCCGGGGAGGTGGCGGTCTCTGGGGCTGTGGGGGAGGCCTTGTGGCTCCCCCTTAATTTAAATGAATAGCCCTGGGGAGGTGGCTGCATGGCTACCCCTTACTTGCAATTAATTGCCCCGGGAAGGTGGGAGTCCCTGGGGCTAGGGTTCTGTAACTGACCCCCTTAATCATTTTCCTTCGACACCAGGGAAGTGGCGGGACTAGGGGCTGCGGGGGGGGGGTGCTTCACACCTGTATAAATTTAATATTTAGCCTTGGGGAGGTGGCGGTCCCTCGGGGGCATACGCCCCCCCCGTATTTGCAATTAATTGCCCCGGGTCTGTGTGTCCTCACCACATATTATTGAATTAAAGCACTGGGGAGTTGGCGGTCCCCAATGCACAAATAAGCCCAGGAGGGGGGGGGCCTGTGAGCCCTTCTCCTTTATTTTTTTAGATACCCCCCGGACCTAGCCCACCTGGAGGATTTAATAAAACAGCCGCTGGAAACCATGCTTTTTTTGCCACTAATTTGGGACGTAACAAATGTGCAGCAATTCTTTTTTTTTTTTTAAGTGCTCCTTTGCCGTACCAGAGCTAAGGGGTCAGGGTATCCCTTTTAATTTAGGGACTTGGTTGAGCTTTTATTGTTTGTGAAATCCTCGGGGAGGATCCTTGACCCTAGATATACAAATTGTGTTTTCCTTTAATTTCTCTTAAACTTCTGAACGGAATTACACCAAATAACGAAAAACAATCTGCATACTGAACTCTACCTTTCTGCTAAATTTGGTATAATTCCCTCCAGCGGTTCGGGCGGTAGTCATGTTCAAAAGTCCCATGGGAATTACCATGGAAAACGCATGTTTTTTTACCCCCCTTTTTCTCGGCCACCAATTGATGGGTCACCATGCAACTTCCCATGCACAACAAGAATCACCAGCACACTTTTTTCTGGAAAATTTCATGAAGATTTATCAAATGGTGCCACAGATATAGGCAAGTCAAAAAATAATTTTTCTATGGAAACTAGATTCTAGCTGCACCTACTGGTGACATACATAGTACATGCAAACAGTCCTAATTCAGGCAGGAATGACTAAATTTAATTTTTTGAAGTCAAAGAAGACTTTATTTGAGCTGTCAGCCACCTAAATTGCCTCTGTATCAATGGAAGTAAATGGAAAAGTACATCACTGTTTTTTTTTTTTTTTTTTTTTTTTTAATTAATTAATTTATTTTTTAATCTGCCATAATTGTCCTAAAATGATATGTATTTTATATATCTTTATCCTTGTAAATATATATATATATATATGTGTGTCTGTGTAAATATATATAAATGTGTGTGTATATATATATATATATATATAAATGTGTGTGTGTGTATATATATATTTATATATATCCTAGTGGTAGTTGCTGCCAGGTAGTTATAGATATAAAAAGATTTTTTTGACTTGTCTATATCTCTGGCATCGTTTGAAGAATCTTAACAAAATTTTCAAAAAAGTGTTGCTGAGATTCTTGTTGCGCATGGAAAGTTTCAGGGTGATCCGTCAAGCGGGGCCGAGAAAAAGTTGTGGTGAAAAAAGTTGTGTTTCATATGTTAATTCCCATAGGACCTTTAGACATGTCTACAGCCTGAACCACTGGACAGAATTACACCAAATCTGGCAGAAACCTAGCTTTCGGTACGCAGATTGTGCTTTTGCTTATTTGGTGTAAATCAGTTCTGTAGTTTTTGTGAAATTTAGGGAATTCCAAATTTGTATATCTGTGGCCTCAAAGTATTTGTGAAAAAAGACAAGCTTGTGCAGGGTAACGCACAGCTCTGATTGGTTACCAACACTTGAAACCAGGAAGTGTTGGTAGCCATCTTGGAACTGCGGCACACTGGGGACCACCACCTCCCCAAGCCAAAACGCTTTAATTGTGTGGGGAAGGCCTTTTTTGCCACCCCCACATCCCCAGCGACCACCACCTCCCCAGGGCATTCATCAGATTGTGTTCAGAAGGGCCGCGCCCCCCCCCTCCTTTAGCCCAGGGGACCACCACCTCCCCGGTGCTATGCACCACCCCCTAGGGCCAGCTCCTGCTATGTCTCGAGGTGCTCACCCCCAGAACGTAGCTGTTTGCTGTAGCTTGGCAAGTTACAGCAAACACTCTGTTTTCTGATAGCGGGACCTGTCAAACATGTCCCATTGTCAGAAAGCGGACTTTTCATCTTTGTTAGGGACCAGAGATGAAAGCATTCCTCCAGCGACCAGGGAGCAGCTGTTAAAAGCAGCTGCCTGCTTGCTGGACCAATGGGACTGCAGGGGAGGGGAAAGATCAAGAACAACGCGTCCTGAACCACGCCTGCGTTGTTAACACAAGCGGAACAATGCTTGCCTGAACGCAGGCCTTTTTCTCTGCCTTAACCATGTATGTGCTGAACAATGCACATGCGTGGTTAAGGCAGAGAAAAAGGAAGATCCATCGGGAGAGGACGTGGTCAGGTAAGTGGGGCTGGGCCAGGGTTAGGGGTAGTTTTTAGGGGTGGGGTGGTTAGGTCTTTTCTTTTTTTTTTTTTAGGGGTGGGGTTGGGGGTTTGGGGGGTCGGTACTATGGTTTTTAGGTTGGGGTGGGGGGTCAGGGGTATTTTGTTATTGGGGCGGGTCGGTGAATTTTTGTATTTAGGGGTGGGTTTTTAGGGGGGTCTGGGTAATTTTGTATTTAGGGTGGGTGGGTCAGGTTTTTAGGGGCAGGGTAGGGGGTCAGGGTAATTTTGTATTTGGTGGGGTTGGGGTAATCATGTTTTTAGGCCGGGTGTTTGGCAGGTTTTTAGGGGTGGGAGTCGGGGCAATTTTGTATTTAGGGTGGATGAGGGGTCGGGTTTTTAGGGGCAGGGGTAATTTTTTATTTAGGGTGGGTTATTAGGGGTTCTGGTCGGGGTAATTTTGTATTTAGGGCTGGCGGGTTTTTAGGGGTGGGGGTCGGGTAATTTTGTATTTAGGGCGGCTGGAGTGTGGATTTTTAGGGCTAGGGTGGGGGTTGGGATAATTTTGTATTCAGGGCATGTGGGGGTCGGGTTTTTAGGGAGGGTGGGGTGGTTGGGGTAATTTTGTATTTATGGCAGGTGGGGGTTTGGGGTAATTTTGTATGTAGGGCAAGTGGGGGGTCGGGTTTCTAGGGGGTGGGGATTTGGGGTAATTTTGTATTCAGGGCCGGCGGGGGAGGGTTGGGTTTTTAGAGGTGGGTGTGTCAAGGTAATTTTTGTTTTTAGGGGTTGGGTAGTTTTATTTTTGGGGGATGGGGCGGTTTTAGGGCCGAGGGTGGGTGGGGGTTCTCGGGTAGTTTTTAAAGAGGGAGGGGTCGTGGTACTTCTAGTTTTAGGGGTGGGGGGGCTGGGTGTAATTTTGTTTTTGGGGGTTGGCTTGTTTTATTTTTGGGGGTGGGGGTCGGGTTTAGGGCTCAGGGTGGATGCCGGTATCGGGGTAGTTTTTAAGGGTGGGGGTTCGGGGTACTTCTGTTTTTAGGGTGGGAGGTGGCATGAGACAACGACGCATGCCATTTCCACACACGCCTTTACTAGGCATGCCTTTACAACAAAAAATCGTAAAGGCATACGTGGTAAAGGCAGACGTGGAAACAACGCAGTCATTGTTCTGACCGCGTTGTTCAGGCATGTGTGGTTGCCGCATGCGTGGTTCCATCATACAACCGCGGGGGCCTTCAGGCTCCTGTGCGGTCCCAGATAGCCCGTTAAGGGCATATAGTAAATTTTATATTTTTTTTAATGTTCAGGGGATGCCTTGAGGATCCCCGCTGAGGCTCCCAGGGACCCCATAAGAGGCTAAAAAAATATATATTATAAAACAAGAGATTTGAGGGTTCGAGTCCAGGTGTATCCCTAGTAATTTCCTATAATACCCCCGTGGGCCTAGTTGAAAGACAAGGTCTTAAGCTTCTCCCTGAAGTCTGTCAGTGAGGGGGATGTCCGGAGTTGGGGTAGC
This sequence comes from Pleurodeles waltl, assembly GCF_031143425.1. Classification (NCBI taxonomy): domain Eukaryota; kingdom Metazoa; phylum Chordata; class Amphibia; order Caudata; family Salamandridae; genus Pleurodeles; species Pleurodeles waltl. Next base: position 398,891,723 of record NC_090442.1, on the reverse strand, counting down.
AGGTCGTTCCAGGCTTTTGCAGCAATGTATGAGAAGGTACGGCCACCCAGTGGCTACGATGTATGCGGGCGGTGTGTGCGAGGGTGAGAGAGGCGTCTGGAGGGTTGATTAAACTTAAGATGTTGTTTAAAATGAAAGGGTTGGAGGTCGTGGAAGGCCTCATAGGCGAGGGTTAGGGTCTTGAATTGGCATCTCTTCTGGATGGGGAGCCAGTGGGTGTTCCTCAGGTGAGGAGTGATGTGAGTGCATCTGTGTAGGTCCGGGACAAGCCGGGCTGCCACGTTCTGAACGGTCTGCAGTCTTCTGAGTAGCAGGTGGCAATGCCGGCTAGAGGGCATTGTTCTAGTCAAGGTAGCTGGTGAGGTTACAAGGGCTTGGGTGATGGTTTTCCTGGTTTCGGTGGGGATCCATTTGAAGAATCTGTGAAGCATGTGGAGGGTGTGAAAGCAGGAGGCGGCAGTGGTGTTGACCTGCCGTTTCATGGTCAGTTGACTGTCGAGGATGATCCCTAGGTTGCGGGTGTGATCTGTAGGGGTAGGGCTGGGTCCGAATTGGGTTGGCCACCAGCTGTCATCCCAGGCAGAGGTGTTGCTCCCAAAGATGAGTACTTCATTTTTGTTAGAGTTCAGTTTGAGGTGGTGTCTCTCATCCAGTTGGCTATGTTGGTCATTGCCCTGGAGAAGTTAATTTTGGTGTTGGCCCGGTCATCGGTGAGGGAGAGGAATAGATGCGTATCGTCTGCGTAGGAGATGATGCTGATGCCATGGGATCTGACAGGGTTTGCTAGGGGAGTCATGTAGGCGTTGAACAGGGTGGGGCCGAGTTACTGCACAAACACAGGTTTGCAAAGAGCTCGGATATTTTAGTTTTTGCTCATGTTTGTCTAGGCTTTGAAAGGCATTCATTGAGACGTACCGTAAACAGTTGTGCTGGGGCGCCGGGCAGAATTATTAAACCGTGACAATGCAGGCCCTCGTGATAGCAGCACTGTTCTTGTTTAGTCTGTGCACGTGTGCAATGAATGGCTTAGATATGCTCAGTTGCATCCGTGCATTTAATGCTTCAGAACTGCTGGATTGCACAGAGTAATAATATCCGTGTTCCAGCAGTGATTATTGCAGCATCGGGGCGGTTTCGAGTTCCCCAGTTTTGTTGGCCTGCATAGGTGTTTTAAACAGCCGTTGTGGCTGGTAGGTCGCTGTGCACAGCAAAGCTCTGTTTGTGGTGAGGGGAGGGTGGAGGTGAAGACTGGGGAATGTAAACTCTGCAGACACCTAATTAACGATGCCATAGCACAACTAATCTTAGCAAACAGGTTTCTACTTTACCCGACGTAGAAATCCTTGTTTAGCCTTAGTTCTCAGAGACTCTGATTTATTATATATTTTATCCCACCGACCTGCAATGCGCTGGACCTACAAAAAGTTCTGTTTAGGCCGCGCCATCACCGAGAGGATAAATAGCCTGTTTCTCCTCAGGACCTCGGAATCCGAGGTCAAGTCAGGACTTCCACTTCGATGACACCGGACCGTCTTATCGAGAAAAAATGCGACCTGCTGACCCCCAGGTCTGTGTCTGTTTAAGTTTAAGGGAAGTGCGAATAAGTAAAAAAAACAACCTGGGTACCATTCAGCATGAATGGTATTCGGCGTATTACATGGGAAAATGTCAGGATAAAGAAAAACTTGTCATAAACCCCAGTACCATGCGCGGGAACCGATTTTTTCGAGGGTCGTCGACACAACCTTACATTGTGAATAACATTACTGCCAAGAAGCGCCGGCAAAACCTTAAATTTATGACACCGCAAGGGCGTCTGAGAACGCAGTGCTCGTCACCCCAGATACAAGACACAATTAAAGCTAGAGACTCGCGTTCGTAGCCTGTCAGCACTCACAATGGGCCTTGGTAGCTCTTTGTCCGGTTGCAGTGCGTTTAAGGGCGTTTAAGGGTTTCAGTTCGCCTCCTCTCTGTTCTCCAAAAGTGCCACGATTGCAAGGCTGGCTCGGAGGAATAACATTCTTCCTCGGAGGATAATGGTATCCAGGCCACGGGAAGGTCACTTTGATGCCTACGAGAACCTAGCTTAGCCTTCCCACTTTTAGGTTGCATGCATGAAATTCCATTTCCACCATTGACACGGAGTACATTTTCCTTTCATGCTACAGCGCCATCTATGTCCTTTTTGTTTACTAAACATCGCAAAGCAGTATTCAGCCTGGTATAAAAATGCACAACCGAAACTTCACACTATAAAAAGGTAAAGTCAGCGAATTGAGGCTGATTTATAAATGCAGTAATAGTATATTAAGTAAATGGGACCCCTTCACCAAATATGAATGGCACCTGCTCAGCGAGATGTTTCTCATATGCCTCGTCAACAATATTTGTGGTCTGCCTGAAGAAACATTGGTTGATAGTTTGGGGGAGGAGGTCTGTCTTGTTTTGTGATCATTAAACTGATTCTCGCCCTATTCACATTTAGAGATAACGTTGGCAACACCATTGGTGTTGCAGGTGGTGCCGCCCCGCCTCCTTTTGTAAATATGTACAAGTGTTAAAAAAAAAAAAAAAAAAAAAAAAAAAAAAAACTGTACGTTCCAAAGAACATACATCTGTATTCTATCCGTCGCCCACTACCACAAATGAGAATCTACATTCCCAACCCTAATCCTTCGTCCACTCGGTAATGCTCTGTGCACAGCACCTCGTGTTTGGCTGCTCTCTCCACAATAGAAATTGTTCTCTTTGAAGCAGTTTGCCGTCCCACTGAGCTACGCCACACTGTGGCCAGAAGGGACGTAGCTATTAATGTTGCAGCAGGTACAGTGGCACCGGGGCCCACACGTCATAGGAGCACACTGAACGCTGAATGTTGCTGTGTTGTACTACGGCACCAACAGACTGTCGGAGGGGGGGGCACAGGCGCTTCCTTTGCTTACATTTGGGCCCAGCACCTTTGATGCGCCACAAACTGTGGCAAATGCTTGAAATAAACTAAGTTATTCAGGGTGCTCTGGAAACATCCTACCGAACTAAGTGTGCGTAACTTTGTGATCTGGTTGTCAATATTAGAGAATGTTTTGTCCAAACAGATAGTGACCTTCCAATGCCCAGGGAGCCGCAGAGCACACATTGAAATGGGTAGTGTTGAATTTCTGTTGAGTGTGGGTACAGAAAGCATGAAGCCCACTTACGTAAAGTGTTATAAGACGCATATGGCGCTGAGACTAGAAGACCTTACCCCTATCTTGGTTCTTCTTTAAGCCCAACCGTCAGTTTATTCTGGCAATAAATGCTGGTCTTGGGAGTTGCCTGAGGTACAAGGTTTTATTCTTCTGGGTTAGGTCTGTACTGTTCAAGCAAGCTCTGCTTGCTGGGTGCAGAAGTAGCCGAGACAGGGAGGATAATCAATTTGATAAATTAGGAGACCACCGTCATTAACATTTTGCTGCTGTGATCTTGGTGTGAGGTGGCACAGCCGTCCACCTGAAGTGGCTTTGAAGTGTTGCTAAATTCCATGGAATTGGTGCAGTCCATGCCTGAAGTGCTTACGTTCTCACTGGGTTCATTTGTGCAGTTCCTGACAGACCTATAGTGCCCTCATGCACATTTTAGAACATACGTTTCTTGTTAAGGACTCTGTACTTTTTGCAGCCTAGCTCGCGAGTATATAATAGGAATGTGAGTAACAAAATACTAAATGATTTTCTCAATTTAGAAAACTTCAAACTAGCAGACTGACAGTGCCAAAGCCGAATGTTGTAATTGTCAGTGTGCCATATGTTGCTTTTAAAGTTTGCTCAAATTAATACGATGATTTATGGTCTATTACGTCATACGTATCTTTTTTTAAAGCCTTGATGTCGATTGTTGCGGGAAATTCCAATGCATGCTTAAGCACTGTATATTCCTAAATAGCAAATGGCCATGTTGCAAAACATTTCCTCTTTGATGGGCTGCGAGGCAATAACAAACTTGAACATTTCAATTGCACCACACACAACTGAGATTATCCCATTAAATTGCTTCCCTCGTCTGGCAGAGATCAGAAAAGCTCTAAGGACATGAAAAAGTGGACTTGCTGTCATTAAAATGTCGTTCACACCTAAAATGTTGTACTTGTTTCCCACCATATAGTTTATCATTTCATCTTACCTGTTAACTCAGTTACAGAAATTAAGTACTAGCTTAATCTAGTCAAGGAAAAGACCAGGAATGGTGAGCAAGTTTCTGTACCTGCAGGTGGTGGAAAGGTAACCGACCCTATACAATTTAAACAATTATTTCAAATTGGCACAGTTGCCATTTATGGTGGAATGGAGGATGCCGGAGGCAGGGTAGCAGTGGTGCCTGTAGATCATATAATATCAGGGACCTCTTACAAGACAGTTCAATTGTTGGAAAAGAAACGTAGGAGTAAAAGGCTCTACTGTTCACCAGTTTCCAGGTCACTTCTGGGAGTATGGACTAAGCAGTCTCTGGCCAGAGGCTTTACCCCGTACCTGTCCCCATTCACACCCATCTGTGTTAACCCTAATTTCTCTCTGGAATGTAGGGGAGAGAAGTCAAGACATGGCACGATAAGAAATCTCTGAAATGGGGGCTTTACCTGTTTCAGGGAGGGAAGATTACGTTTTTTGTGAAACTGAAAGAAGACTATGGGCTGTTAGAGCAAGAGTTATTTCGATATCTTCAATTGGAAAAATGATTGTAAGACTTGGAGCATCGTTGGGCCTTCAATTATTCAAAAAATGAATGCGGAAAGGCGACCACAATAGGTACTTGATATCTCATATTTATAATCTGGTCCTCATGAGCCAGGAAGTAGAGAGCACTGGCCCTGAAATGACGGGAAAACGAATCTGAGAGGAACCTTACAGATGAGGAATGGCATAGAATCTACTGCACAGAGCATAAGACTACCTACAATGCTAAAGAAGAGGAAACATGTTCTAAATTGTTGATGTATTGGTACTGTAGGAAATTATCTTCTTTTTGGCATGGTTACCCCCACTTTTTGCCTGATGTCAGTATTTTTTGACTGTGTTTACTTGGATCCTGCTAACCAGGACCCCAGTAGCTGTGCTCTCTCCCTCTGGATTTGGTTGCCCTTTATGTTTTACACCTTACAATTGGCATACTGGTACCCCCGTATAAGTCTCTAGTATATGGTACCTAGGTCCCAAGGTATTGGGGCCCCATGGATTCCCCATGGGCTGCAGCATGTATTATGCCACCCATGGGAGCCCGTGGAAAGTGTGTCTGCAAGCCTGCTATTTCAGCCTGCGTGAAAGGATACATGCACCCTTTTCACTTGAGGTCACTGCACCAGGTCACTGTAAGGCACACCTATGGCAGGCCTTCCTAGCCCAGAGGGCAGGGTGTAAGTACCTGTGTGTGAGGGCACCGCTGCATGAGCAGAGGTACCCACACAGACTCCAGCTCCATTTTCCTGGACTTTGTGAATGTGGGGAAGCAATTTACCTGTGTATTGGAAAATAGGTCACTACCTATATCCAGGTACATAACGGTAACACCAAACCTGGGCATGTTAGGTATCAAACCTGTCAAAAGCATACCCCAATACTGTTGCCCGTATTGGTTGTATTATTCCATGCACTCTGGGGGCTCCTTAGAGGACCCCCACCTTTGCTCCTACCAGTTTGCAGGGATTTCCCAGGCAGCCCATGCTGCTGTCATCCTACAGACGGGTTTCTGTCTTCCTGCTGCTTGAACAGCTCAAGCCCAGGAAGGCAGAGCAAAGGGTTTCCTTTGGTAGAGGGATGCAACACCCTCTCCCCTTGAAAATAGCTATTACATGGCTTGGGAAGGGTAGCCTCCCCAAGCCACTGGTATGCTTTGAAGGGCACATTTGGTGCCCTTCTTGCATAAATGCAAAAAGAACAAGTGATGGACGGAATGCTGAACAATGTCAAACATTCACCCCAGTATAGAGATCTGGGCCTAAATCCATCGTTTTTTTGCTGCCCATGCCATTCCAGTTTGGACCTAGCCATGTGCAAATCAGTCTTGACCCTATTCCCCATAGGAACAGTCCAGCCCGATCTACCAGGCCAGGTCTTCCCTGGACTGGAAACAAGCATCCTGGGACCGGTTTCGGGGTTTCACCCCTCATCAGCCAGGCTAGCTTGAAACCAGTGGCATGGGAAGCACGGGACCCACGTCTGGGCATACCCTTCCCACTTAAGGGCGACAAATGCAAAAAGAACAAGTGATGGACAGAATGCTGAACAATGTCAAACATTCACCCCCAGTACTAAGTGGGAAGGGTATGCCCAGATGTGGATCCCTTGCTCACTGTGCCACTGGATTCAAGCTAGCCTGACGAATGAAGGGTGAAACCCTGAAACCGGTCCCAGGATGCTTGTTTCCGGTCCAGGGAGGACCTGGCTTGGCAGTTCGGGCTGGACTGTTCCCATGAGGGAACAGGGTCAAGACTGATTTGCATATGGCTGGGTCCAAACTGGGGTGGCATGGTGAGCAAAAGAACGATGGATTAAACCCGGATCTGTGACTGGGGGTGAGTGTTTGCATTGTTCAGCACTCTGTCCATCATCCTTTTGTGTTGCTAAAGTTGCCCTTCGTGCATAAACCAGTCTGCACCAGTTCAGGGACCTCCTGTCCCTGCTCTGGCACGAAACTGGACAATGGAAAGGGGAGTTACCACTCCCCTTTCCATCATCACCCCAGGGTTAATGCCCAGAGCTCCTCCAGGTGGCCACTTAATTCTGCCATCTTGAATCTAAGGTGAGTAGAGGCCTCTGGGAGCATCTGAGTGGCCAGGTCAGGCAGGTGACATCACAGCCCCCTCCTGATAGTTGTTCACCCTGCTAGGTGACCAATCCCCCCTTTAGGGCTACATAGGGTCTCCCTCTTGGATGGGTCCTTAGAGTCAATGTGCAAGATTCCAGCAGGACTCCTCTGCAACATTTACTTTGACTTCTGGCCACTGGAACTGCAATTGTACTTCACAGAAACCTACAATCTACAGCTCCAGGGATGACTTCGCCCTGCAACATTGTTTCTCTGGCTCCTTCCAGCAACTGCAACATTTCCCCGGCTGTGCATCCTCTGAGGGCAGTAAGTCTTCAGTCTGCACCAAGAAGCAAGAATGAATCTCCCTTGGCGTGAAGGAGTCGCCCTCCTGCATCCGGAGGCACAAACTGCAACGACAACCGGCTGCATGGGTCCTCTCCTGCAACTCTGCGCAGATCCTGCAGCACAGGTGGTGGTCCTGAGTGGTCCCCTTTGTCCCCTCTTCCAGGTGTCCAACTTTGGAGGTGGTGAATCTTTGCCTCTCCCTGCAGGACAGTACCCCTGTGCACCGCGACTCTTGCAGCTACCAAGTTTTGGCTCATCTTCGGGCTCATGGTAACCCCGGCCTCTAGCACTCTTCCCTACACTGCATGGTCTCCTGCCTGCTGCTCCAGAAACATGGGAGTCCTTTCCATGTGTGCTGAGTGGGCCTCACTGCGACTCCTGTGCCTGCTGCCTGTGCGGGCTGCATCTATGACTTCTTACTCTCCTGACTGCTGAGGGACACCTGGGACTCCCCTCCTTGGGTTTAGTCCCCTCAGACCTTCCTGCTCCTCAGCAGTTCTGCAACTTCTCTTCTGTGACTTTTGCCTTTGCCAAGGCTTGTTGGTGGTTTTTCCAAACCACTTTATGACTGCAACTCTTCTTCCTACGTGGGACATCGACTGCATCACTTCTGGGACTCTTCCTCTGCTCCTGTGCTGCATAGCCGACTCCTGATCTTCACCATTGACCTAGTCCTCCTGAAGGGTCGGTAGTGGCTCTTGCCCTAACCGGACACTCCAACTGAAACTGCAATTGGTCCTCTTCATTTGCAGGTCCTCTTCTGTCTGGATCTATCTTCTGTTTCCTCCAGTCTTGCTTGGGTCTTGCACAGTCCTTTTACAGAGTTTCTCTGTGGGTTTGGGAAAAACCAGGTACTTACCTCTTCTCTCCTGGTCGCTGGGGGGCACTCTGGTACCTTTTGGGGTTCCTAGTTCCTCCAGCTCCCCTCTACTGATTCCACTTACCAGGGTGGGGGTCTGATCTTCGCATTCCATTTTTTTTAGGATATGGTTTGGCCTCCCTCTAGGGTCTCTATTGTTTACTGTTATTTCACTGTTCTCTATGCTCATTCCTGATTACCAAGGTGTATATAATAGTATGTTTACTCACCTGCTTGTAGATTATTGACTATATAGTAGTTTGGTATACAGGGCCTTGGATCTTTGCATTGCTCTTTCAGCGAGATTTCCTCTCCTCATCTCACCTTTCCTTTTCTGAGATCAATTAGAGTTTCACTATCTTCCCTTACTTTTTAAGGCATATCTGATAAAGCATTTCTCAGGTTATGCTTAAACGAGGTCAGTACATATTTTCACCCAGCATGGAGGGGTGAAGAAATTTGGCATCAGTTCTCAGACAATACAATTTAAAATTATAGAATGACCCATTTGACCATACAGGGAAAACGTCAGTCTGAAATAAAGTTAAGTGTTTTATTACAGATTCTGGCTCAGATTTATGTAAATGATTCTCAGAACAAGGTTATAAAGATACAGAATCACCATGGGTTGACCAAGGTGACGAAAAAGATTCAAACAAACATTAAAAGAACTATACATTTGGCAGGGGCAATACAAAACATCAAAAGATTAATCTGATGGGTAGAAAACAAGCAGTGTTCAGTTCTCTTAAGCATCAAGGCAATTTAAGTCATGTAGTTCAGCTTGCTAGGGCAAGAGGAATCCCTACAGATTAGCAAGTCAGAAGTTCACATGTGCTGGGATAAATGACATGAGGAGAAAAGTGAAAAAAATAAAATGGCAGTTTTGGAAAAATGACATCTGGGGCAAAAGGAGACTAACCAAAGTTGGCTAAAAGTAGGTAAAAAGGAAGGCGTTGGCATGTCAGAAGCTTGGTCAAGAGTCTTCCTCTATGGTCAGGGGAAAAATTCAAAGTCTCAGCAAAGCATTGTAAAAGAATAACGGTAGGGAGGTCTACACCTCTAAGTCTAAAGGAGTCTGCTCCCAAAGGGAAGAGCAAGAAGAATGCTGCTGAACCAACTGGGAAATGGTATATTAAAGTTCAAAGTGACTGATGATTCGTCCATCAGCTGCATGACATCAATCAGAAGATTAAACTGTCAAATCAAAGTTCATTGGATGACATGGAACTGCAACATGGGGACATTCCTAAATCCATCTTGAGAATGGCATCCACCTTAGCCCATCTGTAGGGATTGAAACAATTATGTAAGTCAATTTCCACATTTCATCAATGTACTGGAGTCAAGTTTACTCTCTCAGGCTCACTATGGGCAAGACAATAGGACATCTATTTCCAAACTAGCATTTCTTGGTAATGAAGTGTGAAAGAAAAGTCACATTAGCAGGACTGGCTAAACATTTTTCTACACAGTCAGGAAACATGGTCTTGACTAAAATGAATTAAAATGGCACATTAATTATATTAAGCAAGGCACATATAACATTCAAAATTATAAATTGATCATTAATGAGTCTTGTCAGTGTTCTTGTTACAATAGATTTAAAACAAAATAACAATGTTAATACATTTCATTGATCATAATGCAAACCTGCATTTCTGACATTTGCATGTAACATTTAAAACACTTCTCTTCAGATATTCATTATTGTTTTATTGCAAACTAATAATTAACATCATAAAGAAACACATGAAATCAAAGCAAATAATTGTATTTAAAGTTTTAGGGCTATACCACATTACTCAAAATTACTATTCTACAGTGAATGCACTTTACAATAGGCTTTCAATGCATCACTTTACAGTTAATCTATTAGTGTTTCAAATAGCAAAATGCAAACTCAGTCACATATAGATGATCCAGGATATAAAGCCTCAGTTGATCAAGTGGCAATGAAATTTCAAAGCTCAGTTCTGTCACAAGAATTAATTCAAGAATGTTCAATTGGATTTGTGTTGTTAAAACAAAAGGTTGCAAATTCCTTCTTCCAGTAATTTGCTGCAAAATATGTCCTTTCAGGTTTTGCGTATTTTGGCCAAAGAACTCTCTCTGATCTCCAAGCTACTGGTCTGTCAGTGTCAGTGTTGCTCTGACCAGTTTCCTCAGTTTCTTCTGGAATCATTGGGGATCACTGGAGCATGTCCACTACTGGCACAGTTTGTTCATTTGGCCATTTGTCTCTGGGTACTGCTCTTTTTGCTACAGCACTAGGTCCTTTGTCAGCATCTAAGCTTTGTGGAGCCAACTGTTTCTGTCTCCACCCTTCTGTACCAACCACTGCTGTTGACTTACTCAGACCCCCCTCAGACCGCAATTGTGCTGTACTGGTTTCTTGTGCATCTCCAACAGCTTGACTAAACTGATCCCTCCGGCTCACTGTAACCGACCCTTCAGGGAGAGGTGCTGTATCATCAAGGGTACCTCAAACTTTGTGAGTATGACTTACATGTACCCAATTGGGAAGACCAGCACACTTCACAGCTGTCATAGTTACCAGCACAATCTGGTATGGACCCTTCCATTGCAGTTTTAAGCAGGGATTCTGTGCGTGTCTCTTTACCATGACATAGTCACTGGGACATAAGTCATGGCAGAGGTCTTTCTGTGATTGGACAGTAGCTTCTCAAACCTGATGAGACACAGAATAAACCACTTCAGCAAGTCCTTTGCGGTATTCCAGTACCAAGTCATCTGTGATGTTCACAAGCACATTTGCAGGTACAACTGGCAATCTCATGGCACTCACCATGATAATCTCATGTGGGGGCAGGCCAGTATTTCTGTCTGGGGTGCTGCGCAAACACATGAAAACAAGAGGCAATGCATTGGTCCATTTTATAGCAGTGAAGGCACATACTTTTGCCATTCTGGATTTCAAAGTTCAATTAACTTGCTCCACCAGTCCAGAAGCTATAGGCCTGTAACTTCTATGTAGTCTTTGCTCAACTTGTAATGCCGCACATAATAATTTCAGGAGTTCACTGTTGAAGTGGGTCCCTCAGACTGACTCTAGAGAAGTTGGGAAGCCAAACCATGGAATCAGCTCTCTAAGGAACAGTTTGGCCACTGTGAGACTATCATTTCTCCTGGTTTAGTAAGCCTCAACCTAAGAAGAGAAAAGGTATACAATCACCATGATGTATCTCAGTCCATTGCACACAGGAAACTCAATACAATCAAGCTGCATCCTGTTGAAAGGTCGACCTGATCTGCCTACGTGACTCCCTGTGATTGCTGTACATTTGCCTCTATTCATCTGCTGACATGCAGCACATCTTTGACATAGGGCTTCTGCCGTCAGTCTGAATCTGGGGTTAAACTAAGTTTGCTTGAATGTCCTAACCATAGAATCACAAACAACCTGAGCCGGTCCATGGTAATGCCTTGGCATGGGTGATAAAAAAACTATTAGGCATCACACCTCTTCCATCACTTGAAATCCAGGTATCGTCTTCATCTCTTTTGGCACAACCTTGCTCTAACCCAACTCTGCCGTTCTTCCTCTGACACTTCTTCCTGCAACCTCTTAACTTTGTCCCAGGTATCTGTAGCAGTCAACAGAAGATTGTGGCATGTCTCATCAGTTGACTCATTGGAGTACTCACCATTAAAGGCAGTATAATTCAAGGCACAGTAATGACTTCAAAAGAATATACACTTTATGTCCATTCCTAATCGGCGATCCAGAAGAGGTCCTAAAACCTCTCTGGAACCACAACTGTCCAGAGCCATGAACAACATCAAAGCCATATTGATTATCAGTGAAAATTGTCATCTTCAGCTGTTCAAAAACACAGCATGCTCTTGTTAGAACAACCAATTCGGGGACTTGGGCAGGAGAGACTCCTTGAAGCCAGGAGGCTTCGACTACACCTGAGACTGTACAGACTGCATAATGAGCTCTAAGGTTACCATCATTGTCTCTTAAACAGGAGTCATCAACAAACATCACATATTCAAAATATTCACCTTCTCAAATATGATTATCATGTTTTGGCTTGGTGCATAGTTCAGTGCCATCTAGACAGTCATGTACATGTTCATCAGTACAATAATTGTGTACAACTTTATTATTCACAGGAACTGCCAACAAGTTTGCTGGATTTAAAGTTCTGCAGTGCTTAAGTGAGACGGTCTGAGCAGCCAGTATGATCTGCTCACAGCTTTGTAGACACGCATTTGTTCGATGTTGAGTCTTTGTGCCGATTAACAAAACTTCCACAAAGTGGGGATCAAAAACATTCAAAGGATGACCCATAACAATGCTTTTGTACTGTTCAGTGCTGCCGCTGACAGTAGCAATGGCTTTAAGGTAACCAGGCAGAGCCGAAGCCTTAGGATCAAGAGTGGCACAAAAATATGCCACAGGTCTGTTGAAATTTCTATACATTTGAGTCAAACTAAGAGACTCCATCCCCCCTCTCACAGCAGTACAAAGTGAAACATTTATTGTAATCAGGCATTCCTAGAGCAAGGGCACAACCGAGATTATCTCTCAGCTCTCGGAAGGCATGTTTGCAGTTAACATCCAGTGGTACCAGATCAGACACATCCTTGTATCGCAGTCTATGTAAAGGTTTGACCAAAAGCAAAAAGTATACAGTAGCCAACCGTTCCCAAGCACTTTCGGAATTCTTTGAGTTTTGGGGGGATTAATTTTCAAAATTGCTAAGATTCTTTCTTGCACCTTTTTCAGTGTGATGACCTAAGTATAAAACTTCTTTTTCACAGTGCTGCAATTTAGTTAGGGAAACTTTATGTCCATTCTCAGCTAAGTGGTTCAACAGGACAATTGTATCTCTCCTACAGGCTCCTTGAGTCTTTGACGCCACTAGTAGGTCATCAGTATACTGAACCAAGGCTGAAAAGTAGGGCATTTTTAGGGACTCCATATTTTTTTTCAAGATCTGGTTAAAAATGGAAGGGCTCTCACTATACCTTTGTGGGACTTGGCACCATGCTAAAAGACAACTGCCAAACGAAACACAAAGAGAAACTGGCTTTCCTCATGCAACGATATGGAGAAGACTGCTTCACACAAGTCAGTCACGGTGAACCACTCTGCTTCACATGGAATACAATTATTGGTGGATTCAGTACCACGGGACAACATGGGAGGACTATCTCATTCACTTTTCTAAGGTCCTGGACTATGCAGTATTTTTCACTGGACTTCTGCAGTCTCATAATGGGAGAGTTATGTGGAATTACCATTAACTCTCTTAGAATTTCCTGTTCTATAAATGACTCGCTCATTGGGGTAATTTCTGCAGTTGTTTCAGGTATCATGATTTATGGAAGAATTCTCTGGTACACAGCATTTAGTTTCACAGTAATCTTGATAGCTTTAACTCCTTCACTGAGTCCTGTCTTTTTCCCTGAAAAGTCCCAAACTTCAGAGGACACAGTGTCTTTTAATTCTTCGGGTAAATCATTACATGTCAACATTGGGTACAATGGGACACTCTGGGTTTGATTCACAATTTTAAAGGCTGCATCTTCATCATTCATGTGGTTCTCCATACCACATGGGGACTCAAATCACATACACAAATAGGTGCTCATCTTCAAAGGAAACCATTTTTACAGGGACAGATTCTGTTACTGGGTTGGGCAATTTTTTATTTGGAGCTTCTACAACCTGAATTCTCTTTTGTGAAAGTGTCAAGTTCGGTATTTCTGCTGTTGTGACAGTAGAACATGTGGCACCTGTGTCTACAGAAAATCACAGATGATGACCATTTATATCACCATTAACATATGAGCCATGTTGATCCATATCTAAAAAAGCACCTAGCATGCACTCCTCTTCTTCTTTTGGGCATCTTCACTGAAAAATGTCTGAAAAATCATCATCATTTATAACAGTTAAAGGAAACTGTGATGTCAACTGATTCACATCTGTTTGTAACCTGATTTAAATTCTGCCGGGAAACATTTGTGTGTTGTTGGGACATTGGGGCTTATGGAACCTCCATGTTCTGTCTTTGGGACACATTTGCATATTGCATTCAGGATCTCTGAACTCTCTGCATTATTGTCTTGTGCTTGTACAACTCCATTACTCTGTACCTGATTATTTGCACCATTAAGGGAACACTCCTTCCTCCAATGGCCCAACTTGCCACTTGTGTGACACAGATTAGTTCTCTTCAAAGTCATCACATCCACAAACTCCATTCTGAAGTAACACCATGTCTTCTACCTTCCTGCTGAAAATGCTCTCCTTGCACACCACCAGTATTCCCTGCAAACTCTTGATTCTGACTAGCTTTCAATTGCATCACAATCAGGTTCTCCTTCAAGTTTCTCTGCTTTCATTCCAATTAATCTCTACAGTGTTTTGCATGATGCAGGATCTCATCAATCGGGTTGTTCTGCCAACAAATAAAATGTTGCTGAATCATGTTACTTATGTCTGTCTTTAGACCCTGAACAAATCTGAATCTTTAGCCTCTGTGGTCTCAGTACCACTGAAAGGCTTGAAAGCCTGCAACAGTCTCTCATAATAAGAATATATTGACTCTTCAGATTCCAGAGTTGTTATGTCAGTCCTCAGCCAATCAGTGTCATTATGGGAGATCTTGTTTTTCAGAAAGCCAATCACTTTCTGAGATTTTTTCATCACCTCTTGAGACCGCACATTTTTCACTGGATCTCTTGGAGGTTCACTGTCAGGCCAATCAACAGCAACCTTCCACTTAGTCAATAAATCACTCGGAACCACAATGTCAGACACCATATTCAGATCTTCCCACAAGCATTTTGAAAGTTTCACAAATTGTTCTGTGTGTTTGTACACTTTCACTGGTTTCTCTGTCAGTTAATTAATTTTCCTTTGGTTCTGATCTCTAATCTTTCAGAGACAACTAGTTGCAGATTCCTTACTTTAGAATTTCCCCCAAGTGTCAGTCTGGGTCTGGAGATCTTTCTAGAGAAGTGCCCCTGCGTGCCGCTAGGTGCAGTGATCAGTTCTGCATCCATCATTGGCATCGTCTGCACCAGATATGACATTATGGGTCCTAAATAGGTGCCACCCCGGCACACTGACGTCAGTTTTTTTTCTGCCTGCACCAGCTGGCGCTGATCCAAAGAAAAAGCTATCCCTCAGTCACTTTGACTGCCTGTTTTTTTTTTTTTTTTTTACTTTTGTTGAAGCCCTTTTGAATATTTCTACTCCTGGTGCATCAAGGGACGTCTTTGGTTAAGACTGGGTTCAAGCTCTGCGGATCCAACCATTGTGCAATGCCCATAACGGATCTGCACCCGTGTGCCTTTGGTGTCTGGAGTACGACCAAGACCCAAAGTTGTGCTCTGAGTTCTGGGCTATGAATTTGAAAGCTTTGAGGGAGTGGTCCCTAAAGCTGATGGTGGCCCAGCGCTCAGCTCCATGTGCGTCCCGGTCTCGGTTGAGACGAAGGTGTCGGGATCGGCTACAGAGCCAGACCACTTCTTCATCCCACTCCAATTCTGTGGGACATTAGGGTAAGTCAAGGCACAAAAAGAAGTCAAAGAAAGCAAAACGTTCTTCGTCTTCACCTCATCCATCGGCTGACGAGACGAGGGAACGTTGTCGATCTAGGCCTCCATCTGCAGAGCCTGCGTCTGGGATTGCTCTCGCGCCTTCCTGAGTTTCCAGCAGCCGGAGTGACCCCTGCCCAAATTAAAGACTTTTATCAGCCACGTGCCTGATTTTTAAGTAGTCTGACTCTGGCCCGTGGAGTCAGAAGGGCCCCTTTAGGTTCCACCCTGGCGGCTTCGGCCTCTGCTCTGAGGGGCACCCATGGATCCATTCCTGGACCCAAAATGGCAACGCTCTTACCACCTCCACCTTTTCCAGCACCAGTTCTGACGTTAACGGTCCCTGTGCCGCCTGTGTCCCCTGGTGGCCCTGCCCCCATCTTCAGTGCCGACTCCGACGTGGAGCCGGATGGACATAATACAATGCTGTTTCCGACACTGACAGGGGCCTTGCCCCCTTGGTCAGATCCTGAGCCTTATCCCTATGGACTAGGTTACTGCAAGGAATGGGAGGGGTTGCTGGAACCTTTAAAATACCAGCTCAAGACCCCATAGACTGGTGTACAGACCTGGACGAAGCCAGTGGACTGGATACCTTTCCAGATACTGGCATGCTTTCTCCCCCTACCGTGGCTACAGAGGAGGGAGCTTCATATTCTATGGTGTTGCAGAGAGCAGTCAAAGACCTGGACCTTGAGCTGACTTCGATGGCAGTCAGGACTAACCTGACAGGTGCTTCAGCCTGGGGCTTCATCCCCTGAATGCCTGCTCCCCTTTCATCAAGCCCTTACGGATGTCCTACTAGGTACCTTGTCCAAACCCAGCACAGTGGCTCCTGTCAACAGGACAATTGCCCGCCGCCATCGCCCTGCACTGGGTGACCCAGGTTTCCTGACACAACACCCACCCCTGAGTGCCTGGTTATCCAAGCCTCCACCTCCTAAGGGCGTTCCCTTACCCCCCCACCCAGGATAGGGAAGGCTGGATTCACTTGGGAAGAAGATGTGTTCTTCTGCAAGCCTAATATTGCAGTCTGTGAACACCGCAAGCCTTTTGGGCCATTTTTCACACACCCTGTGGGATATGGTTGCGCAAGTGCTGCTACGGGTCCTGGTGGAGGCCCGGGCTATACTCTCCGAAGCACTTGCTGATGGGAGATCCAAAGTGGATTTGGCACAACCGACTCAATGGGCAGAGCGGTTGCTTCGACAGTGGCCTTGAGCCGCTGCGCCTGCTTGAAGACATCAGGCTTATCTGGGGAAGTCCAAGCTAATCTTATGGACATGCTCTTTGATGCCACACATCTCTTGGAAGGGAAAGCAGACTCCGTGCTTGAGCGCTTCAAGGAGTCTTATGCTACAGCCAAGTCGTTGGGAGTTGCCACAGCCCCACGCGCCCCTCAGTCTGCTTCTCACCCCTTTTGTGCCTACTGAAGGGGAGCCCAACCACATTCATTCTCCTCCCAGCCACTGTACTGTGCATGCTCTGCATGGCCAGGGACGTGGGATCCACCGTCCTCGTGAATCAGGGAGCCAGTGGTCTGGTCAGTACAACCCCCTCCTCCCCCCACAGCTGCCTCCAATCTTTCCTAGTCCGACTCTTACCCACCACGGACCAGTCGGAGGCCGGCTCCACCATCACCTGCTCTGTTAGTAGTCCATCACATCAGACAGGTGGATTTTGCAGATGGTTCAAAGGGGCTACTCCCTCCTCTTCGGGACTACCCCTCCATCCATGTCCACCATCCTATGATTGGATGACGGAGGATCAGCTGGCACGTTTCCTAGAGGAAGTTGTGGCACTCTTTGTCGAGGGAGCCTTAGAACAATTTTTTCATCAGATTAGGGGTACGTCAATGGGCAGTACTTTCGCGCCTAGTCTGGCTTGCCTTTACATGTATGATTTTGAAGAAAAATATATTCTTTCTCATTCCAATCCTTTTCATACTGATATAAAACTATGGAGGCGCTATATCGATGATATATTGGTCATTTGGCAAGGACCTTTGTCAAGAGCAGATGCATTCACTACCTGGGTAAATTCCCTTGACCCCTACTTGAACTTCACAGCTACAACATCAGCATCTGGCCTACCTTTTCTTGACTTGATGATTACCATTGATCATAATGGTCAATTGGCAACGAGTACGTACCATAAACCGACAGATCGTAACAGTCTGTTGTTATACGAGAGTCATCATCCTAAAGCTCTCAGACAATTTACCCGTGGGACAGTTTTTGCGTCTTAGACGCAATTGCAGTTCCACATATGATTTTGATCATCAAGCAAATACTCTACAAACAAAACTCCATGAACGACACTATCCACAAAGACTCGTGAATGTGGCTCGTAAGAGAGCTAAAAATAACCACAGGGAAAGCCTTTTGACAACCAAGGACAAGGCTCCTCTAACACGAATTACTGGTGTCTCTACATTCACTCCACTGTCCAATGACATTAAAAAACTGATTAATAAACGTTGGTCAATTTTGGAGAGTGGTGGGACGGTAATGCCAAAACCACTGTTTGCCTTCAAACGCACTTCAAATATCAAAGACATAGTGGTGCACACCCGTCCACGGGTTACTCACGACATTCCTACACAGAGACCACTGTGGGACCTTCCCCCAGTCCAAGGCCACTACCCTTGTGGTAATTGTAATGTGTGCAAACTGACTAAACAAACAACAGCATTAGATCTAGAACCTATAGGGAAGTGGTATTTAAGAAAACACACAAACTGCAATTCTAAGAATTGCATTTACATGATTACTTGCCCTTGTGGACTACGCTATATTGGGATGACTACACGCCCTGTTAAGATACGTATCAATGAGCATAGGAGTAACATCAGATGCCACAGGGTCACTACCAAACTTTGTGCGCACTTTTTAGATACTCTGCATACCCCAGACGACCTTTGGTGGGTGATTTTGGAAGCTCCGAGAGTCAGTTTGAATGCCTCCGATGTTCTCTTTAGAATTGAACAACGCTGGATCTTTAAATTAGGGACTTCTATTCGGGGATTAAACGATGATATTCCGTGGACTACACTTTATTTTTAATTCCCTGAGCCCAAAGAATTTTCTTTTAGGTTATTAGTGGTGTACTAAGCTTGTTTCTGCACCAAAAAATACTCATTCGTATTAGATTATTGCTATTACCATCTTAACAACATTAAATCTACACTGAGAGATGCTTTTGTCACTACTGGCTATAACGTGGACTAACTCCCCTTTTTACATTCATTTACCAGCACAATTTGATATGCAGATTGTCTGTTACTATTTTGACACTTGTATATAATCGTTTTTACGCTGTAGACGAAGTCTTTTGGCCATTTTTAGTGACTGGTCGACACAGTCCGTTTTCTATTTTTAGTATTTTTGAACGCGCGAGCCGGAAAAGCTTTCCGGGCTCGCTACAACTCATAAATACACCGCCGAGCGCCCAGCCATTTGTCTATGGGGACGCTGTCAGGCGGGTAGGTAAAAGAACCTACGGACGACATTACAAAAGTAAGTGCTACTTTTTTCAATTTTTACTGCGTATCCACGCGGATCGGCATACTCGCACCAGACATGATTGTCTGTGAAACAGTGTCTCTGCCGACTTGATGGTTCAATTGGACCTGGTATTAGAGTGGTTTATCGGACTTTGAGTCAAAAGCTCCGATTTTTTAGCATTTGGGTGTCAACATAGTTTCTTCATCTTTTAACCACGTTTGTGATAACCACACCCGATACTTATTTCAAGCTTTGTATAAGTATTTTTGTTCCATCTTCACCATGCACCATACTAATCCATTAAGTACAATGGTTTATAACGATATATACTCATTATGACTGTGTTTTCTCTGCATTTTATACAATTTTCACCATTATGTATTTTAACTGCAAAAGATACATATGAGTATTAGAGTAGATACTTGTTTTGAGTTCCTTTTACAGTAAGACTATTGTCAACATTGTTTTTTTACGACTACCACAATAATAGATTGTCAGTTCCAGTCCCTGACAGTTGATTCCAAGGAGCCTTTTTCTTTTCCTATTACCGGGGATGGTAAGCTTAACTTGCTCATATTCCTTTGCAAATTGCGCACAGCATTACTATATTTGTTCGCTTCACTTGGAATACACTTGCTTTACTTGTGCTTTGATTTCTATTTTTAGGGCGACCCTTTTTTGACATAGCATAGACACACAAAAAGTAAGTGACTGTTTTGTATTCCTTCCCCCAGTTGGGTTCATAGATAAAACTATTTTTGGAGAAGTTATAATTCTTTTTGGTCCTGATGAAGCGTCACTGGATCCGGCAGGACCATTAGACGCGAAACATGTAGACCTGACTAGAGGTACCATAAACGGTTCTATCCTCTTACGTTATTGTTGGGAGTATGTGAGCATTACAACTCACTTTTAGACTCCTACCTCGTTTTTAATCTTGGCCTCCATCTTACCAATTTTGATTAAATTTATGATTAATATACTTTGATGGATAACCAATTTTAATATTTTCACACTCTCCTTTATTGCTCGGATACTACAATTTGGTATTCCTTCTGCAAGATTCCACCGCTACTATTAGAGCAATATGGTTAAGAGCTCCCTTCGGGGAGCCCGTTAGGCATTGCAGCACCGGCCTAACGAGGAGCTGTCCCGATGATGAAGCCAGTCATCCAATGTGATGCTTGAGGGCTCTTGCTCCTGTTGAATTAGGTTCCCCGTTGCCCTAATTATTGGAACAGTGTACCTTTATTTTTCTAGGAGCCTTAGAGAGGGCCCCGGTGCCAGAATTAGGTCGTGGTTGTTATTCCTGCTACTTCCTGGTGCCCAAAAAGGACAAGGGACTCCGCCTTATCCTAGACCTTTGGTCCCTCAATCACTTTTTCAAGAAAGAGTAGTTCACTCTGGCTTAGGTTCTCTCTGCTCTGGACCCAGGAGAATGGATGGTAGCATTGGACTTGCAGGACTCTTATATTCATATTCCCATCCTGCCTGCCCACAGACATTTTGTAGTTCATGGTATGCTGTGAGTACTTTTGTTCACTCTAGTCCCATTTGGCCTTACCAGCACCCCTCGGGTGTTCACCAAGGTGATGGCGGTGGTCACAGCTCATCTGCGCAGATCAGGGGTTTCAGTATTCCCCTATCTCGATGACTGACTGTTGAAGGCGGGCTCTCCCCAGGCTGTTGACTCCCACCTCCAGACTATGGCAGACCTCCTGCATTCACTGTGGTTCACTATAAATGTAACAGTCACTCCTGACTCCACCTCAGGTCCTCCCTTTTAATCAGAGCTGTTCTGGACACAGTGCAGTTTCTGGCTTATCCTCCCAAGCTGCGAGCCCAGGATATGCAGGCTATGATTCCAATGTTTCAGCCTCTGTCCTCGGTTTTGGTGAGAATGACTGAGGCTGCTAGTCCTCAATGCCTCCGGCATCCTGTTGGTGACACATGCCAGATGGCATATGGCGGTTATGCAGTGGGACCTGAAGTTGCAGTGGGTGTAGTGTCAGAGGAATCTCTCCGACAAGGTCCAGCTCTCAGAGAGAACTTCACGAGATCTGCAGTGGTGGCTAACGAACCATGATTGGTCAGAGGCAGATTCCGCTCCCTTCCCTAACCAGATTTGACAGTAGTGACAGATGTCACTCCTGGGATGGGGCTGCCACCTGGGCGAGATGGAGATCATGCAGTCTTGTCTACAGCAGAGTCCGGACTCCACATCAACCTGTTGGAGCTCTGGATGATCAGACTAGCATTGAAAGAATGTCTTCCCTCTCTCAAAGGGAAGGTAGTGCAGATGTTCACAGACAACACCATGGCCATGTAGTACTGCAACAAGCAGGGCAGAGTGGGGTCCTGGACCCTTTGTGAAGCGGCTCTGTGGCTCTGGATTTGGCTGGACAATGGTGGTTTAGCAGCTTGTGGGCTCTCTGAACGCCAGAACGGACAAACTCAGCCGACAATGCTTAGTCGACCACGAATGGCGTCTCCATCCAGAGAAGGCACAAGGTCTCTTTTAGCAATGGGGAGAGCCTTGGTTAGATCTGTTCGCCTCCGCTGAGAACGCACAATGTCAGCAGTATTGTGCGTTGGCGTTTCCAGGGCAGCAATCGCTCTGCAATGCTTTTAATCTTGAGTGGAACTCGGGTCTCCTGTACGCCTTTCCGCCCATACCACTTCTGCCCAGAATCCTCAAGAAGATCAAGAACGTCCGGGTCCAAATAAGCTTTGTGGCTCTGGGCTGTGCACAAAGATTCAGGTATCCCGAGCTATTGGGCATGGCCATTAATCCTCCAATCAGACTGGCCCTTTGGGAGGATCTTCTGTCGCAGCAGTAGGGGAAGTTTATTCACCCAACATTGTCCAGCCTCCGCCTTCTTGCTTGGAGATTGATCAGTGGCAATTGACAGCTTTTGACTTTCTGCCTGAAGTCTATAACGTTATCTTTTTAGTCAAGCACTCCACCACCAAAACGGTGTGTGCCAGTCGTTGGAAGAACATAGTGGCATGAAGCACAGGCAAGTCTGTTAACCTCCTCTCTCCCCTTCCCCTAAGGTCAAGTTTATCCTTTCTGTGGCCCAGCAGGGCTCTGCTATGGGCACTCTGCTACCTCTGCATTTTTTAGATTGCCTGATCAAACTTCTTTGTTTAAGTCTCCTATTGTTAATAGGTTCCTTAAGTGTCTTATCCATATGTTTCCTTCATCCCCATTCATTATATCCCAATGAGATTTGAATTTGGGACTGATATTCCTAATGTGAGCGCCTATTGAGCCTCTTCACAAGTGTCCTCTCAGGGTTCTAACATTAAAAACAACCTTCTTGTGGCTTGTCATCCAAGGAGCCCTACCTTTCCATCTATCCTGACAAAGTAGTGCTTCGCACTAGGCTTCCTTTTTGCCAAACGTGGTCATGCTCTTTCATGCAGGCCAATCCATCACCTTCCGTACTTTTTACGCACCCCAACATCTTTCTAAGGAAGAAGGGAGACTACACTGCCTGGACCCATAAAGCGCATTGGCATTCTACCTTGACTGTACAAAAGAGTTCAGGGTGGATGATCAACTCTTTGTCTGTTATGTGGGTGCAAAGAAAGGTGGGCAGTGCAGAAGCAGACCATCTCCTGTTGGGTCATACTGTGCATTTAAATGTGCTACACACTGCCTAATGAGCAACATCCTGAGGATTTGCATGCTCATTCTACCAGAGCTCAAACTGTGACCACTGCATTAGCACACAGAGTTCCAGTCTTTGGCATCTGTCAGATGGCAACATGGGCTTCTCTGCACATGTTTACCCATCACTATTCCCCGGACAGTCAGGTCCATAGAGATGGGCACTTTGCCCGTTTTGGTCTTGCAGGACTTATTAGTATGATCTTAGTTCGCAGACCCACCTTTGGCAGTGGTATTGCTCTGGTATCTATTCTAAGGTAAGGAATCTGCAACTAGATGTCTCTATCAGATAGACAAGTTACTTGCAGATTCCTTACCGACCTACCCATCCTCCCCTCTCTACAAACTGATTTCTAGAGACACTAACTCCCTTTCAGGGCCTTAGTTTGACCCAGTGTTCTTCATGACTCTGCGCTTCTGGCGTGGAAATTTGTGAAAAGAAACTTACGTGAGCGCGCTGGGATGGTGGTGCCTATATGAGACCTGCGCCGTCACACCCGGTGCGGATGATGGATGGGGAGCCGATCAACACCACCTAACGGTGCACAGAGGTACTGCTTGAGAAAAATCTCCAGATCCAGATTGAAGCTTGGGGTAAATTCTAAGGTAAGAATTCTGCAATTGTCTCTACCAGATAAGGCGTTAACAAAGGTAAGTAACTTGTCCTTCTTTGCACACCTCCATTCCCACTTGTCTAATGCTCCCCATTTCTGAATGTAACAAATCCTCTAATCTGCAATCTCGTTCCAGGAGCTCCCATGTTCAATATATCCTTGTCACTAAAGTCTATTCTGTAATTTTTCTTCAAAGGTTTTAATTTCTCCAAATCAACCTAATATCTCTGGGGTAATTCAGTTAGTCTGTCATAAGCTTGACCTGCATGTTTTGTAATGTCTTTGCACAATAATCTCAGTTCATCTTCAGTGTAAATTTCTAAGTGAACTGTCCAATGGTCTGTCTCTTTCAAGGGTGCTTTCTGCTCTTGCGCTGCAATTCATTCCTCCCATTGCACCTGCAGGACTCATACTATTCAGCCAATCATTTAACTACTGAGCAGTCAAACCTGACAAACTTATTGGAGTATTCGACATTGCTTCTGCTCTTGAAGGACCTGCAATTGCTTGATCTGGGGTGTTCGCAGTAGACATATCTTCTGGAATGTTAAAGGGTAACCTCCTATTCAGGGTACTACAACCAATGTGTAGGGTCTGTTCTGTGCACAAAATACAGTGAGGAAACCTCGCATGAGGTAAATCCCATCTGACTTGTCAGTGAAGTCAGATCTGAAACACATGTAGGGGCCAATGGTCTCAGAAGAGAATTAATTCTCGCCATCTCTGAACTATTCAGGCTCACAAGTCCCTGTGCACTGTTTGATGGAAAACTATTTGAAACAACTTTAGTATTTAGGACATTTTGAAAATTAGGGACATTTAATATGTGTTGATTATTCCCAGTCATTCCTGAAGCATACAAAGGAACAGCTGGACCTGTTGACACGGTAACTGTCAATGCATCTGGATTTATGTAATTAATTTGATTTGGTGACACGGCTATTCCTTCACTCTCTCCTGTTAACATAGTAGGCTCACTACAGGATAGGGTAACCAAGCACTTCAAAGCAGTACGGAGCTACACTTTTTGACTATGCTTTTACAATTACACATGAATGAGACTTGACCAGCAGTTCTCACTCTGGTTGATACAGTTGCTCCCTATACATTCAGGATTCACCAATACCAATCACCCACATTCTCACAAGGAAAACTATTGGCACATTTGACGACGTCTCATGACAAGCACCTAATACAGCAGGCAATAAATTAACCAAGTGTCTTTTACACGTGTGTGTTATACCGGGGTCTTAGGCCACAGCAGACCCGTTCAACAACAACTGCAACTTCTTAACGGAAAGGCCAAAATCACACAACTTTGAAAACTCTGCAAAACACTTCACAATATCACACTTCACCACAATCTTTAGCCAAAGCAATGCAAGTGCCAACCCTATTAATAGTCACACTTACGCTGCAAAAGAATGACTCTTTAACTTCATTAATCTTCAGAACGAACCATGGGTCAAAACTTTTCGGGGTGAGCAATTTGCATGACAAAAATTAGGGATCTCTACCACTATCCCAAACATTTTCTCCCCCCTAGGGGGAGAAACCAGAGCTCTGCTACCAAGTTTAATAAAACATTTCTAGGGTTATGCTTTAAATGAGGCCAATAAATATTTTCAGCCAGCATGAAAAGGTGGAGAAATATGGTATCAAATCTCAGACAATACATTTTAAAATGACAGTAAGACCCATTTGGTCATAAAGGGAATGTCAGTCTGAAATAAATTTAAGTGCGTTATTAAGGATTCAGGCTCAGATTTATGTAAATGATTCTCAAAACAAGGTTATGAAGATAAAAAATCACCATGGGTTGACCAAGGCAGCAAAAAAGATTCAAACAAACTAACATTAAAAGGCCTAAACATTGGACAATGGCAATACAAAACATTAAAAGGATAATCTGATTGGTAAAACGCAAGAGCTGTTAGTTCCCTTAAGTATTAAGGCAATTTAAAAGTCATTTAGTTCATCCAGCTAGGGCAAGTCAAATCCCTACAGATTAGTAAGCCACAACTTCACATGTGCTGGGCTAAAACACATGAGAACAAAAATAAAAATGACAACAAAAATTTGGAAAAACGAAATCGGGGGCAAAAGGTGCCTAACCATAGTTGGCAAAAAGTAGGTCTAAAAGGAAGGCATCAGTGTGTCAGAAGCTCAGTCAAGAATCTTCTTCTCGGGTCAGGGGAAACATTTTAAGTCTCAGCAAAGCACTGTGAAAGAATAAGGGTAGGGAAGTCTATACCTCTGAGTCCAAGCTGAACTTCTTTTAAAGGAAAGAGCAAGAAGAATGCTGCTAATGTGACTGGGGAGCAGTATATTAAAGTCCAAAGTGACCGCCAATTTGTCTATCAGCTGCATGACATCAATCAGAAGATTCAACTGTCCAATCGAAGTTCATTGCATGACATGGAACTGCAACATGGGGACATATTCCCAAATCCATTGTGAAAATTGCATTCATCTTAGCTCATCTGTAGGGGTTGAAAGAATTGTATACAGTTCATTCCCACAATTCCTCAATGTACTGGACTCAAGGTTACGTTCTCAGGCTCACTGTAAGACAATAGGACATCTATTTCCAGGCTAATATAACATAGAATGTCTGACAGAAAAGTCACATTAGCAAGAATGACAACATTTTTCTACACAGTCCAGAAACTGGGTCTTGCAGGCCTCAATTGGCTAACCAAAGTGAATTAAAAAAGCACATTCATTATATTCCGCAAGCCACATATAACATCCAAATGTATAAATTCCTCATTAATAAGCTTTGTAAGTGTTAATGTTACTATAGATTTAAAACAAAATTACTCTGTTAATACATTTCATTAACTATAACTCAAACCTGCATTTTAGACATTTGCATGCAACATTTAAAACATTTCTCTTCAGATATTCATTATCGATCTAGTGTATGGTTTGTTCTCCCTCTAGTGTCTCTGTCGTTTACAGTTATTTCACTGTTTTCTATTGCTTTCCATGCCCCTCCCGGATTACTAAGGTGTATATAATAGTGTGTTTACTCACCTGCTAGTAGAGTATTGCCTATATAGTATTTTAGTATACAGGGTCTTGGATCTTTGTGTTGCTCTTTGACCAAGATTTCCTAACCTCATCTCACCTTTCCTCTTCTCCGATCAATTAGAATTTCACTACCTTCCCTTACTGTTTAAGGCATACCTGATAAAGCATTTCTCAGGTTATGCTTTAAACGAGGTCAATAAATCTTTTTACCCAGCATGGAGGGGTGAAGCAATTTGGCACCAGATCTCAGACCGTATAATTTAAGATGACAGAAGGACCCATTTGACAATACAGGGAAAACTTCAGTCTGAAATAAAGATAAGTGTTTTATTACAGATTCAGGCTCAGATTTATGTAAATGATTCTCAGAACAAGGTTATAAAAATACAGAATCACCATGAGTTGACCAAGGTGATGAAAAAGATTCAAGCAAACTAACATTAAAAAGACTAAACATTTGAAAGTGCAATATAAAACATCAAAAGAATAATCTGATGGGTAGAAAACAAGAGTGTTCAGTTCTCTTCAGCATTAGGGCAATTAGTCATCTAGTTCAGCTTCCTAGGGCAAGAGAAATCACAGTAGATTAGCAAGTCACAAGTTCACATGCGCTGGGCTAAATGACATGAGGAGAAAAAGTAAAAAGAAAAATTACAATTTTGGAAAAATGACAAACCAAAGTTGGCTATCAGTAAGTAAATAAGAAAGGCACCAGCATGTCAGAAGCTCGGTCAAGAGTCTTCTTCTAGGGTCAGGGGAAAAATTGTAAGTCTCAGCAAAGCATTGTAAAAGAATAAGGGTTGATAGGTCTATACCTCTGAGTCCAAGGGGGTCTGCTCCTAAAGGGAAGAACAAGAAGAATGCTGCTGAACCAACTGGGAAATGGTATATAAAAGTTCAAAGTGACTGATGATCCGTCCATCAGCTGTATGACATCAAACCGAAGATTCAGCTGTCAAATCAAAGTTCATTGGTTGACGTGCAACTGCAACATGGGGACATATTCCCAAGTCCATCATGAGAATGACATCCATCTTAGCTCATCTGTACGGGTTCAAACAATTGCGTACAGTCCACTTCCACATTTCCTCAATGTACTGGAGTCAAACTTACTCTCTCAGGCTCACTATGGGCAAGACAATATGACATCTATTTCCAAACTAGCATTTCATTGGAACGAAGTGTGAAAGAAAAGTCATGTTAGCAGGAATGACTAAACATTTTTTTACATACTCTGGAAACAGGACCTTTCAGGTCTCACGTAGGCTAACTAAAGCGAATTAAAAAAGAACATTCATTATATTAATCAGGGCACATACAACATCAAAATTTATAAATTCATCAATAATAAGCTTTGTCAGTGTTTGTTACAATAGATTTAAAACATAATCACTATGTTAATGCATTCCATTAACTATAATGCAAACCTGCATTTTAGACATTTTCATGCAATATTTAAAACATTTCTCTTCAGATTTTCATTATCATTCTAGTGCAAACCATAAATTAACATCATAAAGAAACGCATGAAATCAAAACAAATAATTATACTTAAAGTTTTAGGGCTATGCCAATTTACTCAACATTACTATTCTACAGTGAATGCCCATTAACATAAACTTTCAGTGCAACACTTCACAGTTAATTTAGTGTTTCAACAAAATGCAAACTCTGTCACGTATTGGTGATTACTTTGACATCAAAGTTAGAAATAACCTTTCTGGTGCATCATACCTCGGCCCCCTTCCTCAACAAATTCACCTTTAAAGCCTTATTTGCAGTTCCTATTCTGATGACTCCCATATCATTCTGAAGTTTGAACACCTTGCAGATCTTCATGTCTTAGATTTTGCACTTTGTATTTTTGCAGTTGATAACTGAGGCCGCATGTCACTGAACATTGTTTAGACTGCAATTCTGACTTGCTGCAACTGACCATCTTCCCAGTAAACTCCCACTTGAACAATAGAGCTGAGCTCCTCACCCAACTTGAATGGCTTGAGGATGAACCTTGGAATCTTCCTGGTCCAGCGCTTCGATTGGCAGTGGTTAAATCCTATTTTCCACATCCTCAAGTTCCTAAGGATAATTATTCCTTTTTCTGCTTTCTCAGTCCAAACAAAATATGATTGCAAACATTGCTCTCCGTCTCCTGCATTATGCAAATTCACTCTCTCTCAATATTCCAACACACCTGCAAACTTCAGACACTGAACTCTGCAGCTGGACCCTATTACTCTCCACATTTGGGGCCAATATATTTTCAGCTCTTAAAGCACTCTACTGACCTCTGGTCAGTTGATAATATCATGCAAAGCAGTCTGTATTACACACTGGAGACTATCCCAAATAGGATGTAGGTTCCTGCTGTCAAAGTAACACGTTTAAGGTGAAGTATACATTTGAACTCTGGTTTCAGAATCATTGTTTCCTTGAATCTTCAAAGGTACTTCATTCTCAGTCCAGAAACCACTGCTATTTAATATCTTAACAACGCTCGTCAAGACAGTACAGGACCACCTCACTTTCCAGACCGCCTTAAAATGCATCAGTTCCCCTTTGTCACTTTGAGTTAATCACTAGCCATCACAGAATTCCCACAAAATCTCTGGAATGCCACTCTGACCTTTTGAACTAGTCTGAGTTGCGACCAAGCATAATCTTGCTCCATAAAGTCTTTCAAGTCTGATAATAGGTCACTTGGAATGCTACCCAAGTCTGAGGTATATACAGAAACTGTATTTTCTCTGTCACTATCCTAACACTGGCATTTCCAGCAGAATCATCAGCTCTATGACCATACTGACAGAGACGGCCTCTTGCCTTCACACCTAAGTTTTCTAAATAGGACAACTCTGTTCACACACACTGTTCTAACTACTGCTTTAAACTGTCATAGAACCATGCATGCTATATCGATCTAACACCTTCTCTGCCCCACAGGACATCACTCACCCACACACCTCTCAGACCACTAATATAACCTCTCCTGTACAAGGCAATTGTGCTAAAGTGCAGTACAAGTGGCCGTTGTGCACAATATGAATTTTAGTTAGCATAACGTATCTGAACGTGGGTGCACAACACACCCACATCTTTGGACAATCAAACACAGATGCTCCTACCAATTTTATACATAGTTAATTTTTTAATAGTTAATTAACCTCATTAACTGTGCATATATGTCTATCGTTACCTCAAGAGCATCACTAAATAAAAAATTATCTACTCATGCCATAGTATTATG
The DNA here is from genome assembly GCF_031143425.1 of Pleurodeles waltl. Classification (NCBI taxonomy): domain Eukaryota; kingdom Metazoa; phylum Chordata; class Amphibia; order Caudata; family Salamandridae; genus Pleurodeles; species Pleurodeles waltl. The sequence continues at coordinate 398,862,076 of NC_090442.1, read as the reverse complement.
TTTTTTGGGTGATGGAGGTAATATATAGACATATCTGCTTTTAAAATGTTTGTATACATTTATTGAAATACTCTTATTTAGCTTACCATTTCTTTGGAGAAAAAAAATAATTTGAAATTTTTCATCAAGTATAGATTGCCAAATTGAAGCTCACCAGAACCAATTATTCTGCCTGATTTGTTTTTTTTCAACAGCTTGTACATTTCCCTCCTACTTAATAATGGTTATGGGTCACTCACTGTGTCAAAGGGCAATGGGCCTCATTACGAGTCTGGCGGTCCAAGTACATCCAGACTCTCAGTGATGGTCGGACCGCCACACTCCAGGCATTCTGACAGCCGCATTATGACTCTGGTGGTGGGACTGCCAAAGGCTGCCGTCACCGCCAGGAAGAAGGTTCCGGACAGGCTGACGGCGGTCGGACTCATGGTCAGCCATGGCAGCACTGAACTCGGAGCCGCCATGCTGATCACGACTCCTGTTTCCGCCAGGCTTTCCACAGTGGAGACCCCGGCATCCTCCCCACGGCTTTGGCGTTCCCGTGGTGGGACCGCCAAAGTCGTAATGAGGCCCTATGTCTGTGAAGGGGATGTATAAGTGGCTTATCTACACTGGGAAGAAAAGAACAGTGCAGACTAGCAGTCAGATCTGTCCCACTCTTTGACATTTTAGTGTTGTGGGATAATTATCTAATCAGCAAACATTAGATCTACAAATACATGATGTTTGGTTGTGTGCCATTTAGTGAATGCTCTAAACATCTTCATCTTCAACTTTGAAAGAATTGAGGCTGTGGAATGGGGATTGAAGGATAACATTAACGACTTAACCACAAAAAATATCAACATAAAAATTAGTCCCAGTATTGAACCATACAGATTGCTTTTTTGGATTTTTGATTAAACTTGAACATAGCATCACTCATACAAGTGTTTTTCACAAACCAACGGAGAAGAAAAACTTTTCATGGTTTTCTTTCCGATTCTTTAAAGAATAAACTTACATATTCACAATTTATATGCTTTCAGAGGATTACCTCTCATAATCTGATGTTTAAGGAATTGGAAAGCAGATTCACCACCAGATTTAATAGGAGAGTATACCCACAAAAAGTAGTTACAGAAACCAATGAATGCATTCATACCAAAACAAGACAAGAACTACTGAGGAACTCTGAAAGAAGCGCTAAAATATGATTCACTTTTGTTTCTAAAGATTCCAGAAGTAGTATGGTTATCAAGAAGTTTACAAGTTAAGAAGGACGTCTTAGACCTATACTAAGAGCAGCCACCCTTTGCATTAAAGAAATAGCGGCAAGAAACAGATATCACCTCCATCTGAGAAAACACTTATGGGAAATTGTGGCAACAAGATTCCACTCCACCATCATGAGAACTGTTATACAGGGAGTGCAGAATTATTAGGCAAGTTAGATTAATTTTATTATTGAACAACAACCATGTTCTCAATGAACCCACAAAACACATTAATATCAAAGCTGAATATTTTTGGAAGTAGTTTTTAGTTTTAGCTATGTTAGGGGGATATCTGTGTGTGCAGGTGACTATTACTGTGCATAATTATTAGGCAACTTAACAAAAAACAAATATATACCCATTTCAATTATTTATTATTACCAGTGAAACCAATATAACATCTCAACATTCACAAATATACATTTCTGACATTCAAAAACAAAACAAAAACAAATCAGTGACCAATATAGCCACCTTTCTTTGCAAGGACACTCAAAAGCCTGCCATCCATGGATTCTGTCAGTGTTTTGATCTGTTCACCATCAACATTGCGTGCAGCAGCAACCACAGCCTCCCAGACACTGTTCAGAGAGGTGTACTGTTTCCCCTCCTTGTAAATCTCACATTTGATGATGGAGCACAGGTTCTCAATGGGGTTCAGATCAGGTGAACAAGGAGGCCATGTCATTAGATTTCCTTCTTGTATACCCTTTCTTGCCAGCCACGCTGTGGAGTACTTGGGCGCGTGTGATGGAGCATTGTCCTGCATGAAAATCATGTTTTTCTTGAAGGATGCAGACTTCTTCCTGTACCACTGCTTGAAGAAGGTGTCTTCCAGGAACTGGCAGTAGGACTGGGAGTTGAGCTTGACTCCATCCTCAAACCAAAAAGGCCCCACAAGCTCATCTTTGATGATACCAGCCCAAACCAGTACTCCACCTCCACCTTGCTGGCGTCTGAGTCGGACTGGAGCTCTCTGCCCTTTACCAATCCAGCCACGGGCCCATCCATCTGGCCCATCAAGACTCACTCTCATTTCATCAGTCCATAAAACCTAAGAAAAATCAGTCTTGAGATATTTCTTGGCCCAGTCTTGACGTTTCAGCTTGTGTGTCATGTTCAGTGGTGGTCGTCTTTCAGCCTTTCTTACCTTGGCCATGTCTCTGAGTATTGCACACCTTGTGCTTTTGGGCACTCCAGTGATGTTGCAGCTCTGAAATATGGCCAAACTGGTGGCAAGTGGCATCGTGGCAGCTGCACGCTTGACTTTTCTCAGTTCATGGGCAGTTATTTTGCGCCTTGGTTTTTCCACACGCTTCTTGCGACCCTGTTGACTATTTTGAATGAAACGCTTGATTGTTCGATGATCACGCTTCAGAAGCTTTGCAATTTTAAGAGTGCTGCATCCCTCTGCAAGATATCTCACTATTTTTGACTTTTCTGAGCCTGTCAAGTCCTTCTTTTGACCCATTTTGCCAAAGGAAAGGAAGTTGCCTAATAATTATGCACACCTGATATAGGGTGTTGATGTCATTAGACCACACCCCTTCTCATTACAGAGATGCACATCACCTAATATGCTTAATTGGTAGTAGGCTTTCGAGCCTATACAGCTTGGAGTAAGACAACATGCATAAAGAGGATGATGTGGTCAAAATACTCATTTGCCTAATAATTCTGCACTCCCTGTATTAGTGTAACTGTATCTATTCCCTGAAATTTCCATGTGGATTGCTGTACTTGGGCAAGACAGAATGCAAATTGAAGATCTAGATATTTGAAAATAAAAGTAATATTCGCAAAAAGAGTGCTGAGTCTAGTGTGGCAGTATAGTTAATGAAAAAAGACACAATATTAGCCAACCAAAATTTCAGGTGTGTGAAATAGCCACTTCAATGGTTGGTATAGAAATCTGAAAATAGTTGCTGTAAACATAAATCAATTGGATGCAAATTTTGGACACCATTGAACCACAAAGTAGTTTAAAGTACCATCTTACTTCAATATATGAGTTTTTTACAGACTCGCAATGTACAACAAACAAAAATGACAAGGTGTCATATCTTGTTGCACATAAGGGACTTGTTCAGTATATCGCTGGCATGTTAGCTACAATTATTGTCACCAGTATGTTTTGGATACATGTGGCATTGTTGACCATATACGCTGCTCAGACCCTGTTTTCAACAGTACAATGTGTTGCTGTTTTCATGCACATTATATGTCATATATGTCATTATAGTGTCTAGCTTCGAGCTTAGTAACAAGTCACTACAGCATCTGTGGATATATATTTACTTGGATATGGCATGCATAGCAAATCTTCTGCACTACAAACTTCTTTGTACTTGGTCGGACTACACTAATGTTGCATTAGAGAAGAATCCCTGTGAAAACCACTTTTCATTGCTTTTAGCATTAGAATCAAGTGTTTTATATGAATTATGACCTTCCTGATTTGTCTCTTGATTAATGTAAATTTTCTTTTTTTTTCGGTTCTCTTCCATTTCTATTTACAGTTTATGTATTTCTTATGAAGTGCATCGCCTGGTGAAGGACACATCGCTCTGAAATGTATTGGGGAAATAGGGCCTGATTTAGAGTTTGGCGGACGGGGTTACTCTATTACAAATGTGATGGCCATTCCATCCCCGTATTACGATTCTGTTATATCCTATGAACATCGTAATATGGTGGACAGGATATCCGACACTTTTGTGACTGAGTAACCCGTCAGCCAAACTCTAAATCAGGCCCATAATGAAGTTTTGTAAGGGCACTTACAATTCATGCGTTAAATTGTGACACTAAAACATTGGCTGAACATATGATTAGTTATGACATCAGATAAAGAGAGAGGTGAATTTGGTACCACTCTGCAAACAGAAATAATATTAAAAATATTTAAGTATATTAAAAACACTGTTGATTAATTAAACCATTTTATTGCACAAAGCACCAAGGAACTATTCCCATTGCATGGGTAACATGTCATTTGGTTACAGCACACATCAAGTAATATGAAGTGAAGCAGAACCAGCTAGCCTGCCTGATTGTATTTCTATTCTTAATTTTTCTAATCTGCACATGCATTCAGTTAACAGACCTGGAATTCACAACTCCATGAAGACCTTCTCGCTACTTGGTAATGGCAGACGCAAGGAGTCCAACATTTTTGACAATGATTTATTGTCTGTGTTGAAGGACTCTGGCCATGATAGAGATGAAAAGGTGACCTATCTGAACTAGACACTATAGCAGAGTGCAGACCAGCACTGAGATATGCAGTACTGTCCCACTCATTGACATTTTAATGTTTTGGGCAGATTGCCTAATTTGCAGACTTTGGCTTCAAATTCTGTAACCCTGGTTGGCAGTTCTTGTAGTTGCAATTTGTATGTTTCTCTGTTATTTAATAAGTTTATCAGACTGTTTAAAGATTAGCAATCGGTTTATAGTGAGTCATTTCTTCATTCACACTTGTCTTAGCGTCATATCTGCACCGTTATTACCATTCTTTTTTAAAATATATTTCAGGCTTGTTGTGGAACCTTTCTTCTAACGACCAATTAAAGAGCATGCTGATCAGGGATGCTCTCCAGATTGTGACAGAGAATATTATCATTCCGTATTCAGGATGGACGGAAGGGGACTATCCGAAGATTGATGCATTATCTGATCCAGACATATTTTATAATGCCACAGGTTGCCTAAGGTGAGCCTTAATTCTCTCTTGAATGGACATTTGAATTAAAATGTATAATTGATGATGCATAGCATTCCTTTCACAGTTTACTGATATTTTAGTATAATAGATCCACAGCAATTTATTTTACAGTACAAATGGACACAAGTGTGGTTGCCCATCATGGCCAATAAAACTAATTCTAACACCCATTCTATCGGGTCTTAGATCAGATATAAACACCTAAATATATTTTTTCTGTTTTGCTAACTTTAAATAACAAATTATGGCCATTTTGTTAACTTTAAATTGACAGCCTCCATCACACTCCCACAAGGTGTTTTAAAGTTATCTTCTGAAATAGAATGTGAAGGATTTGATACATTTCATAAAGAAGCAGATAACCTGATTTTCCATTGCACCAAAATGACAAAAATCCTATATGAGTAGCTGGAGGTGTGAATTTTCACATTTTTAAAAAGCAGTGAAGCCAAGAAGTGTAAAGTGCCAATGATGGCCAGTGCTCACGACCAGAACCTGGTTGAAATTTGACACTGACCACTATGAAGCATGGGTCATCTTCGCCAAAGGTGATACCATTTGACTCCAGTCCTTAACATCTCAAACCACCACACTAGTACACTTCTAAGGCCCCCCCGGACCTCAGGGCAGGCACGTAGGGACTCACAGGGTGTCAAGTAAAGCTCAAGCAGCAGGTTCTAGTCCAGGTCCCACATATAAAACTAAAATCTAGTTTGAGGCTGTCGCTGCAGCCCCCGCTCTCAAACCCAGAGAAAGAAGTCTGGTAGAACAAAGCAGTGTTTCCCAGCAACCAGAAAGTGGATTCACAATAATTGATTTGTCATTCTGTTTATCTTACTGTCAAGTATGCCCACAGTGTTACATATAAAAACCCTCTGGTGGGAGAAAGCAGGTCCGTCAGCAGACAGCAGATAAACCAGTGTTTCCCAAGGGTTTTAGCGCCACAACCCACTTTTTAGAACAACAAACTTTCCAGACCCACGTAGCTTTAATGGACAGGAGCCAGGTTATTTTTTTAATGTAACTGAAGTGTTGTGTGGTAGCATACTGTCATTTAAAGACAGCACATTTTCCATTGAAACGGAATGGAAAGACTACTGCTAAGACTATATTTCACACAAATGATAATGTTTGTAAATTGTGTTTCAGTGATTATCATTTATGCATCACCAAGGCAAATATTTTGATTTGTTTTAATTGTGTTCAAATCTTTGTTTTCATAACACTTCTGAATTTCAAAAATGTGCTTCACTTTTTTGCTTTCCTAATTGCTTAATGCATGTAGTTCATTTACAGGTACTTAAATTTTGTTGTCTGTTACAAAAAATGACATCCTATAGGCTTTCATTTTAACACTCTCTGTACCCAGCAAGATAGCCACATAATTAACTCTAGTTTTCATTCTCTGACTGGAAAGTAAGAGGAGTTTAACACCCGATCCCCACATTGTAGCAATTTGCCAGAAGACCGATCCTGATACTTGACTTCTAAATGCAGCAACCATTACAAGATAAATACAGGATGTAAATGCATCTTTGTTGCTTGGACTTACAGGACCCACGAAAAATCAGTTTGTGACCCTCTAGTCGGTCACAATCCACAGTTAGAGAAACACTGGGAAATGCAAGGCAAGAATTGCTTTGGCATCCTGTTTCCCTTCCTTTCTAGGGCACACATCCACTGTATGATATATAAAAACCAACATACCTGTGAAGCAGGATTGGCATTCAAGCTTGATTCAACACTGTAATGTCAAATAGGATGCTCATAGCCCCCAACCTGCATATTCTGTCAGGTTTAGAGGAGTTTAGAAGAGTCCTCTCTGCCCTTTCGGGTCAGCCTATTGTTAGCTCCTGGGAACCTCCTAAACACATTTTTCACATGTATTCAAATGCTAATTACTAGCTGGCAGAAGTAGGAGAGCAAATGCAAATTAAACCTTCAGGAACTCTATGCAGAGAAAAGATAACTTTCTAAAAGTTATATTCCTTAATGTTTTTTAAAACATTGATTGGTTGTTTAATTTCACTATTTTTTTTTTAGCTAGTCTAATTCCTGACATACATTATTAGGATTTTTAGTCTGTACTTTTGTTTTCTCCATAGGACAACTAGGCATACCACAGTAGTAAATTGCTTTTCGGTGTTAGCCACTGTAAGGACATGTTAACGATACATTTTTACATGCCCTACTTTTAAATATGATGCACCCTGCTTTGTGGACCACAAGGCCTACTTAGGGGTTTCTCATTATTAATATATAAAAAAAAGGTTCCAACCTCTGTATAGGGTTTATTTTGACTTTTTGTATTGAAGCGTTTAAACTGCCATTATCTGGCTACATTTGTAGGCCTAAAGCCATGTTTTACACTGTCACTGTATTGGATGGCACTATAGGTGTTGCAGTCGATCTATGACATTTAACTTACAGTCCATGGATACATTTGATTCTATATACTAGGGACTTATAGGCAAGGTAAATATATTATTAGGAATAGGCCAATGTAACTATGTTTATGGGCATGGGTGGTGTTAGTCCTGGCATACTTGGCATGATTTCTCCCTAACATTTTGCCTTAAGACCTCTTATTTTTACTGACTTCGTTTTTGCTGGCCTTTGGACTGTGCACACTTACTGCTGCTAACCAGTACTAAAGTGCTTGTACTCTCTGCTTAAAGCATTGTAACATTGGCTTATTCCCAGTTAGTTTATTTAATCTACCAATAAGTCCCCAGTGAAGTGCACTACATGTGCCCAGGTCCTGTAAACACAGTGCTGCTTGTGGGCTTGCAGCACTGATTGTGGCACCCACTTAAGTAGTCCTTCAAACACATCTCAGTGCTGCCATTGCAGAGCCTGTGTTTTACATTTTAACCTGCTATTTTAATTAGTTTAATCTGGCAAAATAAATCATTTGCCATGCCCAAGCCTTTCTTTTTAATACACAGTCACCGCTAAGGTAGGCCCTGGACTGCCTCAAGGGTTAGGGTGCAGTGCATATAAAACGTTGGACATGTACTTTTAGCTTTAGTATGTCTGGGTAGTGAAACACATAGTCATTTTTTACGAAGGCAAGGCTTATCTCTTCCATGGGATAGCACTGGAGTTACATTTTATAAGTGTAATTTCCAAATGGGAGGAGATGTTGATTCATGTTTAGTGTCTCTGGAATTCCAATTTAAATTCCTAATTTATGGGGAAGCCGGATTTTAAATTGCTATTCTGAAAATGGCACTTGCAAAACGTTGACATTTTCTTGCTTTATCCATTTGGTGCATGTAGCGTGTCTCTGGTTACATGATGGGGTGTAGTGGGAAGTTGGGCTTTGTGTATTCCTCCTAGACAGCCACACACAGTGGATGTAGGTGTGATTGAATGGGGCATCAGTGGCAGGGTGGGAGGGAGGGGCTGGAGCTAGGCCCTGCCTCACTTACACCTGAATAGGCTGTGTCCTGCCTCCACACAAAGGGCTGCATACCCCCTGTAGTTAGTCTGCAGCCAGGAAGGTAGGAAATCTGGGCACTTCAAAGGGAAGCCCTATAGAAGTTTCTCCCCACTTCAAAGGTACAACTGTGTATAAAAGAAAGACATAAAGACAACAACACTTTAGTACACACCTGGACCCTGTGGATACTCTGCCAGGAAGAAGAACTGCTGTGCCTGCCACTATGCTGGACTGCTGCTGGACAAGGAACTGCTTCCCTACTGTACTGACCTGCTGCCACTCTTACCTTGGGAAGAAGAACTGGACCTGCAACTCCATCTTGAACCCAGGACCCCAGAATGACTCAAAGGGCTAGTCTGTTGGCCTACGTATCTGAGCCTTAGGGGCATAGAAGGATCCCCAACAGCGCCTGGACCCATCTTCACTGAGATCCTGACCCTCAAGTGGTGCCTCTCAGGTCCTGGACCATTGGTGTGGCTCTTGAGCTCTTGAAATCAAGCTTTTGGGCTATTTGTGACCGCAAACAGGCTTGTTCGCACCTGAACCGCGTCGCTCGCACTGAAAATCAGTGCAAGCCGCTGCCAGACCATTGTTTTTCACAGCAGCATAGACAGCCCACGGGGGATCGCCAGTGCAAAGCTCCAGCCTGCCAGTCTGTGGCACCCGACCTACTCGTCACACCATGCTGACCTCTGCCTGCGATGCTCTCCTTGCTCCTAGCGACCCTCTCCAACAAGAACAGAACTCTTGACACAATTTGAGAAGGTCAAACTTCAGTGGGACTAATCTGGGATTGTACCCGACCTGCGCTCCATCATGGTTGGCCTGAACTTTTGACCTTAACCATGTCCCGCATGACCACATATCCCCTGTGGTGATTTATGCTTTTAGGACTTTTCTTTTTTTTTTAATGTATCATTCCGGTTTTACTGATTGGATATTTGTAATTTTGGTCTTGTTTTATTTATTAATTTAAGATCTATAATCCTAACCTGGTGTGGGATCTTTTGTGTGGTGTTTTCCCGGTTTACTGTTTGAAGGGTTGCACAAATACTTTACACATTGCCTTTTAAGTTAAGCCTGACTGCTCTGTGTCAAGCTACTAAGGGGATGAGCACAGGTTTATTTGGAGTTTGCTTATGCCTTTGTCGTGAGGACCTCTTGGACTTGTGTTAGTTCCCCATGTTTTAGTTTCCTTTAGCTTCATTTTACATTTCATATTTTATTTGTTTTAGTAAGGCTGCTTTTAGCAATAACCTTTTGCATATTAACTAACTAAACATGTTGCTTGTTTAGTTAACTTTTGCACAACATGTAATCTGTACTTTTTGTCCAAGGCTAAGAATATAGTACACAATATGCTAGTTTGTTTTGCCAGCTCAGGCGAGAACGTCTAACACCTAGACTCAGCATATCGTCAGGACTGTGCTTTGTGTTCAGCAAGAATTCATTATATAAGTGATGCACTGATCCAGAAGGGGTAGAGGGCATCCTTGCCAGGACCGTCCTGGGACAAATGCTGTTTGACTTGCTGTTCAGCAGGCGCTAATCTACCAGCTCCCTGAGAGGATTGCCATCTTCACCACAGGCTGACTCCTGACACTATCCTTATGTATGGGGCTAATCCCTTTGATCGGTTCAGGCAGAAGAGTACACCCGCAATGCTCTTGAATATAGTCGTAAGGTTAGGTCGGAACATCTAGAACCACATGCATAATGGTTGAGCTGTTCATTTTCTTTACCATATTTGTAATGTTGATTATTTTGTTTTATGCCATCTGCCTAATTGTCGCAGCTCGTGCTATATGCTAGAATGCAATTGTTTGAATAACTGTATTGAAAACTTATCTTGCATCTCTTTGTGTCTCGCCTAGGCACACATGAGTAATACAACAAAAAGCTCAAATCTGTTTCCACGGCATCCCTGGTGAGTCAGAGTGTCATGTTTAGGTTGCCTTCATCATCTTTTACCCTGGTTGGTTTGGAGTCCGGGTTGGTCACTGTGATTTAGCCACAAATTGTGCCAACAGTTTCTGATGGTGTGAGCGGACTTACTCTCCCATACTCTGAAGTTCTGTTGTCCTAATATGCAGTCCTCTTACGATAATAGGAAACCTATAGCATGGCGCTACAAACATACTAAAGTCAGGTACTTATTTAACGGGTGTTGGGCCTGGACTTTTTTACAGGATTATTCTGAAACTTTTTGTCCTCTTCCTCCTATTTTTTCTGACCTGTCTTTGTTGGCTTTAGGACTCTGGGCACTTTACCACTGCTGACCAGTGCTGATGTGCAAGTGCTCTCTGTCCAACTGGTTTTGGGGATTGGTCTAGCCATGATGGGCATGTTTGATTTACTAGTACGTCCCTAGTATAGTGCACCATGTGTGTCCAGTGCCTGTAAATCAAATGCAACTAGTGCGCATGCAGCACTGATCGTGCTACTCACAGGGGTAGCCCTGTAAATATGTCTCATCGCAGTGTCTGTGTGTGCAGTTCTGAACTGCCAGTTCAACCTGGCAAGTGCACCCACTTGTCAGGCCTGAACCTTCCCTTTTACTACATGTAAGTCACCCCTAAGGTAGGCTCAAGGCAGCCCCATGGGCAGGGTGCAGTGTATTTAAAAGGTAGGGCATGTACTGGTGTGTTTTAAAATACTGGTAAATTTGGTGGTCACTATTGCAAGGACTATCTCTCCCATAGGATAACATGGGGATTGCCTTGAAATATCTTTTAAGTGTAATTTCCCATTGGGAGCAGATAGAGATCTGGAGTTCGGGGTCTCTGAACTCACAATATAAAAATACATCTTTTGGTGAATTTGCTTTTGAAATTGTAAGTTTGAAAATGCCACTTTTAGAAAGTGTGCATTTTCTTGCGTAAGCATTTTGTGCCTCTGCCTGGCTGTGGAATACACGTCTGGGTCAGGATGACATTTGGGCTGTAGTGAATTCACTCTAGATAGTCGCACAAAGGGAGAGAGCTGAGATGTGCCCTTCATATCCTGATGGGTCTTCCTAGGCTAGAGCGATGGGAGGAGCTGACACCTGACCTGAGTAGGGCTGTACCTGTCCTTACACAAAGCAGTATCCACCCTCCTGGTGTGTGTCTGGGGCTAGGGCAGGAAAGGCAGGGTCTTGTGCACTACAGAGACTTTTCTTTGAAGTTTGACTACTTCAACAGTAAAAATGGGTATAAGTACGGGATCTCTGACCCCTGACAAAGTTAGAACACTTCTAAAGAAGAGCTGGATGCTGTAGAAGGGACTGCCATTCTACCTGTTACTTTGTTCTGCTGGCCTGCTGCTTGTTGCTTCTGTCCTGGGTGTGAAAGGATTGGACTTTGCTTTCTACATCCTGCTTTCCAAGGTTCTCCAAGGGCTTGAACTGAGCTTGCCTCCTGTTAAGAAGTCTGGAAGACTTCACCTGCCAGTGCCTGGGCTCTTCTGCTGAGACTCCTCACTTGCCAAGTGGTGCCAACTCCAGTCCTTGGGCCCTTGTAAGTGTAACCTGGTGAACTGAAGGAGAAAATCCACACACTAACGAGCTGTGGCAGAACAATCAATGCAGCTCCTGTCCTGCAGCTTCTGGAGAATTGACGCAGTGCCTGTCTCGCAGTGCAGAATTGACAGACCGCCTGTTTCCCCACGTCTGCACCAACACAGCGTGTCTGGTTTTTCCACACATCATCCACAGGGTGTCAATTTCTCATCACCCCCACACAGCAGTTAGGAACTGAGGCTGCATGTCTGTAAATCAACGCATCGCCTATCCTGCAAGGAAAGAACCAATGAATGGCTTTGCTTTTCGGCCCCTTCCCTCCCCAGCGGCCCGCATCATCTTTGTTTTCGACACATTCCAGGTACTTTGTGCTTAAAAGATACAATTATTGTTTCTTATGGATTAAGATTCATTTCACCCTTTAAAAAGTGATATCCTTACTTGTCTATACTGGGTTATTTTCATTGTGGTCTTGTTTTACTCAGATAAATATTGGCTATTTTTCTAAACTGGTGTGGAGTACTTTTGTGGTGTTTTCACTGTATTACTGTGTGTGTGTGTGTGTGTACACATACTTTGATTTTTAGGGAAGCCTGACTGCTCATGCCAATCTACCAAGGGGGTGAACAGTGGTTAGCTTAGCTGTGTGACTCCCTCACCCTGACCAGAGTGAGGGTCCCTACTTTGACAGGGTGCAAACCACTGCCAACTAGAGACCCCATTTCTAAGAACGGGTCTCTTCTGAGTAGTATCTCTTGTGTGCCCAAGGTGCCCTATTCACTGTTATATGGAGATGTCCGTGGTGTTAGGGATCATATCCTCCTCAGTAGTACAGGAAGCACCTATATTTGTCTGTAGGTTGTTCAAACCTAAATATTTAAAAGAGTACCCCACTTAGTACTTCCTGTCTGAATTCCGTTTAAAAAAAAAAAGGCAAATCCAATTGTTATTCAAGTAAGACGTGCTGTCACACAAAATATATTTCAAAATGGGCTACCTAATGGGGTGGAGATGTTACATTCGTTGTAGAGGGACACGATGCATACAAAACAGAAACATTCTACTCATTGGTCAATTTTCTTGCACTCAATGCTAGCTCAGGCGCATTTCACACATGCTCAGTAGCAAACGCTACACAACATTATAGAGTATTCAACTATTAAGAAATACTAGTAACATTTCAGAGACATCAAATTTGGTTCCAAGGCACCCTGACACACTTTGTTGAACATGTTAGATTGGGTCCCCCTCAGCAATGATGGGACAACACGGCTAGTTTTAGCTGCCTGTACACCATATCTAACTTACAAACTTTAGCAGCATATGATATGTGCATATTATATAATAATTTAGTTAGACTATATGGACATTGAACATAATTTGTTATGCAGACTTTAAACACTGCCCCAGCAAGGGCTGCTCAAGCAATACAACCACAGTTGGCTACACCTGGAATTAACCCTGTGTCTATTAATACAGTTATGGTTCAAGTATCCACCAGATAGGGGACCATTCCTTCTGGATAGCACACAACACAAACCAGCTGGAAACAGTGTCTCACCATACTGGACCCTAAGACAAACATAGAATTCTCACAATGTGCTTGCCACCTCGGATGGTACCCTCTATTGATGACTGTGCTGCATGGGGCATAATTTCTGTTGCTATTTATATCAAACTCATGGTACAGCATCTCTTGCTGTTTTACCAGATGTGCTAAAACAGATAGAAAACTAATACAGGGCTGCCCCTGTCCTGGACTTGGGGATGAAATTAATAGGCAATTTTGCCACAGTATCCTCAATTATTTTAGGTGATATTAAAGGTGAAACTGCAGCATTAGCAGTAAGCCAATGTCTCACGCAAGTCCCTTTAATTGACCAGGAGTGCGAGCTAGCAAAAATTAGTGCAGAGTACATGCATAGGTTGCAATGACTTAGGGACCAAACCAAATAAACCACAACTAAAGGTTATCCTGAAAAGTATAATACAAAGCAAGCAAAAAAGTATTTAAAAAAAAATGATGGGACAAACGAAAATCCAATAAAGATAAAGTAAAGTCACGTGGAGGATCTCTGCAACCAGAGAGCTGTGAGAAACATTATTTTTTACGTAACGTCATAATTTGAAACAGCCTGACCTGTATCAGTACACTGATACACTGCCTTCTCATTCCTTTCAGCACTCATCAGACAAACAGTCTGAGAGGACGGGGCGGTCAGAGCGCAGCCAAGTAGAGTATGTGAAACCAAAGAAGTACTCACAACGCTCGTCTGACATCTCAATAAAAAAGGAAGGGAAACGTCCTCAACAAGAACGCCAATTTATGGAGAAGGTGATTGTGGGAATTTCAACAAAATATGCCACACATGTTGAACGTGGTTTAAGACAGGTCGTGGCAGTGACTCTGCTACACAGCATGGCAGAGATCACATAGTTCATCCGACTTTTCAAGAGTTTCTGGATGTGAAAGCAATTAATGACGACATAAAAGTTGAAACCCCAGATAGGCGAGTCGCCCCTTCAGACCCCGTTTACTAACTAAACATACACATTGAGGGAGACATAATTTGCACAATTGAAGTGATTTTCTGGGAGACACCAACGTTCAGCTATGAAATTCTGTTGGCTGAAAAACATTGGCCACCAAAGTTTGTGATGAGTCTCCTACAAAGGGAAGATGTGATTTTACTGTCTTTCTCAGTCCTCGTTCCCGAGCAAGTACAACATACCTACGCTGCAGAATGGGCTCTTGCACAAGCTCCGACACTATACCACAACCACGTAGGCTGGGATAAGATAGGACCACTCCAAATCATGTAATACCTAAAACGTCCAGCCCTCAAGTGCAACCACAGTATCCCATAAAAACTCCTCTGAGGGAGATCCTCTCACAACTCGAATACCAGGGAGTAATTGATCTCTGTGTATCGCCAATGAACAAACCTTTGTTCCAGTAGTTAAGCTTAATCATTCCTGTAGAATAGTCTTAGGTTGCAGGCACTTGAATAGTCACACACACATTTGCAATACAAAATTCACATAGCACATTTGATGAGCAATTTTGTCCGTAAATAATACAAAACAACCCTGGATATTTCCAACAGGTTTTTCCGCAAAAACATAGCAGCTGAAAGCAGGGCTCTAACCGCATTTTGCACGCTCTGCTCCCAGAGAAGATTTTGCTGGCTCCCCCAAGGGTATAGGAACAGTCTATGGCTGTTCTCCACCTGTGTAGCATCAATATTACATGATATTGACCAAGAAGCATGGTCCTATGTCGATGATATATTTCTGACGGATGATGACTTAAACACTCACTTAGCCAGAGTAGATCACATTGTTTAGGAATTTGCGGAACATGTCTATAGATTCATTTTTGCTTTCTTAAAACTGATCTTTTTGTGTCCTGTTCTTACGATAAGAGCTTTCAAATGAGGAGAAGAGCTTGGCACCACAGTTCCTTGAGAAGTGTGTGCAATTACAGCCACGAAATACTTATCCTTATTATAGGATTCCTTAATTTTGGCAGAACATATATACCAGACTATGCACAATGCATAAAGCTAGTATAGGACTTAATCAGCCCAGATTTTTCCAGCCAACTTTGGACACAAGAACACACACAAATACTCAAAGCATTACAGACTGACATGCTTGAAGTAAAACACCAACACACACGTGTAAACAGAACAAATTTTGTCATCCGGATAATTCTGTCTGGCATTGGCTTTACCAGTGTCACATTCACTGAGGGTGACGCAGTGCCAATCACATATACATCTAATTTATATTCCAATGCTGAAATGTGTTTGTGTCCACTGAAAAAATACTGACTGCAGTTCAGATGGCCATCATTAAGGAAAGGCCACTGGCTCAGGTAAAACACATCTTTGTTGTTACCAAGCATCAGCCTGAAGGGCTGTCACAAAAGCTAGCATTTCAAATGCAAAAAGCCTTAAATCCTAGATGGATACACTGGGCCACTTCCTTGACTGCCACTGAAGTAGATTGTGTTTGGACCCTAATTTGCCGACCCAATATTTTCTCCAGTACGAACTAGAATACCCTATGCCCACTAACTTTATGCCTCTTGATCGGTGTAAATATATTATTTTCACTGATGGTTCAGCTCAGCCTGCTGTAGGTGCAAAACATCAATACTCCTGGCTTGTTCAGCTGTTAATGGGGTGATGAGGAATGGAGAATTCCACCCTCAGCAGACTGATGCAGTCCATCCAGGATTGCACTGCACAGTTAACTGAATTAAAAGCTTTGATTCAGGCACTGGAACATATGAATCTTAAATTCCCCACTCTTATAGTGTGTGATTAGTATTACTGCGTCCAGTCTTTAAATGAAAATTGTTATTACAGGTGCCTAAATGGATTCTGATACTATAAGGGAAATACTGTCAGGAATACATGCCTTGGGAAAGGTGGCAGAACTCAAAGCCAAGCTGCCCTGGGCTCATGTAATAAATATATTGAGTCATCAACATGTTGGAATACACATTGTAGGGAATTCACTGGTGGATGGAGTAGCCAAATCTGCAGTCATTACTGCAGCTGTAGCTGCAATACTTCATCTCACACGAGGGTGAATGAAGAAATACTGGATGCCTTGAACACTATGGTTAACGGCACCCCTTCAATAAAAGCATATCCAGCAAAATAGTCCTATTACTTAACTGCCCAAAACATCCCTTAAGTCGCAATTCCTGGGGTGGGTGATCCCCAATGTAGACCATGGGTTGCAATTAATTAAAGCAGCACATGAGGAGGTTGCATCTGCCCATGCTGGTGTGGCGGCCAGTTTCTTTGCTACAAACATGCTACTGGTTGCAAGGTCAGTACAAACAGACAAAGCAATATGTCCTTAGCTGTGACATTTGCCAACAAATTAAAGGTCCACCATTAAGTGCCGGCCTCAGGCATCCCTCTTAGTTTCCAACAAGCCACTCCAGTTTGTATACCTGGACCATTTCACCCCCCTGAATTTGGGTGGTGCATAAAAATACATCCTACTTGCAGTCGATTCTTTCTTCAGATTTCTTTGCGTCTGGCCACAACAATTGGCTGACGCTTGCACTCTTATTAAAGATTTGCAAGTCTTTATCAGGGCATATGCATTAGATGCATTCCATTCAGACCCGGGACCTGCCTTTGCCTCAAAAGCATTTATGGATACCAAGGGAACCATGGGTGCAGCTGTGCATTGCTCCCCCCCCATCACCTGGAGGCAAATTTCATAGTGGAGAGTAAAAAAAATAGATTTAAGCAATCCTTAGCAGTCCGAGTATTATGCACAGATCGCAGTTGGATCAATCACCTATATGGAATCTGCCTAGAAGATCTTTAGGTGGCTATACCCCATATGAAGTCCTGTTTGGTATCTAGATGTATGTCCCAGATCTTGATAGCCCTGGCATAGTGGTGGTAGAAACACCCTTTGACCTAAATTAACATCTCACTGTCTTACAGGATCTCCAAGACTTCTGAGATGAGCATTCCACTACACATGCTACTGCTCTGGGAGTGAAAGCTATACAAGCATCCACAGGTTGGATTCCAAACATTGGGGATCTAGTCTGAGAAAAGAGTGCAGTGAAAAAGGATTTTCGTCATCATACCATGGACCTGTGCAAGTCCTTGGAATTCAATGCACCAGATCTGTGATCTTGCCAGCGCTTGCTGGTTGTAAAGACAAACACTTTGTCTCCATTGATCAAGTCAAATTGCATCATGTGGCCAATCCTACACATAGGCCTTGAGGAATCCTGGGTAGTACCCTATCACCTCTCACTTCCATACAGGAAACACCTTTCCAAACGTTGAAAACCACCAACATCTTTTCTCCTAGGTTGGGGAGGGCAGAGAAAGAACTTTTGCTGATTCCAGTTACCATTACAAGCACAAAATATCACACACTCACCTGGTTTTAACCGAGGGGATGGTCATCGACACCCAGTCCCAACTGGGGCTTGGCAGTCTAACAAGGTACAACTGTCTGGTTCCACCGAGGGGAAAGGGGAATGGGATAAAACAAAAAAGAAGAACCCACATAACTGCGGGAACTGATGTGCTGCCTCGTACACTGCCTAAAAGATACGGGCTCCCTGGACCTCAGTAGATTCTATGCAGATGTGATACACTACAACAACATAAAACAATGTTACCTACGGTTTCCTACTTGTAACACAGACAATTATTTACTATTCAGATAAACTTGCAGGCATCATCATAAACATATGAAAGAGAGAAACAGCAACCATTTCAGGAATAAATATAGAACTTCCAGAACTCCGGATCATACAGGAAATGTGAATGTGAACAAATACAACTATAGTCTTTTGGAGACAATTGCAAGGTGCCAGATACAACTTGTCCAGCACGCAACGGCAACCTTTTGAGTATGAAGAGTTCAAAGCGCTACAAGAGTTCAAGCGCAGGGCTAGGGAGAGGGCTCAATATTCCTACAATGTTCGAAGTTCAAAAGCAGGATCCCGTCTCAGAAAGAAAGTCTTTTATATCACTAGTCTATGATTTAGTGCGCACTAAGCTGCAAGTTAAGTACTTAGCCTTAACAACACTGGAATCCAAAATGACAGGGAACTCTATGCAAAGAACTCAACAGGAGTCATAACTAATAGAGAAAAATACTGGAAGCATCGCAGACACTAGACTCATGATGTCATCAGAAGAGCTTGTAAGACTAGAGTGCTGAAAACTCTGGGGGAATCAGGAGGCGATTGCAGGGAAGAGACTTGCGCTGGATTGGGGCATACAAAGGTGAGTGCAGGAATGATTCTGGAACAAGTATGAGACCAAGCGCTGGTGCAGATTCAGTAAGTGTATTTATACAGGAAGCCAGGAGTGTTCCAGAAGGATATGTGCTGCACGTGGAGGTGTGGAATAATTCCATGAACCTAAAGAGCGCAAAACACAAGTGTTGCACAGCAGGGGAAATGAGCCTACCCATTAGCAGGTGCAAACACTAATTGACATATGACCCTTCCAGCGGAACTCAGGTGCATGATGGTTTAGAGGAAACATAGTTATTCTAACTGTGCATGTGATATCTGCAGGTGCAACTGGATGAAACTTGCATAGCAACCCAACAGAAGGGTCAATCGTTCAGACTGCAGCAAGAGGATGAACCCATAGACAGAGCACGGTCCTGAGAGGCACCACTAGGTGAGAGAGCATGACTGGAATTATTCAGGCTAGGGAGGTGCACAAAGGAAAGGGGAAATGGGCCTGGTGGGTAAAACCCACTGCACATAGTTCACTAGATGGAGTTGTGACACAAGGAATGCACTGGACGCAAGTCTACAGTTTTCTACTACTTCTCAGAACAACGGAGTTGTTTATGACAAATTACCTTTAGAGGCAGTTAGCAATTCTCTTTCACCTGCTGTGGCTCCTGTCTTTTCACAGACTGCTTCTGGATATTTTGTCAACATTGATGACTTCTCTTCAGACTCTACTTACACTCATCTTCATGGCATATGTAACCTTTTTCACTGCCTTAATTGCAATTATCTGATTCGTCCATGGACTTATTTGTAGATCATACGCTCTTTGCTCTTTTCCTGTGGACTGGATTTGTGGCTGTTTTCCTCTAGCTTATAAATGGTCACTATGTTCCTTAGTGCTCTGCTGTTGAACTGGTAGAAGAGGTAGTGAGCTCTCATTTGTCTTCCCATAAAGTGCGAAGACACTTGCCCATTTTGAAAATGTCTGCAGTTCCAGTACCTAATAGAGTTGTTTAGGATAAGGTTCCACATGATATTGTTGGTCCTGCAGAGACTTCAAATTCCATATGTCTTTAACATTTAAATGGACAATGTCATAACACCTGGGGTTGTATCTGATGATTGATATGTGAAAAACAGTTTCTTCAATGCTTTCTGGGCTTAAATATTATTCTGTATTTGAAAGTGAGGACATGCACATGAACACAGCAAATTATGATGAAATGTTTTGTTATCATTATGCACACAATTAATTACATAGAGCTGGCAGGCCAGGTACAATATTTAATTATACACAATGGGAACATTGCCTGACTTCACCAGTAGGGACTTCTAAAACATATCTAGGCAAATTCTCATATTTTTCTGGCCATGATATGTCTGATCCAGTATCTTATTATTTCAAATTACCATTGACAAAAGCAAGGAAAAACATGCTACCCAACAATAAATTGATTTATTCAAATGCATTTGTTTCCCAACTTGCCATTAAAGTCTATGAATGTTGGAAAGAGACAATTGATTAAAAAACAGTTTGGGGAGCAAAAGATTGGCAAGTGTAGGGAACGGGTGCCTTGTTTAAGGCATGTCTAATACCACTTCAAATTATCTCTTTGAATGACAAAGTTCAGCAGATTACTTGCCTAATTCTAGCAAAAATTAAAGAACTGATTGTGCCCCGTATCCCTTCAATTGCAAAATGTAATAATTGGCATAGTTTAGTAAATTACACAGACGGACAGCTAAATGGTATGAGTAAGAATAGTTCATTTAACTCAACACTTTCAGGTCCTAACGGGTGGTTATTGTGGGCAGTGGACACAAATGGTTGACATGCATTTTTTATAAACTCTACACATGGTTTTAAAGCTAGCAGGCCAGACCCTTGTCATATTGAGCAACAATATGCGGGGATTGTCACTACATACAGTGTAGGGAAGTTGTGACAGCAATGGTTGCACCATTCCACTTTGGCAGCTGTAAAAGAGCATCTTTCTCTCCTTTCTGGTGTCATGGATTGGCAAGATTTTTTTGTTGGATCCTACATCACCAAGCACCAAAAGATTCTTGTATGCCATCTACAGTGAAATCTGGAAGCTTTCAAACATGGAAACTGAGGATCATTCAAGGCTACTAGATAAGGCTAATTTGGAAAAAGCTTTGTCTGTAGTTGATAATGGAATTAATACATTACCCACTCTTATTTACAACATTGTGTCATCTGCAATAGGCATCATGCAAAATGAAGTTGTTCTTGTAGCACGGACAGAGTCAGCTTAGGTCCATAATACAGTTGAGCTGGACAATACAGGTTCTAAAATCAAACCGTGTGTCTTGGAAGTCAACTCAAAAGAGGTGTTCTTGCTGTTTAACTTGACACACAAACAACATAAAATGGCAAAGAAGAATGCAAAATATATAATGCTTAATATAGAAAAGTTATAAAAGTTGCCGTTCACAGTGGCTGAGACACCATCAGCAATGTGAATAATACATGAGTAATATCTCTGCCCCTCTCAACGATCCATTTTGAGTCATGTTTGAAACATTTTCCAGTGGGCAGATTTGAGGCTTTAGGGGAGATTTTTATACACAAGGTGTGGGAATTAGCTTGCGATTACAAATGTATATGAGAGGAAAAGGAAGACTTTATCAGTGTTAGTGATTGTGAAACTTCTGTACGCCATTCAGTGATTTGTAAACAGGTGACATTGCACAGCGTCTCTAATGCATCAGTGGCCAATGCGGCATGTACCATAAAAGTAGTTCAAAAGGTTAAAGAGATGTTACATTTAGTTATCGTATTAATATCTTACGTACATTTAACAAAACTTAGAAATTCCCTGAAAAAAAACCAAAATGTATAGTGACGTTATAATTAGTTGAAATTGTCAGTTAAAACTTAACATTTGAAGCTCAAAAACACTGAAATTCACCAGTGAAAGTTAAATGAAGAAACTATAACTCATGCCTTTGTCATGCACTGTTATGACAGCCCCAGGGGATGTGGTCCCCAGGCCTTTCTATGCCTGGGCGGGGTGGGAGGCACACCCCGCCCCTTTAATGTATGCATAGCCCTGTCCCTAGGGCCTCAATGAGACTGGGGTGCGGGGGCCACATGGCCCCCTACCCATAACGTTAAAATGTGACTACCAAGTGGAATACGCTGTGTATGGAGGTGCGTGAATTACAGTAATTTGAAGGTGTTGAGTAAATTATAAATTAAAGGTGTAAGTATAAGTTTAGAAATGAAAACATTTGTGTAGTTTGTTTAGTTTGTAGATAAAGAATAAATAATTTAAAGGTGTTGTGCACATTATGAATGTGAGGTATAAGTATAACATAGGAATTTGCAATGGTTGTGTATTTAGGTTTTGTTTGTATCAAAAGAATACTTAACGTTTCGTTAACTATAACAAAAGTTTAACCTAAGTTGGTTTAAAAAAAATTATATTTATATATATATATATATATATATATATATATATATATAAATATACACCTACATACATATACACAAATTATGTGGGTAAACTAAAAGACTTATCTGCAGTCTCGGGTAGACAGTGAAACAAACAGATGATGACTCAAATGCTCTAAATCTGTCCGAAGAGTACTAATATCAATAGATGAGGTAACATAAAAAATACACAATGAGTAAAAGGTGTGTGTGTGTATATATGTGTATATATACATATATATGTTCGATGGCATGTGTAGCTGCAGATACACATGCTGTGCACACCCCGCCATCTGGTGTTGGGCTCGGAGTGTTACAAGTTGTTTTTCTTCGAAGAAGTCTTTTTTCGAGTCACGAGACCGAGGGACTCCTCCCATTTCGACTCCATTGCGCATGGGCGTCAACTCAATCTTAGATTGTTTTTTTTCCGCCATCGGGTTCGGACGTGTTCCTTTTCGCTCCGTGTTTCGGGTCGGAAAGTTAGTTAGAATCTCAGAAAAATCGTCGGTATTGTTTGCGTTCGGTATCGGGTTAGTTACAACAGATCGACACCGAATTAAGAAGAGCTCCGGTGGCCCTTCGGGTTTTTTTTCCATCCCCGTCTGGGCCTGGTCGGCCCGGCCACGTGTCTCTTCAAGGCTGATGGAACAGACCCCATTCCGCTTCTGTCCAAAATGCCATAACAAGTATCCATATACAGATCAACATCTGGTCTGTAACTTGTGTTTGTCACCAGAACACAAGGAGGATACTTGTGAGGCCTGTCGAGCGTTTCGGTCCAGGAAGACACTCAGGGACCGAAGAGCAAGAAGACTGCAAATGGCGTCGGCGCCGACAGGACAAGAGCATTTCGAGGAGGAGGAAGAAACATTCTCCACCCAGGATTCGGACTCTGAGGAGATCGATCCAGAGGAAACGCCGAAAACCGCGAGTAAGACGTCGAAACCAAGAACTCACGAGAAAAGCGCTAAAGCCCAGGGGACGCCACCGCCAACAGGCCATGGCTTAACCCGAAAAATAGGTGACCGTTCATCGGCACCGAAAAAGGGCGAGCTGGTGTCGAAGTCATCCGACTCCAGTCGAGATACCGGCACACAGCAATCTCGGGCCCGAGATAGTGGCTCAGAGAAGATTCGGCACTGAGACAGCGGCACCGAAACGGGTCGGCACCGAGAGAGCACGACGCCGAAAGTAAAGAAGGTTTCGTCGGAGCCGAAAAAAGCAGCCGAAAAGGTTTCGGTACCGAAATATCCGGCCTCGGAACCGAAAACAAGTTCCTACACTGAGGAACAAGGACTGTCCACACAAATGAAGACACATAGATTTGGACAGGAATTAAAGACAATAGAGCCAGATCACACACAAAGACGGCTCTTTATTCAAAAAGATACAGGGAAGATCAGCACTCTTCCTCCAGTCAAAATGAAACGCAAGCTTGCCTTCCAAGACAAGGACAAACAGCCACACGCAAAGGTGGCTAAACAAGTAACACCGCCACCATCCCCACATCACTCTCCGCAACCATCACCGGTAGCCACTCCACCAATGATGCAATCCCCAACTCATACAGGAATGAGTCAAGATGACCCTGACGCATGGGACCTTTCTGACGCACCAGTGTCAGATAATAGTCCAGAATGCTATCCAGCTAAACCATCGCAACCAGAGGATAGTACAGGCTACGCACAGGTGGTGTCAAGAGCAGCGGCATTTCATAATGTCAGCCTTCATTCAGAGCCCATTGAAGACGACTTTCTTTTTAATACACTGTCGTCCACACACAGCCAATATCAGAGTCTTCCTATGCTACCCGGAATGCTAAAACACTCCAAACAAGTGTTTGAGGAGCCTGTTAAAGGGAGAGCCATTACTCCAAGAGTAGATAAAAAATATAAACCGCCACCAACAGACCCAGTGTACATTACACAACAGCTAACACCAGACTCTGTTGTAGTGGGAGCAGCGCGCAAAAGAGCCAACTCTCATACTTCAGGAGATGCACCACCTCCAGATAAAGAAAGTCGAAAATTCGACGCTGCAGGCAAAAGGGTGGCAGCACAGGCAGCAAACCAGTGGCGTATTGCAAATTCGCAAGCTTTGCTAGCCAGATATGATAGGGCCCATTGGGATGAGATGCAACACTTTATTGAACATTTACCCAAGGAGTTCCAAAAAAGAACGCAGCAAGTAGTAGAAGAAGGACAGAGTATCTCCAATAATCAGATACGGTCAGCAATGGATGCTGCAGACACAGCTGCTAGAACTGTCAACACAGCAGTAACAATAAGGAGACATGCATGGCTGCGTACATCAGGATTTAAACCAGAGATACAGCAAGCTGTGCTGAATATGCCATTCAACGGACAGCAGTTGTTTGGGCCGGAGGTGGACACTGCGATCGAAAAACTTAAAGACACTGACACGGCCAAAGCCATGGGCGCACTCTACTCCCCACAGAGCAGAGGCACATTTCGAAAGACACAATTTTGAGGGGGGTTTCGAGGGCAAACCACAGAAGCCACAACCTCACAAACAAAGCCCACTTACCAGAGCCAGTATCAGCGGGGAGGTTTTCGGGGACAATATAGAGGGGGACAATTTCAAAGGAATAGAGGAAAGTTCCAAAGTCCCAAAACTCCTCCAAACAAGCAGTGACTTCAAGGTCACAAATCCCCAACACATAACACCTGTGGGGGGGAGACTAACCAAGTTTTACAAACATTGGGAGGAAATAACAACAGACACTTGGTCTTAGCAATTATCCAGCATGGTTATTGCATAGAATTTCTCAAATTCCCTCCAAACATCCCACCGAAAACACACAATATGTCAAAACAACATATAGATCTTCTAGGACTAGAAGTTCAGGCATTGCTACAGAAAGAAGCAATAGAGTTAGTACCAAAACAACAAATAAACCCAGGAGTTTACTCCCTGTACTTTCTGATACCCAAAAAAGACAAGAGTCTGAGACCTATACTAGATCTCAGAACATTAAATACCTACATCAAATCAGATCACTTTCACATGGTTACATTACAAGACGTAATCCCACTGCTCAAACAACAAGACTACATGACAACACTTGACCTAAACGATGCATATTTCCATATACCAATAAATCCTTCACACAGAAAGTACCTAAGGTTTGTATTCCAAGGGAGACATTACCAATTCAAAGTGTTGCCATTCGGAATAACAACTGCACCAAGAGTTTTTACAAAATGCCTAGCAGTAGTAGCTGCACATATCAAAAGGCAGCAAATCCATGTGTTCCCGTACCTAGACGATTGTTTAATCAAAACCAACACGCTAAGACGGTGTTCACAACACACAAAATATGTCATAGAAATCCTCCACAAACTAGGTTTCTCAATCAACTACACAAAGTCACACCTTCTGCTGTGTCAAACACAGCAATACTTAGGAGCAACAATCAACACAGCAAAAGGGATTGCCACTCCAAGTCCACAAAGAGTTCACACATTTCACAATGTAATACAGACCATGTATCCAATACAAAAGATACAAGTCAAACTGGTGATGAAACTACTAGGCATGATGTCTTCATGCATAGCCATTGTCCCAAACGCAAGGTTGCACATGCGGCCCTTACAACAGTGCCTAGCATCACAATGGTCACAAGCACAGGGTCAGCTTCTAGATCTGGTGTTGATAGACCGCCAAACATACATCTCGCTTCAATGGTGGAACAGTATAAATTTAAACCAAGGGCGGCCTTTCCAAGACCCAGTGCCACAATACGTAATAACAGATGCTTCCATGATAGGGTGGGGAGCACACCTCAATCAACACAGCATCCAAGGACAATGGGACATACAGCAAAAACAGTTTCACATAAATCACTTAGAACTGTTAGCGGTATTTCTAGCGCTCAAAGCATTTCAACCCATAATAAGCCACAAACACATTCTTGTCAAAACAGACAACATGACAACAATGTATTACCTAAACAAACAGGGAGGCACACACTCGACACAGTTGTGTCTCCTAACACAGAAAATATGGCATTGGGCGATTCACAACCACATTCGCCTAATAGCACAATTTATTCCAGGAATTCAGAACCAGTTAGCAGACAATCTCTCTCGGGATCACCAACAGATCCACGAATGGGAGATTCACCCCCAAATACTAAACACTTACTTCCAAATCAAATCATTAACATTTATAAAGCGCGCTACTCACCCGTGTGGGTCTCAAGGCGCTAGGGGAAAGAGGGGGTTACTGCTGCTCGAAAAGCCAGGTTTTTAGGAGTCTCCGGAAAGCGGAGTGGTCCTGGGTGGTCCTGAGGCTGGTGGGGAGGGAGTTCCAGGTCTTGGCCGCCAGCAAGGAGAAAGATCTCCCACCCGCCATGGAGCGGCGGATGCGAGGGACGGCAGCGAGAGCGAGACCAGAGGAACGGAGGAGGCGGGTGGGGACGTAGAAGCTGAGGCGTCGGTTGAGGTATTCCGGTCCCTTGTTGTGGAGGGCTTTGTGTGCGTGGGTGAGAAGTCAAAAGGTGATCCTTTTGCTGACTGGGAGCCAATGCAGGTGTCTCAGGTGTGTGGAGATGTGGCTGTTGCGGGGTACGTCGAGGATGAGGCGGGCCGGGGCGTTTTGAATGCGTTGCAGGCGATTTTGGAGTTTGGCTGTGGTCCCAGCGTAGAGGGTGTTTCCGTAGTCCAGGCGGCTCGTGACGAGGGCGTGGGTCACGGTTTTTCTAGTGTCGGCGGGGATCCAGCGGAAGATCTTGCGGAGCATGCGGAGGGTGAGGAAGCAGGCGGAGGACACGGCGTTGACTTGCTTGGTCATGGTGAGAAGAGGGTCCAAGATGAAGCCGAGGTTGCGGGCGTGGTCTGTGGGGGTCGGTGCGGTGCCGTGGGCCACCAGGAGTCGTCCCAGGCGGACAGGGTGTTGCCGAGGATGAGGGGAACACCACAAATCCAAATGTGGGGAACACCACAAATAGATCTATTTGCAACAAAGGAAAACTCAAAATGCCAAAACTTCGCATCCAGGTACCCACAAGATCAGTCTCAGGGCAATGCGTTATGGATGAGCTGGTCAGGGATATTTGCTTACGCTTTTCCCCCTCTCCCACTCCTTCCATATCTAGTAAACAAATTGAGTCAAAACAAACTCAAACTCATACTAATAGCACCGACATGGGCAAGACAACCTTGGTACACAACACTACTAGACCTCTCAGTAGTACCTCATGTCAAACTACCAAACAGACCAGATCTGTTAACACAACACAAACAACAGATCAGACATCCAAATCCAGCATCGCTGAATCTAGCAATTTGGCTCCTGAAATCCTAGAATTCGGACACTTAGACCTCACACAAGAATGTATGGAGGTCATAAGACAAGCTAGGAAACCTACCACTAGACACTGCTATGCAAATAAGTGGAAAAGATTTGTTTATTACTGCCATAATAATCAAATTCAACCCTTACACGCATCTGCCAAAGATATAGAAGGATACTTACTACAATTGCAAAAGTCAAAGCTAGCTTTCTCTTCAATAAAGATACATCTTACCGCAATTTCAGCCTACCTGCAAATTACGCACTCAACTTCATTATTTAGGATACCAGTCATAAAAGCATTTATGGAAGGCCTAAAGAGAATTATACCACCACGAACACCACCAGTTCCTTCATGGAACCTCAACATTGTCTTAACACGACTCATGGGTCCACCTTTTGAGCCCATGCACTCTTGTGAAATGCAATACTTAACATGGAAAGTTGCATTTTTGATTGCCATCACATCTTTAAGAAGAGTGAGTGAAATTCAAGCATTTACCATACAAGAACCATTTATTCAAATACACAAGCATAAAGTAGTTCTACGGACCAATCCAAATTTTTTACCAAAAGTGATCTCACCGTTCCACTTAAATCAAACAGTAGAATTACCAGTGTTCTTCCCACAGCCAGATTCTGTAGCTGAAAGAGCACTGCATACATTAGGCATCAAAAGAGCGCTAATGTACTACATTGACAGAACAAAACTAATTCGAAAAACAAAACAACTATTTATTGCTTTCCAAAAACCTCATACAGGGAATCCAATTTCTAAACAAGGCATTGCTAGATGGATAGTTAAGTGTATTCAAACCTGCTATCTTAAAGCAAAGAGAGAGCTGCCTATTACACCAAAGACACACTCAACCAGAAAAAAAGGTGCTACCATGGCCTTTCTAGGAAATATTCCAATGAACGAAATATGTAAGGCAGCAACATGGTCTACGCCTCATACATTTACCAAACACTACTGTGTAGATGTGTTAACTGCACAACAGGCCACAGTAGGTCAAGCTGTACTACGAACATTATTTCAAACAACTTCAACTCCTACAGGCTAAACCACCACTTTTGGGGAGATAACTGCTTACTAGTCTATGCACAGCATGTGTATCTGCAGCTACACATGCCATCGAACGGAAAATGTCACTTACCCAGTGTACATCTGTTCGTGGCATTAGTCGCTGCAGATTCACATGCGCCCACCCGCCTCCCCGGGAGCCTGTAGCCGTTTAGAAGTTGATCTTGAACATTTGTAAATTTGTAAATATATTACTTTAAACTTCATTATGTACATACGTATTCACTCCATTGCATGGGCACTATTACTAGCATACACAACTCCTACCTCACCCTCTGCGGGGAAAACAATCTAAGATGGAGTCGACGCCCATGCGCAATGGAGTCGAAATGGGAGGAGTCCCCCGGTCTTGTGACTCGAAAAAAGACTTCTTCGAAGAAAAACAACTTGTAACACTCCGAGCCCAACACCAGATGGCGGGATGTGCACAGCATGTGAATCTGCAGCGACTAATGCCACGAACAGATGTACACTGGGTAAGTGACATTTTCCATATATATATATATATATATATATATATATATATATATATATATATATATATATATAAAGCCCTATTACAATCTGATATAAAATATAAAAGCTGTGCTCCAGCAAAATAAAATTATTTATAGAAACACACACCACACTGGCAATTTAAAATATTTATGGCATTCTTATGGTAGAGCTGATCTGGTTTTAGGAAAACAATTGTAATCAAAACCTTCAGGTTGTGTCCAAGAAACCTTTACAAAATGAACAAAAAAATGACTGTGGTACACTTCGAGGTTTTTTCAACAACTGCTGAATATTAGCTGTCACAGCAATTGTAACCACTATGCAAAATTTAAGATTGTCTAGTAAAGCATTTTCGTAAACAAAGAAAAACTGTGCACTTTACCACATTTCTTTCTTAATTTATTGGACAAATGTGTTCCATTTAAAAAGGAACTGAGGTTATTCCATAGAGTCTTGAAGAAATTTAAGCCACATGGGGTTGGCTAATAGAAATAACCATTTTAATACAAACGTGTATATTTGTAAAGCACTTTTGGTCACTTAAAATCCTAAAATAGTCACAAAATGTCCAAGAGATTAACATAAAGGTGCTCCATAGACCGCATATGACTGACCTGGGAATATGAAAAATCCAAAAATTTACATAACCCTATGACACTCTAGCTTGTCCTTTGGTATCAACCGCCTAAACAGTGTTTACTGCATCATCATGGTAATAACAACTTGAGCCTGGCCTGGGATTGCAATCTGTGATGCACAAGTTACAAGCACATTTCTGCAGCAAGCACTTTTTTGTGAGACTGGATTCTCTGTCTGGAAGGGGAATATGTTTACCATTAGCTGGAGATTTTTTTTATCATCATCTTTGCAAACTAATGTCCATTGAACTGCTATATATCAGTCATCAATGACTAAGTAGAACAGATTATCATTATCAATGTCTCTGATTAATTAGTTTCTGAACATTAATGTCATCAGTGGTTGAGTGTTATAGAAGCCTCAATATAATGCTCAAAAGTATTGCAGTATTGTCAGTGTCTCATTATGATTAGGGTCTCATAACTTCCATTAGCGGGTCACTATCTTCAACGGTTTACGCCCAAGACTTCAGTCCTAGAATGGTTCATTATAATCAGTTACTCTTTGTCAATAATGCCTCGGTAACAACACATTATTACTTACATAGTATCTGGAGTGGGCCAGTATTATGCTAGATTTGGTGTCAATAGTTGTTCATATTCACCAATAACACCATATTAACAGCAGCACAGTGATCTTCATGGTTCATGATTAACAATGCCCAGTACTGCCTGTGGTTCATTATGATCACAGCAGGGATGTGGAATTCCTATCGCCCGACGCCGGGACATCTTGTTTGGGGTCAAGGGCAACAAGTTTTTATGTTTACTTTGTCCTTGGGACAAGTAGGCCCAACCCTCTGCAGCACAAACCCTTTGGCTGCCTGTTTACAGAGAGTGGAACTCTCTGCAGTTGAGGTAATGTGTTTCCAAAAGATAATGCTGTTCGAACTTGTATTTATGGTTCATTATTTGAAAGCCTTCATTATTAGGGTTAGTGCTGTAAATAAATGTTTTAAGGTCACACTTCACTACTGACGTTGGTTCCAGTACAAAAAAAAAAAAAGGTGTATACACATGTTTGAAAAGTTTAGGCTATGAGGCTAAGTATAATGCTCCCAGAATGCTCTCTGATTAGATGCAAATGAAGTGTCATTTAGTAAAATGTGTTGATGCATGCTAGTATTTCCCAAAAATCTTTCTAATGGAAAATCAGTGTAACCATTTTCAACACGAACATGGGAAGCATGAAAATAAACAAACACTGACAAAGCCAACTGGTCTGACATTTCTATAAGTCTTTTAGTTTCATCAATGCGTGTCTTGTTTTGACATGGCTTTTGTAACACTTTATTGTTGTGGGAGCTACCAGGCCCTCAACATTGTAACAAACACTGGCAAAAACCCCCCAAAAAGTTTTTGAACTCTAAAAGCACACGTTGCCACCAGTGGCATAACAAAGGCCCCGCAGCTGCCCTCCAGGGGGCCCCTTCAGCACAGCACCTGCCCTGAGTGAGTCTGGAGAGGGGGCTCCTCCATGTTCTTTGAAAAGGAGCACCCTTAAGTTTCTTTACGTCACTGATTGCCACTGTAGTTCCTGACACTGAACAAAACTACTTTGTGTGCCAATATGCTCCTTGTGGAAGAGCAGAATGCGATCACTCACAGTAAAGCCAGCCGAAAGAGAGATAAATAGAAGTTTAATAAAAACAAAATGTCTTTGTTAACACCAGACCTAATTAGGGACCAAGACCCACATGTAGGTAGCTTTTTGCATGTCGCAAACAGCGACTTTTGCTGTTTGCGACGTGCAAAAAGCACATTGCGATGCACAAACCCAGTTTTGCGATTCAGTAACCTGGTTACCGAATCGTAAAACGGGTTTGCGACTCGCAATTAGGAAGGGGTGTTCCCTTCTTAATTGCGACTCGCAGTGCAATGTAGGATTGTTTTGTGACCGTGGGCGCAAACCAATCGCAGTTTGCACCCATTTCAAATGGGTGCTAACACTTTCGCAAAAGGGAAGGGGTCCCCCATGGGACCCCTTTCCCATTGTGAATGTCACTGTAAACATATTTTGGCAGAGCAGGCAGTGGTCCTGCGGACCACTGCCTGCTCTGAAAAAATGAAACGAAAGCGTTTCATTTTTCGTTTTTGTAATGCATCTCGTTTTCCTTTAAGGAAGCAGTCACAGACATGGTGGTCTGTCTCCAGCAGGCCACCATCCCTGTGAGGGCTGCTATTCGCAAGGGGGTCGCAAATTGCGACCCACCTCATGATTATTCACTAGGTGGGCATTGCGAAGCCCTTGCGAATCACAGATGGTGTCAGGGACACCATCCTACATTCGGATTTGCGACTCGCAATTTGCGAGTCGCAAATCTGAACCTACCTACATGTGGCCCAAAATTCTTAAAGAAAGTCACAAAAGTGCACCCATGGTATATGTCGTACCCCTATAAAATATTTGTGAACTGTATTTTAGCATGGGTAAATACGCATGTGTAGATTTGCTCATGTGAAAATCTATTGAGCATTTGCAAGTTCATTTTCCCTCCGGCCACTTTCTTCCCAACCCTGGAAGAAGTTCTAATTCTGCCATTGTCAGGAGTAAATGTCCAACCTTTCCTATTATGGGAAAATATTAGAGAGAAGCTGGTGAAACTCTTTAAAACATGCAGGTTAGTAGGTTTGCAGACTCAAAGGCATTCCAGCCCTGGAACTATTGCTTACTGCTTCCTCCAGCCCCAGTATGCAGATCTGAAGAAAGGTGGCAAAATAAGGAAATTGCTACAGTAGGGATTGAAACTGCAAGTATTCAAGCCCTACTATGGTAGTAGCCCTGGCATAATCAGAGAGGCTATTATCAGAGCTCTAACATAATGAGATTGCTGCCATAATTTGTCGCCACACTACATGGCACCAAAGGGACAAGTAGATCTTTTTACAGGACAAGTAGATTTGAGAAGCAACCTGTCCCCTGGACAAGTAGATATTTTAATAAATTCCACACCCCTGTCACAGGCTCAGCATCCAACTCAACCTTAACAAACACATCAATAACATGTGCAAACATCAGTGAGCTTTAAACCTCCCTAGCCAGCAAGCAGTGTTTAATTTGTGCCAGTGTTTGTTGGTGTTCAGCACTGGCACTCAGTTGTTAACACTGGCACTCAATCATAAAAGTACACCATATGGGTGCACAGTACATCTATTTTTGTACCAAGCACATCAGTTTAACAATGAAATACACATTTAAAAAATATTCTAGAGCATCCAGATCATTCTTACTGTGTAGGGAGACCTTGATATAGCCAAACTGTCACACTTACAGGTGTGTGATGTTTAGGAGGGAGCGTTTAAAGTTAAGTGTCTGGAGGAATCTTGCAAGATTCTCACCTACTCAACTGTCCAGATATCTATAAATTTTGAACCTTGATGTATAAAACGCTATTGAAAAGAATTACACCAAATTACAAAAAGCACATTTTCTGGGTAAAGGTCTAGCTTTTTAACAAATTTGGTGTAATTCCATTAAGCCGTTTTTGCAGTATCACTCTTCAATTTTTCCTATTGGAAATTGCATGGGGAAAACCTGTTTTGGGAACCCCATCCTTTTTCTCGGCCCACTTGATGGATCACGGCAAGATTCTCCAGGAAGAAGCTCAGGCGAATGGGCTTTTTTTGTGGAAAGTTTAATATTGATTCGTCAAACAGTGCCAGACTAATTAGCAAGCCAAAAAAATCAATTTCCTATGGAAGCATGATCCTAACTATAAAAATCCAGTGGAAATACCCACCATTGGTTAATACACAACTCCAGTGCATCGTATTTTGTGTTTAAAAAAAAAAAATAATAATGTTAAGACTGAACATGTTCTAATCTGCTTGCAGCGCACCAGCTGTTAGAGTGTGCATCATAATCTGTAGACTGGATTGTGTATATGTATATATATGTGTGTGTGTATATATATATATATATATATATATATAAAACCTAGTGGTGGTCCCCACTAAGTAGTTATGGTTAGGACCATGTTTCCATAGAAAAAACATTTTTTGACCTGCCTATAACTGTGGCACTGTTTGCCGAATCTTCACGAAATTTTCCTAAAAATGTGCCCCAGTGATTCTTGTTGAGCACAGAAAGTCTGGGGGTGATCCGTCAAGCGGGGGCTTGACCCTTTTGCTGGGGTCCCTCCCATGCTTAAAAAAAAAGCATTTTTTTAAAAACATTTGACCTAAAAATCGCGATTATTTCGCAAATTCGTGGTAAAAATAAAAAATAAAATAAAACAAGCTCAGGCTTGTTATCTCAAGTAACTATTACTCATGCCGTAATGTAACTATAACTCGCGCTCTCGCCATGCACTGCTAATTACGCCAAAAATATGGCACTCATGACATCTTTGATAACATCATTGCTAATATCGGTGTAATATTTGCAGTAACATTTTTCGCAAAAAAACTGTGTATGGCGGGGTTGCGAGTTACTTACCTTAGGGCACGAGTTATAGTTACTAGAGACAACTATAACAGGTGAATTTCTATGGTTTACAATGTGAGCCTCACTATAACGTCCCTGTAACCTTTGTTTTTTGTCAGTGAACATTATATATATATTATATTATTATATTTTATATATATATATATATGTGTGTGTATATATATATATATATATATATATATATATATATACCACCACCTGGAACAAACAATAACATTACTACTTTTAAATCTGTAGCAAAATTATACTCCACAGCAAAACTATCTAAATTCATCTGTGTCCTACAGAATATTCCATTCGCCTCATTTTATATCCAAAGTTCAAATCTAAAAGTAATTTTTGTCTTGTCTGCAAATCCATGCTACGAGTTTATAGCAACTTTCTGCAATCTTAGAAACACACACAGTGAGTGACATCGGGTTTATAGTTATGATTCCGATCACTTTCAATTGAAAAATCAGTTTGTTTGGGTTTCTAATAACTGGCATTGTTTAACAAATCTGCATCAAATTAGGCCTTCTCTTGGTCAATCGGATATCTTTTGTCATTTCAATTTTTATGAAGATCAATCCAGGGGAGGACAGCTAACGGGGCGGGGTGTCAAAAAGACGCTGTTTCCGAGATAGCTTCTGCAGGAATTGATGCTCTCTGCTACAGCAAAAACCACTAAACATAATCACACCACACTTTTTTTTTTAAAGTAGACCTTTATTCATAAAGCATTTTTTTCGGGTTGTACTGTAAATTTTATCAGTAGCTCTTGAGGAATTTGCATTACAACGAGATGTTGGGTGGGCTTCAAAGTGTTAATTCTTCTGTATCTCTTGTAAGTTGGCTCTAAGGACCTTGAGAGGGTACACCTACCCATGCAATCTGATTGGCTACCAGCAACTGTCTCCGGGCCTACTGTGCTTGCTAAAGGCTTATACCACTAGTATAGTGGCATAGGTTGGTGCAAGACCTCCCCAGGGCTAACCATGTGACCAAGCCTGATGCACACAGTCAAATTGTATGCATAGTACATCCGATCAAGTTAGAAGCTAGATAAACTGTAGCACAGTCACTGAAAAAAACTGTTAAATGTTAGCTCTGATTAATGTGGCTCATAATTCCACAGAAAGTCAGTGAAAACTTGTCCCAGTATACTACTCTTTAACAGATTTCAGCAGTTAACATCACCAATTACATCATTGATAAAATCACTGGTGACATCACAAATCCCCTCACCATTGACGTAGATGATATCACAATGAATGCACTCTTTCTTGTGTTGCTAAGTGATGGGTTGTTATGTCTGTATTTTTTTTTGTTATGAAATGTCAGCTCACATTTAGCAGCGCACGTCCCACCATATGAATAATATGGATATTGCAAACTGCATGGCCTTTGGCTGTGTGAAGGGAGGATTTGATGCAAGATCTCAATCAACGTCAGGACCAGTGCATGACCTACATGCATTGATTGCCTTTGGACATGGGTAGTGAGGGATAAATGCAAGTCCTGACCATTAATTCAGGCCATGTGCTGACCCCCAGTTTTGCCACAACTCACAACTTGTGGCCTTTGTTGATAAATAGCAGGGATTTGGGAATACAGCTTTGCCATTGTTTCACTACAGTCATACTCACTGCGCACAGCTTTCGGCCATACAGAGGGGTTTGAATGCACAACCAAGTCCTTCACCTTGTCCCATGGGGATTCATGCTCCATTTCAATTGACCAAAATAACCTCTTACATATGTATCATTTCTCCACTGTCCCACAATTGGATGAGCGACAGACTTTGCATTCTTATTCAGTTGTAAACAGCACCTATAGTTTCTAGTTTTAACAACTTTACTTACAGTATTGAACTGATCATTTTAAATTAATGTGCCTAGTAGTGCTGTGTTTTGTGTCTTTTGTTCGTCACTTGGCCATCAATATATCCGCGATGTCAATGGTGAGGTGGTTTGTGATGTCACCAGTCATGTCAAAGTTATGCCATTAGTCATGTCACCAAAAGGTCCAAAATGGACAACACACCACCACTGTAAAATTGTGATAAATTAAAACTAATAAACATGGCTTGCTTATCTAAAAAGGTTGACTGTGAGGAGAGCACACGAGTTGTTGGATGTAGTGTTAATAGCTAGGCAGCCTGCTGTGAAAAGTTACATGGGTTGAATACTAACTCTGTCATTTGAAAGACAGTCTGACCCTTCTCTTTAATTGTGCCCCCTATAGTCTCATAGTCCTGAACAAAGGTCTTCAATTCCACCCCCTCACCTTTCTAATGTAGAACCGGTTAAGGCTGCTAGACTCTCCTTAATGAGGGGAAATATGGAAGAGAGCAAAATTAGAATTGTGAAACCAAATATTAAAAAGAAGAGTATTTCAGGAAAGGGAGAATTAGGCAGTCTGAAAAAGGATAAAGCCAAAAATAAATTAAATTTGGGAAATTCTAATCAGCAATGTACAGAGCAGATCATTTGAACCAGGTAAAAGGAACA
Source organism: Pleurodeles waltl (assembly GCF_031143425.1). Lineage (NCBI taxonomy): Eukaryota > Metazoa > Chordata > Amphibia > Caudata > Salamandridae > Pleurodeles > Pleurodeles waltl. The sequence continues at coordinate 398,825,457 of NC_090442.1, read as the reverse complement.
GGTCTAGGCTTGATTAGCAAGTTAAACATAACCAGATAGAAATGCACTTGTGGAAATGCTAAATAGAATTACAATGCAAGGTTTTCTGTAAATTACATGTTTCTTTCAATTGAAAGAACGTGCATCCAAATGAGTAATATATTTGATTTATTTACTAGCCTTCAAACATCTCAGACTGATAGAAAGTCAAACTCTGCCCTAGAAAAAGTACATTTCAATAGAGTTCACAGCGTACTCAAGGAATTGACCAAGAATACATCTCCATACACAGATGTCAACTATACAGAATTCCATATGTTTTCAGGGCACGTTTTAATAGGTAATCCACACCAGAGTTGCAGAGTAGTAATTTGTTGAATCCCAAGAATGAGCAGAAAAAAATGCCAGTTCTGTAGCTTAATACTATTTCTGAATTGCTGTTCTCATCTTATTAAACAAATATGACTTGACAGAATATCTGAGCTGGTCCAATGTGACCTATGACTTTCATACCCTAGTACAGTAGCGTCATGATCTATACTGTGCTCACCAGTATTACTGTGGCCCCACACCATTCCCATCCATGTGGGACTTTGAAACAAAGATGACCGAACCATCCCTCTGGTGGCCCCACAAATTTTCCCTTGTACTATTTCTAAATACCACCGTTTACCTTCCCCTCTGCCTATGCCAATATCCCTCTATCTCTGCCCACAAAGCATCTTGTCCTAGCAGCATCCCCTCCAGCCTTGGCCCAGTAAGTGCATTCCCACAGAATGTCATAGTGCAATTCTGACTTGAACAATTTATCTCTCAGGATTTATACATTAAGCCTTGCAAAAGTGTGATAGATTTCTTGGACATGGTTCTAATTAAATACCACACAGCACCACATCCCATTTGCTTGATTTTTAGCCAGCAAATGAGGGCAGATTTCTCTTAGCTCACACTCTGTGTGGAAAGTCTACAGAGTTTATATTGGATCAAGCGCCTTTCAAGAGTCCTGCTGCTCTGATCCAACCTGATCTTGTCCCCACTGGCACCAGAAAAAAAAAACAAGGAGAAGAAAGTCAGTGCATATTATGTATGCCCTACTCAAGCACATAGTAAAGTGCATGCTAGTTTTCATATTGCTAAGAACCTAGCATGCTGTGACTGAACCAATGAATTTAATCAGTGAACGAACACATTTGTTTGAAACTCTCTAGCAATATGCAATAAAGCACGTTTGAAAGTTTTTAAAAAAAAAACATCATTATGAGAATTTAATTTGATTTTTTGTATATGTTCTTGGGACTCAACAAGGAAACCCACAAAACCTGGAACTGGCTTTGAGTCAAACTGGAACATTCCAGACTGTCCACTAGCTGTCTTGTGTACACCACAGAAGTCCCTTGCCGTTCCTTCAGCAGATCAATGTTTGGCGTTGAATTCATTGTGTTATTTATCTTTCCATACTGCAACAGGTTGTAGATGCCCATGTTTTTCGCTGTAGCTGTTTTACTGATAGAGTCCTAGAACACCTCTGGAGTGCGTAGTCCCAAGTACATCAATGTTCTGGTCATAAGTGAAGCAGAACTCTTAGATCCGGTACCCCAAAGCACCGCTTCCAAAGATGCCTCCTTCCCCTTTCATTGTCATGTCTCCTCCAACAATCTAGATCAACTGTGTATCATACCAGGATTGACGGTTAATTGTGTTGGTCTGACAAGTTCCCAATGTTGTTAAAATACATAGAAGGGTTTTTAATACAAAATAGTTCGCCTGCAGAGAATTTCTGCTGACAAATAATAGTGTAGCGAACACTTGATGCCCCAAGAATGATTAGCCCTGAGATAAGTTTTCAATAGAAAAATGTTTCCATGGAAAGATAGAAACTGAGCATGGAGGAATGTTGATCAGAAACATATCTGTTCTGCACCCAGAGACCCATGCATTTCACAAACAATTACAGTATACCAGTCTTCCATCACACCTATGAGCACAAGGTTTGACAGTGTGCACAAACAATGTGGTTTTCTCACCAAAAACAGAAGCCTGTCCTTGTTATTCTGTTACACATGTCATGCCAATCTCTAGTATACCACCTGTTACAAAGTTATTGGCCCTCCTTGACCTTTGCAATCTTCTTCGTGATTTCTCCACTCAGACTATGGTGGATTGTGGACAACACCCTAATGGGCATCAAGAAAGTGCTGCTCAGCATCAGGGGTCTGAATTTTGACTGTGAATTGAAACGTTTGGCCACTCGTATGTATTTGGCACTAAATCCTTCAGAATTATGTGGAGAGATCTTGTGTAGCCGTAGGGGCAGCACTTCTCTGGCTCTGATTATTTCTGTAACACAGCTCTCAACAGATCAAACTCGGTTTCTTCTTCTCTGAAAGGAAGGAAATCAGGGTCATAGCCTTTCTATGGTAAACTTTAAATCTCATATAATTCTGCTTTTGACCAGTCATACTATTGGCTACCATATATATATGCAAGTGACAAACAGCTGAACCCAGTGAATTGAGTTACTGCCAAAATGTCAAAGAACACCTCACTCACATCAAGCAATGGTTGCATCGCAGCTGGCTTTGACTAATTAGAGCAAAAACAAAAGCTCTACCACTTACCTCAGTAGATGTGGAGGTCTTCATCACATAATTGGCATTTGGCTTGCAAGTCACCACTGGACAAGAATGTTGCTTTACTTCCTTTGATGCCATATGGGGGATCCACCTGCTACTGCAAACATTCCATTGAATTACTATTGTGCTAGCAGTAGCCATGTCCCCCACATCAGCAACTGCAGCAAATACTGCAGTGGAGTTTCTAAGGCCTTTCCTGCGTGAAAACGGAACAAACTCCAAATGATCACCTAACGTTGCAGCGCATTTCTCTTCAGCCAAAGAAATTCAACCATGGATATACTGAAGGCACTTTCCAGGCTACGGGTAAACAAAATATTCCCTTTAAAAGCCCATATCATCCAACCAGACAGCACACATCAGGTTCGCTGTCCCATTATGGGTTCCTTGCATCAAGATGCAAAGAGTTCAGAGGACGGCCCGTGGAATGTGAGATCTCAAAACAACTCCTTATCGTTGACTCTTCAGTAAACTCTGGAAAGGGTTCAAATTTTTCCCTGATACACTTCATTCACACAGCGTGTACATGTTGGATCTTTTGGTTCATTGTTTCTCTCCTCTCTTCCTTGCTGACTCCTCCCTTCTATGCTCCCTGCAGATGAATGAACAATCTCAAGTGATTATCTGGTATGCTAATGTTTTACAAAAGCAGTCTTTACTCAGACTTTCTTTATTAACGTGTTGTCATATGTCAAAGAGCAATAGAACCAAAAGCAGTCTTTAAAGTGACATGTCCCTTTAGTTGTGTCGACGCCTTTATCATTGCCATCTGCAGCCTCTGCCCTTGGAAGCAGTATGGTACTAGAATGGCCGTAGATGTGTTTTCATAGTTATATACCGAGACCTTTATGTGCTTTTAAGTACTTTACAAGGGACTCCTGGAGTTACATAAAGGTAAATGTAATGATTTCGCTATCGCAGGCCGGGAAAAATAGCCAGATGTCTATTTTCGTAGCGTGAGCAAGCTAGACCACATGCGAGTTGACAAGAAATCTCATAATACAGGAACAACAACAAAAAAACAGCTGGCTTATTTATTCATTTCAGCGACTCTTGGAGGAGATACTAGTTTGAGTAATTGAAGGTACTGTATGAGAAGTTTGTTTGTAAAGGCTGATGGCATATCTGAAACTGTACCAGGCTCTTATGGCTACAGACACATGGACCATCTATGAGATTTTAAACTGCAAGGAATTATTGATCCAGGTGAAAACTCTTAAGGGTGTGTGAATCACTTTCTTACCAGGGCAGTTGTCATTCTGAATACAGCATATTGAGCCATCTCTGGGAAGAAAAGAATATTGTCGAGAGAGAAAAGAGAGACATTATGATATTCATCTGTTTTGATTTTTATTCTAGTGGAATAAGAACATTTAAAGTATATTTAAAGAGCTGGCAGGCTTTAGTTTAAAAAAGACCCCCACTACTGGATAGCCTTTTAATCTTAGAGGCATGTTCTATACCTTGGGATACTTTTTATGTTAAGCGGGCACACTCATCTTCTGTTTGTAGCATCTTCAGTTAAACTCAAATAAGGATCTGTTCTAGATAGTAAACCGGGATTTGAATGTTTCAGGTAGAACATGTCTTTATTTCAAATTGTTGCCCTGGATTCCACTAGTGGTTGGTGAACTGTATCTCCAAGCATCTACGACACATTAAAGCTTAACATCCCCCCCCCTTTTCTAGGTTAGAACAATAAACTCTCACTGGTACGCTATGGGAATACTGCTTTCCTTAAAGTGTTTAAACCTGTTCATCAAATTCTCTCTACTAACATGCAGTTAGGAGACTCAAAAAATGAGAGGCATGTTCTCTTCTGCCCCAGTTGACTATGAAAGAACGCTTCAGTTCTCCAAGTGCGACAGGCATCATGTGGTGTCTTGGGTAATTCCTCTCTTGCTCATTTAATTTGATCTCTATCTCTAAAATGTGCGAGCATTTTATTTGACTAAATAATTGCTGCCCTTGAACTTAAAACTATTATGCATACTTAAATTATTTTTTTAAGTACTATAAAATAATTTGTAATATTTTTGTAAAGGCTTCTAATTTTGTTTTCATTGTTTTTAATATCTGGAACTTCCAATCTCCTGTGCATACCTTCTAGTTATTTGGTGAAGACAAACCCTTGATACCAATATATTAAATCTCCTCCATATGATTGAGAAGAAAAGGTTTCAGTGCTTTCTTAAACTGGAAAATAGTGGACTTTGGAGTTGATGATACTTTTTTATTGGTCTAATGGTGATGATATATATCAGTAGTACAGGTGTATGTAGAACCTTCTGGAACCTTATGGGAACTCTTCCCCAACTACAAAATAAATTATTTAGCAAGAAAATGCGCTTTACATCACAAAGAGGACAGTTTTGAAGAGAAAGAATGGGTATCGCTGGGGAATCCAAAAGTGTTTCATAGCCAGCTAATTTTCAGCTTCTCAAACTTACTTCCTTGCAGTGCTTCATTTGAGCCTGTGGTTTCCAGTGCTCAGTACCAGCACTTAACCGCTTCACTGCTATAGTCTCCCCATCCCCAGGCTAAGCCTTTTTGTGGCTATTTGGGGTAGTTCGCACTTAGGCCTTCATAACTTTAGGTATCCACAACAAATTTGCATCCTTTTTTCCACCACAATCTTGGGGATTCTAAAGGTACCCAGGGTTTGTGGATTACCCTGGAGGGGACGGAGAAATTAGACAAAATAATCAGCTAGATTTGTTTGTGGGGGAAAAATGGGAAAAAAGTGCTAGGGGTGAAAGTCTGTTTTTGTTTTTTTTTGTTTTTTACCCTGCAAATGGCATCAATGAAGGGTTTGCTGTGCTAAAATCACCATAGGCCCAGCTCTCAGGAACAGACAGACTTGAGACAGAAAACCAAACTTTTCAACACAGTTTTGGCATTTTACTGGGATATAGCCCATTTTTCCTATTTTTTGTGCTTTCAACCTCCTTCCAGTTTCTGGTAGAAATGGGTATGAGATGAATTGTGGATCCTGGAAAACTATACATTTCTGAAACGTAGAAAAAATTCTGAATTCAGCAAGGGGTCATTTGTGTTAATCATTTAAGGTTTTCCTGTAGGAAGTAACAGTTGAAATGAAAATATTTTGAAATTGAGCTTAAAAAAAGAGCAATTTGAGTCTGGGTTACCATCTATAACTTCTTATAACTACGGCAGATTTTCGAAAGCAATATACTGTTATGTCCACTAGACCCTTCTGTTTGCAGGAGTATGTAGAGCTTGTAGGTTCACCAGAGTCAATAACTGAGCTGCACCTTGCAATGGTTTTTCATTTTGTACTGGGTATACAGCACTTCATTTGGTAAAATATAAAGAGTGAAAAATAGATGTCAATGAATCCTATGTATTTACGAAATGGGCACAAGATATGAAGCTTGGAATCAGTGGTTATTTGCATATCTCTGAATATGTGGGTACTCACACTAGCGTGTGAATTAGAGGGCATTTCTCTAAATGACTTATTCTTTTACATACTGTCTTACATTTGGAAGGTGCAAATGCAGGGAAAGACAATGGGCAATAACACTTGTTCTACTATTCTGTGTTCCTCGAAGTCTCCCATTAAAAATGGTACCTCACTTGTGTCGGTAGGCCTAGTGGCCGCAACAGGAAATGGCCCAAAATGCAACGTGGACACATCATATTTTTCCATCCAAAACCGACACTTTATTTGCAATATGCCTCGGTGTGTATTTTGGGCCCTAGCTCAGCCAGCATGTAGGGAAACCTAGCAAACCTGTACAGCTTTGAAAATTAGAAACCCAGGGGAATCTAGGATGGGAAGACCTGTGTGGCTCTCACCAGGTTCCTTTACCCAGAATCCCTTGCAAACCTCAAAATGTGTCTAGAAAAGCACATTTTCCTCATATTTCTATAATGGAAAGTTCTGAAATCTGAGGGAGCCACAAACTTCCTTCCACCCAACAATCCCCCAAGTCTCCAGATAAAAATGGCACCTCACTTGTGTGGGTAGGCCTAGTGCTGCCCACAACAGGTAATGGCCCAAAACCCAACGTGGACACATCAAATATTTCAACTGAAACCTGACCCTTTTTCTGCAATGTGCCTTGCTATGGATTTTGCATCGTAGTTCAGCCGGCATGTAGGGAAACCTAGCAAACCTTACATTTATGAAACTAAGCACACTGGGGAATCTAAGATGGGGTGACTTGTGTGGCTGTCACCAGGTTCTGTTACCCAGGATCCCTTGCAAACCTTAAAAATTGTCTTAAAGAACACTTTTGTCTCAATTTTCTTTGTAGGAAAGTTCTGGAATCTAGGTGGAGCCTCAAACATCCTTCCACCCAGCATTCCCTCAAGTCTCCCGATAAAAATGGTTCCTCACTTGCATTGGTAGACCTAGTGTCCGCGACCGGAAACTGCCCAAACCATGTTGTGGAGACATCAAAATTATCTATCACAAAACAACGCAGTTTACCCCCTTGCAAAACCAGGTTATCGGTCCTGGGCTCAGCAGCCGTCTAAGTATTGTAACAAGGAGTTTTCCCCTTTCCAATTATACCTCTTCCGTCTGCCTAGGTGCTCAGGGGCTGGGGTAGCCCCCACAGCATCGAGGCAGAGAAAGGGTAATGTGCCGATCGGCTCATTTCCCTTTTGTTTTCACTGAAATGACATCAGCACTCCATGCGCACTGCTCGTCATTTCAGTGAAAACTAAAAACTGCCTCAGGAGCTGGGAATGCTCTTTCCCAGCTCTCGCGTTTTTAGAAAAACCAAATCCCTCTGCTGTGGAATAGTTCCGTCCTCCGCACACGAGCGCCGGTGCGCATGCCGGAACTGTTCCACGATGCACAACAAAGGGGTGAATGGACATCACTAACACTTATGACAGCTGCCACATGATTGCAATATTTAGCACTTTCGATATTAGGAGAACAACAGTTGTTTATTAATTCAAATGTATTTAAACAACTAATACCTGCCACACAAGCGATTCTTATAGCTATATTCTATATTGTTATAGTCTGAAATGTCACGCATAGCAGTGTGATGGTTAGTAGTGGTGTAAGTGCTGGCATTACCAGTGCCAGCAGTAGCAGTGAGTGGTGCAAGCTGCAGTGGTCTCCTTACGAGGGGCCTGGCACTTTATTTATTTTTACAAATGAAGCACTCAGTTAAAACGGGAGTGACGACATTTGTCATTGGGCCATCTGCTAGTAAGCACAGAGTTGATAAGAGCTTCACTCCACTGGCAACATAATTAAGCTGTCGACAGTGTGTTCGTTTTATGGTTGGTGGGAAACAGAGTCCTTCTTTGTCTTTTAATGAGGAAGCATATTGGCTCCGATTCATGAGCCAGCAGTTTGGACAAACAAAGTTTTGTGGAGGGAGGTTTGTGTTGCCCAACAAGGATGCAAACAGACAAAATAATCTTTGTTAATGCTGTAGCGATTCCCGGACTGTAAAGACGACTCTCACAGATGGTATCGTAAATCAGTCTGTCCTCCTTTTTTCTGCCTGTATTAAAAGGCAAGAGGCATTTACTATTTCCCTCAACATGTTTAATGATGAATGTCAAGCAGTGCGACATGTACGTTTTTTGGCATGTTCCACCAAAAAAGACTCTTATCCGCAGGCAACTTTCTGCCTTTGAGTGGAGACCATCGTTTGATTTCCCTTCCTGAGTCCACTTTGTCTCACATGGATTTTCGGGCAAGGAAAATATATACTGGGAGAAAAACTAGTCTGACTGAGTCAGCTCTGGTGAAACGTGAAAGGTTGAAGCTCTGTGGCCAGTGTGATGTTCTCTTGACAACCAGTGAAGCCAACAAAGCTCTACTAGCAGTAAATCAGCGGTTCCCCCAATCTAAATGTAGGGTGAAATAGGAGTGTGATGTGGTAAAGGAACTGCCAATTTACAGCGATGCTCAAAAAACTCTAAATAGCCCCCTTCTGTGGTAAACTGCAGATACAGCTAAGACTTAAAGGGCACAAAGTGTAGTTTGAATCTTATGATTTCTCCTGGTGTCTAGCCTATGAATGTATTAATTGTATGCATTTTGTGGATGAGGACCAGAACTACTATATAAATGGTGAGATAATCAAAACTAAAATTAAATAAGGAACTGACTTTTCAAAAGACCATCACCGTTGTGTTATTGCTGTTTGTATTAATTTGCTTCAGTCAATACGAGGACCCTTCGACCTGGAGCTTTCTGCAACTTTGTTCCCGCCAAGCTAATACATTGAATTCACTGCAAAAAGTAAAGTAGGGATGCCTCTCCTGACAATATACTATAGCATTGGTGTGAGAATGCAGGCCTTTCACACATGACTTCTGTTGAAAAATATGGTTTCATCACTGCAGCACTTCCATACCTTGTTCTTTTTCTCTATATGGGATGAAGCCAATACGCCTGCCACGGGTAAGAGAGTGCATGCATTCAGTGTTACTTTGCCACAGTGCAACATACAAAATTGAAGACTTCATGTATGTTTCCCCCTTCTGAAAAGTAGCATGTATGTATGTCTCTGTATATGTTGAACTGGTTATTTAGTGTCTACCTAGAATTGAGGGCAAAGGAAGGCTGAACTGAGGGTTTAAACACAGTGATTGCATTCACAAATGTTTACCGGGAGACAGATTGAATGTGGGTGCTATTGTTTTGGAGGTAGTACTCGTTGAAGAACTGGGTTTTTTGTTACATTATGTATTGCACACATGTAGTAGCCATTCTGGTACTGGTCCGTATGTTGAACCAGTTTGGGTGTGTAGCTAGAGATGCCTACCTTCTCATCTTTTTCTGTTTCATTTCTTCATCTCAGTCTGACCCTCTGATGGCACCTGAGTTGCCTCAGAGCTCCTGAGGTATTATTCTGTCTGCCAGGGATGCCATTTCTTATAGCCTTGAAGGTGATGCTTATTTGTAACAGAAGCAAGTTGTAGTTCCTTCGTTGTTTGCAGTTGTCTTTGAACTTCTCTATACCCTTCAGCATTTCAAGGATGCCAGAGTGGCATCACTCTGTGACACCAGGTAGGCTCTTGAGCAGAGCATTATTCCATCCAAAGAAGAGACGAGTAGGCATGCACTGCTGTCCTGGAATCACTAGTGGTTCACATATTCAAATGACAGTAAATTATAGCTGTGTGCACTCTCCATACCTACTCCCAGATCCACGCATGAGCATTCAGAAGTTATTGTTGTTCCCCACCATGTTTGCTGGAGAATCATTCAAAGGGTTGGGTCTGTCTATTCTTGGAGGACTTTGATCCGCTGTTTTAAATACTGCTGTCACCTCAGCACCTTTCCAGAAGATTGGGATAAGAAATATTGTCAAAGGAGCAAAAAAGGTGCCACATAGATCAAGTTCCAATTAAAATAGATGAACTGGGACTTATTCTGTACTCATTCTGTACCAGGAGTTTACTGTTTTGATCGTTCAGGGGTTTACTGCTTCCACAAGTGCAAAGGTGGATGGGTAGTGGGGAGTCACAAAGAACAAACTTGTTTTGATACATAGAAGGTTATCATTGGGATACGCACCAAGGTTGGTGGTAATATAGATTAGGGAAATGGGTAACCCAATAGTTAGGGAATGCAAGTGAATCAAGTTTAGAAGTATAGCTCTTATACGTCCACATCAACTCAACAGCAGCCAAGAATTCCTAGTATAGTATTTCATGGCTGCTCCCTTTACACCACTTCAAACAGCGACCGTTTTATTGATGCCTATTAATTTGTATTCCTTTGACAAGTTTGTCTGTGATACCTTTCCAGCTAGAAATTTGAAAGCTTTCATCTGTCCCTGGGTTTCCTCATAGTCCCACACACATGTATATATACTTGTACTCTATACACAGTTCCACTGTCCTAGCTTTCAGCTGTGAAGTTTCAATTCCTTGTTTTTTTGTAACATTTATTTGTAGGCTATTTGTTGCCTGAAATGCTTCATGGCCCTAAGAGAGAGACAGTGAGGCATGTAATACTACATTCTCCTCTTTAAGGATGGTGGTAAAACAGAGAGGACTGCAAAGCCTTACAAATAATAATGTAATGTAACAATAACTTGTAGCGCGAGCTTATACCCCAAATGGTGTTCTGGTGCTAAACAGGAATCAGTAGAAATCTAGTGTTACTGTGGGGGCGGGGCGAACTTATAAACAGCTTGATGAACCCTAGTTGACAAGTTTATAGTCATCAAAGAAGGGAAGATGATTCCAGGAATGAGAAGCAAGGGAGGAAAGTGATTTGCCTCTTGGCCTGGTCCTGCAGATTTTGGACACTTGAAGCAACAATTGAAAATAATGAAGATTTGGGGAAAGTTCATACAAAGGAAGCTTCTGGCAAAGACATTTGGGGAAGAGCCATGAACTGTTCTGTTAAAGAGGCCTCCAACTTTGAAAATGCTGATCTTTTTATGTTGGAAGCAGTAGAAGTAAAGAATTTGGAAGGGAGTGGAAGTAAAGAAATGGGACAGAAATTCAACAACACGCTGGGTTCGGTAGACTTTTTCTTGAGCAGAGGTATCACCAGTGCTTTCTTCCAGGATTCAGGGACTACGGCAGAGTAAAGAGAAAGAATGCCCATGATTTTAATTACTGTGGCAATAGTATTGATTGTGTGTCTGAAAATATGGGGGAGGGGACAATGATCAAGTGGAGACCCAGAGCTTATGGGGTTAAGGACTTAACAGTAGAGTCCGGAGTAAGAGAAGAAACACATTAAACGATGTGAGAGACATACCTTGAGCCAGCGCAATTGAAGACCTATCAGTAGTGAGTGCTGCATCTGACATACTTGTTGAGTCAGCCTAAACTGTGTCAGTATAAAAAAAAAAAAAAAAAAGGTTGCACTTTAAGTTTGCATAAAAAAACTGACAGATTATGTCAGTGTTCTAAATTACAGCTAGAGTGATTGTGCAGGTTTGTGAGAAAAAGCCTTTAGCAATTGTGTGAAGATGTCCTTTTTTGTGTTGTCAGCCTCATTATGTTTTTGCTGAAATGTATTGCTGGTTTATAGGCTCTGCACATGAACACTCTCCAGTACGCACTGTATGTGGTGTGACCCCTAAACCAGACTGAAATTAGCTAAAACCTAATTGGCCTATTTATCGTTCCTATTAGGCCGTATTATATAAGATGTCCCAAAACACACCCATAACGTGAAAAGTTAATTGTCACCTATGGGTCACAGCACTACACTAGTGTGACCAGGCAAACATGTCTCCGGGCCTGCAACTGCAGCCTAGCAGCCGCAGTTTTTACATGTATTCGACCTGCAAAATAGACACCTTTGACAGAAGAAAGCCTTACCTTTTGAATATGGTTAAGGCACCCTATGTAGGCCATGCAGCCCCCAAGGCAGGATGTTTGCATTTAAAAGGAAGCCTTTAGAAATGTAAGATTAACATATCCTTACAGTGAGATGCTATTTTCGCTGTAGCAGGGCTGACTGACCCATAAGGAGACAACTGGAAGAAATGTTAAATATTAATTCTGCCATCTCAGGCTAGAGACCAGCTAGAAACATGATTACATTTGGATTTTTGATACATTTCAAGGAAGGGGAACTTTTAGAAAGTTCCTTCTTCCCCACCTGAAGTTCTGGAGGCTAATTTGCATTTGCCTTCAACTCAGCTGGTGATTAGTTCTGATAATGTGTGAAAACTGGTCTTAGAGCAGAGACAGTGGCCTGAGTCTGGGGAGGTGTTTTTTTCCCTCAGGCAGGAAGTCCAAGTGGGCTATGCCCAGTGACTTAGTGTACTTCAAAGGGGGCTCCCCTTTCACAAGTACATGTCAGATGACCCCTGGACATGCCATTTCCTTTGTCCCTCCAGTAAGGAAAGTATCAAACCCAGTGGGGAAAAGCGTCACACAGAACTGGTTTGGACTGACCACAGAGGAAAAGCTGCTTATTACCCTAGCCACACCTTTGGGTGGGCACACAGGCTCTGTACAAGGGGCAAAGGGTTTCTTAATCTTGGATTTAGTGGGTGAGGGGCAATGTGGAATTGTGTGCAGTAGAGCATACATGAACTACTGCAGAAGTGGGTAGCATTACCCCTGGGAAATGTTCACTTGTTGGTTATGGAGGGCCTAAGAGTCACCCCCACACATAAGCTAGTCCCAAGCTTAAATGAGGCATCACCTGACACCTTCCTCAGAAAACTTTGAATCTCTGGAAAAACAGAAGAGGACTGCACCTGTGAGAAGACCTGAAGAACTAGACCTGCTCCCACTTGTACCCAGGACACAAGATTAGACTCCAAGGAGTAGCCCTGGACTTTCTAGGTCTTGCTCAGTGCTCTCCCACTGCAGATTCAGTAGCACAGAGGCAATGTCCCAGTCCTCCAGCTACCACTGTACCTCGGTTTGAGTCAAGGTGTTCCCTCCCTCTTAAATATTGATTTTTGTCAGTAATAACGCTTTGGATCATCACTTATTTTTTGGTGGTGTGAGTACTTGTAACTGCCTGATTGCCTGTTCTGTTTGCTGGGATTGTTTTTTGTGCTGTTTTTGCTTGATCACGCCTGCTTTTCCCACCTCTAAACCCCCTGCCCTCCTGCTTCCCAGACAGCTCCTCCCACCTCCCAGGGCTACTTAATTGAGGCTGCAGTGTGATCGCCCAGCTGACACATCGCTTTGGTGTGCCAGAGCCAAGCCTGTACCACCTGGACTACACCCAGTTCTAGGGCGCGGAAGGGTATTGGCATCGCACACAAGGAATCAGTCATTTGCACTATCACAAATGACGACACTACGCCGATTAGAGAGCACATGCATTTTCAGCTCCAAGCCGATGCCAAAACCACTATCAAAGGCACCCTTGCATACAGAAAACCAGGACCATGAACCAGCATCAGCGACGCCATCACAGACTATCCCGCTCGCCATCTAATACGAACACTCCATCTTCCTGGGAGTTCTCAACTTCCACCAGGATGACTCCACTGACACCAACACCACCGACCTCCTGGAAAGACTAGATAATGTTGGCCTCAAGCCCATAGTCACTAATCCCACACACAAAGCAGGACACGCGCTAGACCCCCATCTTCACGTCCAGCACCAGAGTCCGATACAGCCACACATCAGAACTCACATGGACAGATCACTCCATTGTATAATTCACCCTCACTGGTCCACAGCATACATACCGCAGCTGGACCAGGGTAACTCAGCAGCACTGGACCAATACCCTTAGCACCACTCAGCCCAGCATAACCACCAACCTGGATCAAACAGTAGAGAATTTCAACACCTGGATCACCAACGTGGCCAAACAAGTCACCCCAATCAAATCACCAAAGACGCACACACCCACCAAACAAGCCAGCTGGTACACACCTGAATTCAGAGCATCCAAACGCAAGTTTAAACAACTGAAAAGAAGTTGGCGAACCATCAGAAACAACACAGTCTGGCCCGTATACAAAGCAGCCCTCAACTACCACCGCCAGCTCAAAGCCACAAAGAAGGATGCCTTCACACATTGCATCAACAGCTCCAACCAAACCAGGAACTCCTCTCCATCACCAGAGAGTTCACCTGCCTGTCAGCCACAGAGAACAATATCCCTCCCTCACAGGAACTCTGCGACACCCTTGCCAACCACTTTCACAACAAAACGGCAACCATCTTCAGAAACTTCGATCCTCAACCCTGCGATCTCCTCAGCATCCCATCTACCATAACCACCAACCACCCACTCACAACATGGGAACAATTAGGCACAGCAACCACCCTGATGAATTCTACCCACTCAGGAGCACCCACCAACCCATGCTCTCATCGACTCTTCAACCTCGGAAACACCAAGATCATCCACCAGCTCACCACTATCCTCAACGCCTCCATAACTACAGCCACTTTTCCCCATACATGGAAACACTGAGAGGTGAGACCTCGCCTCAAGAAACCTTTGTCCGACCTCAACGAGCTCCAGAACTACTGTCCCATCTCCCTCCTCCCGTTTCCCGCCAAAGTACTAGAGAAGGCCATCAACCTCCAACTCACCGATGTTTTGGAAAGAAACAAACTGCACTGAGACAGCCCTGATCATTGCAACAGGCATCCAAGCCCTACTTGACAGAGGATAATCAGTTGCCCTCATCCTCCTGGACATCTCTGCAGCTTGCAACATCATCTCCCACCACACACTCATCAGTTGACTACGCCGAATTGGAATCACCGACAATGCGCTCAGATGAGTGGCATCCTTCCTCACTGAATGCACCCAGAGAGTCTGGCTCCCCCCTTCTCCTTACCACCCAAGCATACCATCTGTGGAGTACCCCAAGGCTCATCCCTCAGCTCAACTCTGTTCAATATCTATATGACACCACTCGCAGACATTGTCAGATCCCACCAACATCATCTCCTATGCTGACGAGACACAGCTCATTCTCTCTCTCTCTCAGAGGACACCGTTCGGCAAAGACAAACTTCTACAACTGTATGACGACAGTCGCAACATGAATGAAAGACAACTGCTTGAGACTCAACACAGACAAAACAGAAGTTCTGATCTTCGGCAGACCAGCTCCTGGTGACCAGCACAGCTTAGACTGACCCCCACACCAAATGACCATGCCTGGAATCTCAGTATCGTCCTGGACAGTGAACTCTCCATGAAACAGCAGGTCAAAGCTGTGTCCTCAACCTGTTTCACTTGATCCGCATGCTCTGCAGATGACTATCAGCACTAGGAAAACAGTTACACAGGCCCTCACCACTAGCCACTGGACTATGGCAACGTAGTGTTTACCAGCACCTCCACCAAACTCATGCATAGACTCTAGATAGCCCAGAACACAGCAGCCAGACTGATCCGCAACCTGTCCAAGAGAACATGCATCAACCAGCACCTAGAAGAACTCCACTGGGTGCCCATCCAGAAAAGATGCTTCTTCAAGCTCCTCAGCCACACCTACAAAGCCGTCCCACAAATAAGGAAAGGACCAGCCTACCTGAACCACCACCTGACTTAACACCTACCAACCAGAAACAACCGCTTCACGCACCTCACCCTCACACAGATGCCACGCATCCGCTACATCTGCTTTGGAGGACGCTCCTTCGCCCACCTTGCCACCAAAGTCTGGAACACCCTCCCTCACCACCTCTGCACTGCTCCCTCGCTGATCCACTTCAGGAAAGGACTCAAGACCTGGCTCTTCAACTGATACCTGTAGCACAGCTCTTGGATACCTCCGCCTCTCCCCCCTCCTGGGCGATTAGCCTTGCTATATAAGTACAATTTGATTGATTGATTGATTGATTGAGTTGGGTAACCTCCTTCATGCCTATAGGGGAACATAAGCTTCATGAGACCCTCCTCCTGAAGTACCCAGCTGACCAGCACTAGCTGGACCTGGCCAGTACCCTGCAGATGGCCTCTGCTGGAGTGAATCTTGAACCCCATGTGCTGTTCATGAGGTTATGGGGACCTTGGGCTTTGTCTAACTGGATATCTCCTAACATATCTGAAAACCTAGGAGTAAGAAAAATTTGAGATTTTAAAACTTCTAGAGGACCAGGGCAAACATTCCAAGCCAATCTGCCCAAGGCGTGCCCCTGCTGGGCTGAAGAAACAGACTCCCTCTAATCCAAGCTTCTCTGCAGCAGTAAATCTGTTTCGGTAAGACTTTGTTTGGAAGGTATCTCGACTTGCTGAGCTCTTGTTGGACACAGTCTGCATCCTTGCCCCACTGACAGATTTCGAGCTCTGAAAAAGAGACTAATTCAGAAGGTTAAAATCCTGATTGGGTGAAAGTGGCAAGAGTATCTGGCCAAAAAGAGGACTTCCCCAGTCGAAAATGTGAATTTCTTCTGCTCTGAGCTTTTCCCGCCAAAACTAACAGCTTAATTGGGACCTTGTCCAACACTGTGACATTGTGACTAGACCAAAAAGGATACTGCCTTCATTACTTGTAATGGACCCAAATCCGCCTCAATTAATAATTCACCTTCTCACAACAAAATTAAAACCTTCCCTGGTAGAGTTGACTCCATACGAGATAGAGTAAAAATAGTAAGCGGAGTGTACCAAAAGGATGGCTTTTTTTGCAGTTTTTAGTATTGTCACCACTTTTGAAGGGATTTGCAACAACATTTAATGTTGTCAAGTTTTTGCAAAAAAATAAGAAGTAGAGGGATGGCTACATTAGACCGCAATGGGTACAGAGGGAACAAGGCAGGGGCAGTTTATGCTGTGGGGCTGTGCCCCTCTGAAATTAAATATTTTCTGTCAAATATATTAAATATATGGCTTTATTTAAAGATATGGCCTCAGATCTTATCTTTCAATGAATAAGTGCATTTAAGTCTGAGCTCCCTGTCCCAGGCTGCATTCCCCGCTTCGTCCTCAACGTGGAGCCAGAAGTTATAAAGTAAATCAACTTTCTGCAATGTGATGCATGACACAGGGTTTAACTTTCTAAAGCTCTTAAGTGCCATGGGAGTCTTTGGTAATGTCCATTATAGGCCAGTGACGCTGGCAGCGTCACTGTTTAGAGAGTTGCAGGTTTCATCCCTGCAAGAAGCCAGACGCGATTCACAGGAATTGATTCCTCCCTTCCCCATTCGTCACAGGGTAGGATTGGATGCAAGTGCAGTAAGTAAGATTTGGTGCCATGACCTCTATAATTGTAAGTGCAAGAGCTAAACATATTTTTGGTATATTGTGTTGAGCTGTCTGGTCATACTGTACTCCACCACTGTGACTCCAAAGGCTGTGGCTGTAGGTCGCCGGCCCCTTAAGAAGTGGAACTGCTGCATTTGTTCCCCAATAAAGTTGATTCAAAACTCATACAGGACTTTTGCACCCTGGTGAAGTTGATCCAAATTTTCTCTTCTTTTCAGGGAAAGATATGTGCATATACTGTGGAATATTAGAAAACCATTAAATGCTATGAGTATAAAAGCTTAGTAAGGTCCTCATCTATTTAGATAGATCAGCGCAGTGGTTGTAGAAAGTTTTATCCCCACTCTGGACACGTTTTGATGTTAAAGACTGACGCTGTCACATGCTTGATGTTTTTGGTTGTGTAATTTTGGGGATCTGGCTCTATCATATGGCATTAAAACAGACATTGAAAGAAGATCCCTGTTAGGCCTTATATGTATGCCATTAACAGTGATTGATTTCAAAACAATGAATGTTAAAAACGTTTAGATAATGCATGTCAGCGACTCAGTTCCTGTTCAGTGAAGAATCCATTGAAACGCTAACATTGGACTTTATGTAACCTACTTTTATATCGTGTACCGTGGAGCACACACTGCTCGCTGCTGGATGTTGGGTGCCTAGCAACCAGGTGTTAGCAACACTGCACTCTTGAATAAATACTATGTTTTGGACTGTCATGCTATTTACCCTCTCCTTTAGTTTTATTTAATTTGTGAGGCAACATTTATGAACATTTTTTTAAAAAGCACATACCCAGACACCCCCCACGATCCACCATTCCCCTCCCCCGCCTGTGCTCGCATATTTGTGCAACCCTAGGTTGTTTCCTGCTGTCACTGCAGATCTGTTTGATCCTTGTCTGTCGGAGGACAGTGAGCAAAATAAAATTAAACGATGGAATGAAGTCTAGAGTAATTAGGAGTGGTTGAGATTAGCTGAAGCATTACACCCATCAATTACTCCTAGAGGAGGTAAGATGCACTTTAGAAGTTAACCAGAAGAACCAGTTGAATGGGTATTAAGTAAAAGACGTTTTAGTAATCCTGCCGTGAAACTGTGGCATCTTCAGCATGTTTGAATGTCAACAGCAGAATATGTCTACTTCTAGCGTTTTTTATATACTTGGTCCATTTTATATAAAAGTCAGAAAGATAACCATAAGCGTTTGTCACCGCCTGCGAATTAGTAGCTGCCAAGTTTGGTAATGTTATGCCAAGAAACAGTGCTTCATGCTTTAGCCTGAATTAATATATCTATGTCGCTCCCTCTCCCCGCTAATAATAAAGTAACCCTTCAGAATCCGGTTTATATTTCTGAGATCTTAAAGGAAAATTGCCCTCAAAATCGTGTACACACTCAAGTTGTAAGTGGGAGACAAAATTAGCTCTGGAAAAAATGTATTTTCTCCATATTGAACCGAGCTAGCATAGCAATGACCCGCCAACCATCTCCAAATAATAAGGCCTATTCTTTAAAAAAAAAAAAATATTTTCCATATATGTTTACTAAAAATATGGAGCATATTTAAGAGCCCCTATGCCATCTTAGTGCCGCCATAGCGTCATTTTGTTTATGCTAAGGCAGCGTTAAAGTGGCTTTTTCCCCATGCCATATTTACAAAGTGGAGCAATGCATGCGTTGCAACACTTTGTAAACCCTTGCGCTACATTACGTCTGCGGCAGGCATATTTTATGCTAGGGGACATTCCACCGCTGGGAGGCCTTCAAAAATGGCGCAGTGAAATTTAACAGATTTCCATGAGCCGTTTTTGGTGTAATTTGTGACACCTGCTCAGAGCAGGCATTAAAATGAGGCTCCCATAGAAACATATGGGCCTCCTTGCACTTTGCTACACTAGCGTTAAATGTTGACGCTATTATGCAAATGACCGCCATGGTGCGATGTATTATAAATACGACACAACCATGGTGTCGTTAGGTGCCGGTAGAGGTGCGCAGAAAAAGTGGTGCATCACTTTTTCTAAAATATGGGCTCATGTTTTAAAAGCAGCTCATAATTGAAGCTCAAGGCATATTGCAACATTTCATTGTCCACCATTGCATGCTGCAGGGTTGTTGCTCTGCTCCAGTGCCCGTCATAAACACTTAATGCACAGCAGGCAAATGTTTGTTTCACTGAAGATATCATCCCTGATAAATTGTGCCACATCGTTTTTAGGTCTGTCCTTTGAGTCTGCTTTACCTTTCTACCAGACTGTTTCCCCAAAACATTCTTACGTAAAATACATAAATGGGGGGATTCAATCAGCAGAATCCATCCATTGGTCTTTTACGTTTTCATTCACATTTTGCTTCTGCCTGCCATACCATGCAGCATAGGGCAATGGGTTAGACCTCTTTACCAGCAGGCATCCTTTATTTTGAGTGACTGCAGAAAGTCTGTACCTATTGTTTACAGTTCCTATCCATCTAAAACACTTTCTGACTTTTCAGTGCAAATCTGATTGACTCTAAATGTTATTTATATTGTCAGGTCCTTGGTTGCTCAGTTAAATTATATTTTCTGCCTCCTTTTTAAAGTTAGTATTATCAATTAAATGTACTGAGCGCACTAGTCCTGGCGCTAGTGATAACTGCCAAATTGAGAACAAAGCTAATTTTCACTGGGAGCATTACAGGAAGTACAGCCATGTTTTAGTAATTTCTTAAGATTGGCATTAGGAGAGTGTAGATATTGTTTAGGACAGTGTAGTAAAAATGTATGTTGTATAAAACAAGGTACAACTTGTGTGATGGCCTTATGTACGATACAAAGAGACCTTTTGGACAGAGGCAGCCAGTGTAGTGCATCGAAGGCTACACTTGAAAATGAGAGGCCAGGACTGTACAGTGCAAGCTGCAAACTGAATGCAGTAAAGAAGCTTAAGAAAGCATTTTGGGAACCCCAAAAACAAGGATTTTCAGTCATCTATTCTGCTCAAGATGGCATACAGTACCACAAGTGGTTGGGTATGGCTAGGGAGGAAAAGCAGAACTTTCTGAATTACCTACATCAAAGAGATGCTCAAAGAGAACAATTTGTTGACCTGGCTTGAGAAGGATACATCCTCATCCAGAAACTGACATAGGTCTTGAGAGAGTGGAAGGGATGGCCGGGAACATTGTGGTCTCACCCACTTTAAACTAAAGAGTTTTCATCTAGCCATGCCATGATGTAAAGCAGCAGTGGTGAAAAACTTTAAAATGAACAGTAATGGAAGGGTCAACTGATATGATTAGCTGCGTGTCATCAGCGTAACTCATAAAATTAATTCTGAGAGATCTATTCAGTTGCACCATATGCCTAAGGTAGATATTATATAAAGTTGGGCTCAAGGAAGACCCTGAGGGACTCTTTGGCTAACAAAGCTAAACTCAGACCAAAGCGTAGAAGATGGGAAGCCTGAGATCTGGTTTCCAAATAGTGCTGACACCATCTAAGAGCTGCACCTGTGAAAGCAATCTCCAGCAGCCTGGCAACCAAAATGTCGTGACTGACCATATCTAAAGTGGCAGGCAGATCTAATTACAATAGGACCACAAAGTGGCTTTTGTCTATCATCATTTAAAGGTCATCCAGGACAGAAATAAAAATGGATTCAGTACCATGAGCAGGGTGGAACCCCCACTGAGCTATTTTTAGCAAACAGTGATGTGCCAAAAATCAGAAATGTGTGTTTGATGGCATGTGTAGCTGTAGAAACACATGCTTTGCATAAGCCACCATCTAGTGTTGGGCTCGGAGTGTTACAAGTTGTTTTTCTTCAAAGAAGGTTTTTTGAGTCATGGGATCGAGTGGCTCCTTCTCCCTGTATACTGTGCATGAGCATCGAGTCCATTGTTAGATTGTTTTCTTTCCTCCATCGGGTTCAGATGTATTTCCTCTCGCTCAGGGACATCTTGGTTCGGTACCTTCTGAACTTTCTTCTAATTTTCTATAAACGTTGGTATAGTTTTGATTGCGTTTTCCCACTCTAACAGTTTATCCGATTGTAATAGTCTGTGTCGATTTCACACCCTTTGGGACGACCTCGCCCTTTTTTGGGCCTACTTCAACACATTGTAGTCGAACAATGTTAGGCTGATGGAACGTACTCAGTTTTGGTTCTGTCCTCGGTGTCATGCAAAATTTCCCTACACCGATCAGCATTTGGTGTGCAATCTGTGCCTGCCTCTGGAATACAGAGAAGAGACCTTCGATGCTTGTAGATTGTTTCGATCCAAAAAAACTTTCAGGACTGAAGAGCGTGTCAAATGGAGATGGCATCCAAGTCATCAGAACACACACTGACATCTTTGGAGAAGAGCATGCGCAGGAGGAAGTATGACAGCGTGTAGCCATTTCCATTGCAGAATCAGATTTGGATCGAGATTCAGATGTCGTCAGCTAATCCATCACCCCGGCGAGGTACATGAGTACACCAGCCCCGTCAGACCAAACAAAAACAATTAAAAAGACTCCTGCATCGGTCTTCAGTCCTACACTGCCTTAAGGCCATGGCAGACCCGAAAAATACCATCGGATGACCAGCCCTCGGATTCGGCACCAAATCAAAAGACCAAAATGCATTCGGCATATACTAAACAGACTGCCACATCTGTTTCAGTACTGAGCCGAAAACCAGACTTTTCCACCTAGGAGCCGAAAAAATTAACAGCACTTTCAGAGCCTACATTTTCGTTCCGAGCCAAGCATTCCATATCGAAAACCTTCGGAATTAAAAGCTGCCAGTACTAAACATTCTCCAGCTACTGAGGAGTCATCTGAGATACAACCTATTTTAGAGGCTATGGACTCTAAACAGCGAAAAAGTCATATACACAAGGAAACAGGAAGGATCATAGCCTCCATTCCTCCAACAATTAAAAGAAAACTAATTTTTCAAGAGACTTTAGATGCTGGGCCTCCCCACCGTTCAAGGTCCTTAAACAGAATGAGAAGCAAAAGGCAACACAACAACCTCAACCTTCACCACCACATTCTCCTTCCTTTCTTCTACCCCACCACCACCACCTTCACCTACACTCTCAACACAGATCTCTCCACAGACCTCATCTACATCACCACATAGGGATGATTTAACTGATCCTCAAGAAGAGTGACCCATGAGACATATATGACACAGATATCATTCTCCCTAATGACCCAGATCAGTAAGGCCATCTCCCCCTGAAGATACCACTGCTTATAATCAAGTTATAGCCAGAGCAGCTGCGTATCATAACGTACAGTTACATACAGATCCTATTTACGATGATTTTTTGTTTAATACTTTAACATCTACTCACAAAGAGTACTAGTGTCTCCCTATGCTTCCAGGCTTGCTTAGACATGCTGAAGACATTTTAAAAGAGCCTGTAAAAGCAAGAATCATTACCCCAGAGTTGATAAAAAAACAATACAAACCTGCACCCTCTGATCAAGCTTTTAATCAGGGCACAATTACCACTTGATTCAATAGCGGTAAGTGCAGCAAGCCAATAGCCAGTCTACAGGAGATGCTCCTCCTCCAGATAAAGAAAGTCAAAAGTTTGCAGCAGGTAAAAGAGTTGCTACTCAATCTGCCAAGCACTGGAGGTTTGCAAATTCCCAAGCACTCCTAGCAAGGTATGATAGGGCTCATTGGGATCAGATGGAATACGTGTTCCAATATCTTCCACTGGAACATCGAAAAAGAAGGCAACAAATAGTGGCAGGACAAGCTATTTCTAATAACTTAATTAGATGTGCTACTGATGCAGCTGATACAGCGGCAAGGGGAGTCAACAGCAACATGTATGGCTAAGAGCTTCAGGATTTAAGCCAGAGATACAGCAAGTGGTATTAAGCATGCCCTTCAATAAAAAAAACATTTATTTGGGCCAGAAGTTGATACCACAATGGATAAGCTTAAAAAGTACCCAGAGACAGCTGAAGCTATGGGTGCATTATACACCAAACAGAGTAGAGGCACTTTTCTTAGGCCACAATTTAGGGGTGTTTTCCAACCATCAACCACAGAACCATGCACCTGGCAACAAAAACAGGGGCCACACTTCAATAACAGAGGTTCATTCAGAGGCTGTTATAAAGGATTTGGTTATAGAGGAATAGGTAAATCAGCCTCTCCCGGAGGTTCCTCTACCTCAACAAAACAGTGACTTCTCACAAATCCCCACAGAGCAAGACTGGTAAATGTTTACCCACAATGGTGCAACATCACCACAGATTAATGGGTTCTATCAATTATCCAACATGGCTATTGTCTAGAACTCATCTCTACTCCACCAAACATTCCCCCTTGTTCACACAGACTTACTCAGGAACATCTCACTTTATTAAAACAGGAGGTACAATCACTACTACTCAAAGGAGCCATCAAGATAGTGTCTATATCCAAACCGGGATCCAGAGTATATTCACTATACTTCCTCATACCAAAGAAAGATGGGACTCTAAGACCAGTTTTAGATCTCAGACCCCTCAAACTATACATCCTTCCAGAACACTTTCATATGGTCACTCTGCAAGACATCATTCTCCTACTACAAAAACAAGATTACATGAGACTACAAGGATGCTTATTTCCACATCCCCATACATCCAGCACATCGAAAATATCTAAGATTCGTAATAGCAGAAAAGCACTACCGCTTCAAGTGCTACAGTTCGGGGTAACAACAGCACCAAGGATGTTCACCAAACGCTTAGTAGTCGTTGCAGCATTCCTTATGAGACAACACATACATGTCTTCCCATATCTAGACGACTGGCTCATTAAAGCCAGTACAATTCAAATTTGTCAACAACATACTCAATATACCATAGACATCTTACACAATCCAGGATTCACAATCAATTACCACAAATCTCACCTGCAGCCATCACAAATACAACCGTATCTAGGAGCAATTCTGAACACTCAAACAGGATTAGCATATCCAAACCCAGTAAGGATCCATGCATTTTTCAATCTCATGTCTCAACTACAATACAACCACACTTATACAGTAAAACTAGTGATTAAATTATTGGGAATGATGGCTTCATGCATAGTCACAGTCCCCAATGCAAGACTCCACATGCAACCATTACAGCAGTGTCTTTCTCAGCAATGGTCTCAGGCACAGGGTCAAATTCAGGATCTAGTGTTGTTGGTCCGCCAGACTCACCCCTCTCTGTAATGGTGGAATTACACCAACCTATCAAAAGGGCGGTCCTTTCAGGACCCTGTGCCTCAGACCACAATCACAACAGGTGCATCTCAACAATCTCACTATATGGGGGAATGGGACTCAATTCGACAGACTTATCACATAAACCACTTGGAATTACTATCGATATTCCTAGCACTCAAAGCTTTTCACACACAAATCACACACAAAGTGGTGTTAATACAGACAGACAATATGACCACAATGTATTATCTGCAAAAACGGGGTGGGGGAATAAACTCATCTCAATTGTCACTTTTAGCACAGACAATTTGGAACTGGGCAATTCACAATCACATTCAATTACTGATAGAGTATCTTTCAGGGTTACACAGTCAACGAGCGGACCTCTTAAGCAGGACGAAGCAACAAGTCCACGAATGGGAAATTCACCCACAAGTGATTCAACAATATTTCCAACTGTGGTGGACCTCAACCATAGATCTATTTGCCACAAAAGAAAATGCCCAATGCCTAAGCTTTGCATCCAGGTACCCACACCCTCAATCCAAGGGCAACGTTCTATGAATGAATTGGTCAGGGATATTTGCTTATGCGTTTCCACTTCTCCCACTAATTCCATCTCTGATTTAAAAAAACAAACAAAAAAAAAAAATGAAACAAAACTCACTTTCAAAAGATACTCATAGCTCCCACATGGGCACATCAACATTGGTACACAGCACTATTGGACCTGGCTGTAGTACCACAAACAGACCAGATTTGTTGACTCAAAGAAAGGACAAATCAGACATCCAAATCCCAGCACACTCAACCTGGCTGTTTGGCTCCTTAAGTCATAGAGTTTGGCTACTTACAAGTTTCATCTGAATGTATGGAGATTAAAAAAGAAGCACACAAACCCACAACTAGACAACGTTACGCAGCTAAATGGAAACAATTTGTCTACTATTGTCAACCCAAAAATATTGATCCACTTAAAGCTTCAGTATTAGATATCGTTTGCTATGTGCTGCACTTACAAAAAGCAAACCTGGCATATTCATCTAATAGGATTCATTTAGCAGCTATAGCTGCTTGCCTTCAAAACAGACAACATATTTCCCTGTTCAGGATTCCTGTTATAAAGGCCTTTATGGAAGGTCTTAAAAGGGTTGTTCCACCTCGAGTTCCTCCAGCCACTGTGTGGAATCTTAATATTGTACTCACAAGACTTATGGGGCCACCATTTGAACCCATGCATTCTTGTACTATATAGTTTATATCATAGAAAGCTGCTTTCTTAGTAGCAATCACTTCTTTAAGAAGAGTTTGTCTTTATGAAATTGAAAGAAAGGTTCTTGTAAAGTGAATGCTTACATTTTGCCAAAGTAGTTCTTAGAACAAATCCAAAAGTCCTACCAAACATGGTTTCACCTTGTCATATCAACAGTCAGTGGAATTGACAGTCTTCTTTCTACATCCAGATTCAGTCTCTGAAAGAACTCTTCACACCCTTGATGTTAAAAGAACGCTCATGTACTATATCGACAGAACAAAAGATTTCAGAAAATCTAAACAACTCTTTGTGGCATTTTCAGAACCTCACAAAGGTAATCCTATTTCAAAAATCGATTAGCCAGGTGGATAGTGAAGTGTATTCAAACTTGCTATCTTAAAGCTCAAAAAACAGTTAACAGTAACTCCTAAAGCACATTCCACTAGGAAAAAGGGAGCTTCAATTACATTCTTTGGGAATATGCCAATGGCAGACATATGTAAAGCTGCCACATGGTCTACACCACACACATTTACTAAATACTACTGTGTGGATGTGTTATCATGCCAAAAAGCAAATGTTGTACAGGCAGTACTTAAGACACTATTTCAAACTACTCCAACTCCTAGAGGCTAACCACTGCTTAGTTTTGGGAAGGGACTGCTTTACAGTCTATGCAAAGCATGTGTATCTACAGCTACACATGCCATTGAACGGAAAATGTTACTTGCCCAGTAGACCTCTGTTCGTGGTTTGTAGTGCTGTAGATTCACATGCACCTTCCCTCCTCCCTTGGAGCCTGTAACTGTTGTAGTACAATATATTGTAAATATGTACACACTGCAAAGACATCTCATTTCTTTACAGAATATCTACATATACATTAATACACTCTTTACTTCACCCTCCTGTGGGAAAACAATCTAACAATAGACTTGATGCCCATGTGCAGTATTACCAAGAGGAGGAGTCACTCAATCCTGGGATTCCAAAAACCTTCTTTGAAGAAAGACAACTTGTAACACTTCGAGCCCAACACTAGATGGCGGACTTATGCAAAGCATGTGAATCTACAGCACTACATGCCACAAACAGATGTCTACTGGGTAAGTATCATTTTCTTTATTAATGTATTTAACCAAGATCTTTACAGAGAATGGCAAAAGACACATGGGACGAACGTTATCCAGGATTGACATGTCAGCTGTGGGTTTTTTTGTGAACCACCATGGTCTTTTTCCATTCCCTAGAAGCCAAGACCATAGAAAAAGAATGATAACATATAGCCTGTAAAGGGCAGCCTAGGCCAGATGAAAGTGGCATTCAGACCCTGGAACATAGAGAGTCTAGGGGGGGGGTTCCAGAGGAGATAGTTGGCAATTTGCAAGAATGTTTTGAGATCCATTTGGTCAAATTCTTCCAAGATTAGTGTTTCCTTACCCTTATCAGTGTCAATACTGGCAGTGATTGGCCATGAGGTTTGTATGTCTGTTGGTCCAAAGCTGTCCACAATATTCCTAATTTTATCCTCAAATAAATTGGCAAACATGTCACAAACAGTATGGGAATGTACAAAATGTCTGTCATGTGCAGGCCGGATTTGATAGTGTTTGTGTACTAAAGAAGATCTTGTTAACTACATTAGGGGCCTCAAGTCTTTCCTGCATAATAAAATCTGATTTAGCAGAAACAATAAGCTATTTATATGCTTTCAGGATGGCATTTAGTTTTAGATTCCATTGCATACTTAACTCGCCAAAATGTATTCCATTTTGTTTTTTACATTCTAACTTGGCAGATCTAACTAAGTTGTACAAAGGAACTGAAGAGCATTGTTGTACTCTTTTTTTTTTTTTTTCTTTCTTTCTAGGAAGAACAGACTCAAGAGTATGTTGAATCCAGTTTTGATAGGCAGAGTACTCCACCTCGACAGTTGCCAGTAGAGATTTGAGCCTTGGCAGCGAGTACTTGGCCCACTGTCAAGCAAAGGCTTTTTTTCTTAGAACCGCTTGAACACAAATTCACAGTTGATTGGAAGTAAAAAGGAAAAAGAAAATGACCAGTCCAGTCCAGGAATTTGAATTTATCTGTCAGGATGAGTCCAGAGAGCGCAAAAATTAAGTCAGTGTGTGGCCCTCTTTATATGGAGGACCAAAAACAAGTTGAATAAATAAATTAAATTAACGAATTAAATTCGTGATATGCGCACTGGATGAAACATCAGCCCCAATGTTAAAATCACCTCATACAAAAAAGGGTGTATGTCATAAAAGCAGGGGAGAATTGAAGTCATCACATAACTTCTGAAAATGTAGTGTGAGGGCCTGAAGGTAGGTAGCAAACAATGTCTGCACCAGATTTTTAAGCAGTTAGGTTTAGGGACAGATCTAGTAGCTCTGCCTGAGAGAACTCCTTTTTTTTCAAATTCTATTTCTTATTGAATAGGATCATCAGCCTACCTTGTCTACGTAGAATGTGTGGAAGGTTTATAATTTTGAAACCATCAGGACTAACAGATCCAGTTTGAATCATCTGTTGTCCAGGTTTCTCTTGTATGATCCATCTTCTCTAAAGTCAGTAAATCATAAATTTCTTTAGCATGTTTCACTAAAGAATGGTTGTTTATTAAGGCTGTGTTAATGTTGAGATTATCTTTAACTAAGGAGCCATTAGCTTCTGAGTGCCTGACAGCCAATGTCTGCATGGTTTCCCTCAACTGATTAATGCTGCTGGTAGCTGATGGCTCACAAACATCCTTGGATTTTTAGATGCTACCAACTAACATATTAGTGGGTTGTGAATGTCTTTCAGCTTAGAACGGCAAAGTAGGCAAGTGTCCTTCCTCTTGATAATTTTGCCATCAGTCATTGCTGCATCCCTAATAGTAAAACTTGATATGCCCAGCAAGTCCGCCCCCACCTTTAGGAACTATTCCTCAGAGTACCTTATGTATCCTGGAGGGTTATGAATTTTCGATGAACCTGCCTCTATATCCAAACAGGCAGCATGGCTGGTGCTGTGCATGGACGAGCACAAATTAGATTAGACAGGCCTGTCTTTGGTATGCCTTTGGCACACCCACTGGCACGTCCACTTTGTGTTTCTCGCTGCAGACTGCCTTAAATAGGCAAAGTTCCGCTCGAAAACTAGAACAATACCAAAATGGCATCTAGTACTGTGTCAGTAGAAGAAGCAAATAATGGTGTTAGGTGTTAGGACTCAACGTCAGTCCGACCAACAACAGCAGATACAGAAAGATAATGCTGGGAAGGTAGCCCGCTTCAAACACTAGTGCACCCATCACTAGCTTAGCTGAGCACCACCTGACACCAGTTGTAAAGTGTTTAAAGGACATTGTAACGTTGAAGCTGTCTGCAAGTTAAGTGCTTGATTAGCTGGAGATTTATTCTTGGTACTTTCTCAGATGATAATAAAATGCATAACACATCTGAAAGACTGGTTAATAATAGGATATTAGTGAACTTTTTCAATTAAAAATATTTATTCTGCGCATATGGCGTCCATTTTTTAAGTGGCTGCATTTTTTATTTTGTTCTATCTGTACTTTGTGCATATGCTTGCAATATTTTTTTTATATCTACCACACAAACTTGCCAAGGCCAGATCTACTGACTTTGGCAAAGCTCCTTGTGTCTGTGAAGTAATCATAAAATAATGTTTGATCAAATATTTGGATTTTATAAGTACTCATGGAAATATATTTGGTCAAAAGATAGAATGTAGGACCTAGTTAAAAGGAGTGTTTCGGGACTCCACCTAAGAAAAACACCTGGTTGTTAGAGTGAGAAAGTCTGATGAAAATGTATGGGACTGGGTTCTTTCCATTGAATGTTTTTCTTAGTGTAGTGAGAACGATATTATTTTAAAGAAGTTAAAGACCACATCATGATGGTTGAGGGTGCGCCATTTTACTCCAGACTGCTGCCAGACAAAAAGGCAGAGGATTCCAGATATGGACATATTTCACCAACATTGCAGAAACTTCACGTGCTAGTGATATTCTTATTGAGTAATATGAATGGTAGTAATTGGTCTTGTCTGCCAGTGGTTCACCTCATGTGGCATAGGGATGCTTACTAAGGGGATCTGCAACTGCTTTGAAAATTAAATATTATTAACAGATTCATAAAGTGTATATAAATAAAGAAGTAAATTTAAATGTTTTAAATGTTCTGTAAATGTGAACAAATTTGAAGTCTGGGGCTAAAAAATAAGGCCCTCATTATGACCCTGGCGGTGTTCTGACTGCCAGGGCCACGTTGATGGTTTCACGGCCTGAGGCTTGCGATGAAGACCGCCACATTATGAGTGCGCCAACCTGCCACATCCCCGCTCATACTGCCAGGGCAGTTGGACCCGCCAGGCTGGAGATGAGCATCTCTGACCCGGCGGTCCAATGAGGACTGTTGGCGGTATTAGGAGCCGGCTTTCCCTCAGAGTTTCCGTGGCGGTAGCACCGCCACAAAAACCCTGGCGGAAAGCCTACCAGTGACAGGAAATTTATTTCCTGTCACTGGCAGAGGACGCCCCTCCCCCTCGCAAGCCAGAACCCATCACCCCCCCATCAGAAAAGCTCACGCCACCCCCTTCTAGTACAGCGCCCCCTCTTCCCTCCCCACCCCCTCTTCTAGTACAGCGCTCCCAACCCCCTGCATACACGCACACAAACACCCACATGCACCTCCGCATATACTCATACACCAACACTGACATGCACGCATTCACCTCAAAATTCATACACACACTCACTTCATCATCCATACACGCACTGTCTTCAACATTCATACACGCATTCAACCACGCATGCAGACATTCACACATGCATACATTCACACACCCATGCACACATACACCCATGCACACACGCCCATGCACACGTGCATATTCACCCATGCGCACATGCATTCACGCACACATGCATACTCACATGCATACTCACACGCATACTCACACGCATACACACACCCATGCACACACCCATGCACACACCCATGCACACACGCATACACACACGCATACACACACGCATACACACATACATGCACACATGCATACAACACCCACGCACACACAATAACCCCCACCCTCCCACCTCCATCCTCTGTCAGACGATCGACTTACCTTGTCTGGCGAGAAGGTCATCCGGTAGGGAACGGGCGCTTCCTCCACTGGCAGCACCCGCCAGGCCATATTACAGGTAGTAATACATTTGGTGAAGTTCTGGTGGTGGAACTGCCCCTGTGGCTCCGAGCACAAGCACGACTACTGGAGGATTTCCACCCAAAATGTGGTGGAAATCCTTCAGTCCTCGTAATATGGTGATCGGAAGACCACCAGCACTTGCGGTCTTCTGGTGCCCGTGGCTTCGGCGGTCTTCTCAGAAGACCACCAAAGTCATAATGAGGGCCTAAGTTGGTATCTTTAGATTGATTTGTGGGAGAAGTGCAAGTGAGTGAAACAGAATAGAACATGGACGATCAGTGGCCGTAATTGAATTTAGCAAAGCTCCAACTTTCGAAATAAAATTATAATTATTTTGATTTTATTTAATTTGTGAATTACATAAACATTTCATAATGTGTGTGGCTGATGAATGCTTGAGTGGCTATATTTTTGGTGTATTGTTTTGCTGTTCAAATCATTGAAATTGCTTAGGCCAGGGGTCCCTGGCTTCCAGTAATGACTAAGTGGTGGTCCCAGTATTCCTGTAATGATTCAGTGAGGGTCCACAGGAGTCAGGTTAAAAACCACTGTAATATGCTTATTTCACATAAACAGTTCTCTCTATGTGGCAAGTGTTGAGCTCTGGTCTTCTAATTTAGAAGTTTTTACAGTTCTCAGATTTGAATGACGAGGGGTGGAACTTCCCCCTTGATATTGAGAACTGAAATAAAGACAGGTTTACTTCAGAGCTTTAAAATAAAGCCTATCTTGGTTAGCTTTCGAAAACTACTTAAGATGCATTTGTGCAGTTACTGAATATGTACAGAATATATGATAGAATAGTGAAGTAATTGAGAAATGTGTTAAGACATTATAACATTGAAGCTTTTTTTTTTTACTAAGGAGAGGGGGCTGCACAGACCTTGTCTCCTGTGGCTGTATGAAAGCCCGAGGACCACCACCTCCCCGGGGCAAATAGAAAATTATAGCAGGGTGCTGAACAGATGCCCCGGGGACCACCATCTCGCCAGGGCCGTTTACATTTTTGCAAAAGGGAGATGCGTGCTCTCCCTCCCCCCCCCTTCGGGCCATATACAATCCCAAGGACGACCACCTCTCCGGGGCCTGCCCGTGCAGAAGAGAAGAGGAGGGCTGCACAGCACACCTCCTGAAGCCATTAATGGCCCGAGGAACCACCACCGCCGGCTCCTGCTATCTCCCAAATGTGCCCACACTTGAGAGATAGCTCAGCAAAAAACAAAAGGAAACAGTCTGCTTCTAGCAAGCAGGAGCTGTCAAAATCCTCCTGCTTGCTGTAAATGGAGTTCTCATCTCTTTCCCTACCCGCAGATATGTGGCTAGGGAAAGAGATGAAAGTATTGCTCCCGCATTCAGGTAGCTGCATTTTCACAGCTCCCTGAGTGCCGGAGCAATGCTGGCCCCCGCAGGAGGTTGGAAGCCAGTTGGGACTGTAGGGGCCTTGAGGCTACCCCCGCGGTCTCCAAGATAAAAAAATAAAAATAAAGATGGCCTCTTCTTGGATAAATACGTAATGTGGGATTCATTCTGGTACAAAATTCTTGCGCATGTTCTCTGCATGTCCAACTTGAAAAGTTATCTGTAACCCCTGATGGAACTATTTGTACCCTTGCTTTTTTCGATCACAATATCTCATATAGTGACTGTGACAAATTAGTTCAGTCTTGACATGTACTGCTGAGACCAGAGATCGTGTTCTTCCTTTTAAAAACTACAAGTATGTAAAATGGCCTAAAAGCCTTTTTTGGTCCCACCACATATACATTAGTGGTATGCAATGTCTTCCCGCCATTTTTCCAGGATGACGGACAGCTTACTAAAAGGACCCCCAGGGCGTTTCCTGCACAGGAATATGATAACATCTCCACCAAACAAAGAAACACTTCATGGGTGGTGGGGTTGAGTGGGTATAGGGGGTAAGCTGAGGCAGGCCCTTTGGCCAACCCCCGCTGGGCACAGTGAAAGACTGTGCATGGCAGGGATTGGATGGTTATAGGGTGTTGGCTGCAGGCTGTGGCTGGATTAACGTAAAGTAATTAAAATTACTTTAAGTTTTTAAAAAACATAGAAATTCACAGAATAAAAACAAAGATTACAGGGACGTTATAGTTAGGGAATAGAATTTTTAAAAACATAGAAATTCACTGAGAAAAACATAGATAACAGGGATGTTATACTTAGGCTCTGCATTTACTTGCACAAAATCATAGCAATTCAGCAGCCGTCAAGCAGGGCCAAGAAAAAGGGGAGGTCCCAACACATGTTTTCCCCATGTTAATTCCCATAGGGTTTTTGAGCAGGGGACTACCACCTCCACGAGGCTAACTTAAAGTAACAGGGGCCTTGTGTACATGTACCCCTTGTACAGCTCCAAGGACCACCACTTCCCCTGGGCCGGCCTGTGAAAACAGAAGGATGGGGGGGCCATGCACCCCATGTTTCCCTGGAGTAGATAATGGCCCTGGGGATCTCCACCCCCAGGGTCAGCTCCTGCTATGTCCCGGTATGCCTACCCCAGGGACATAGCTGTTTTCTCTGACTTAGCGTAAGCTTTGACAGCTCCCTCCCAGTCAGAGCAAACACAACTTTGCTGCCAGGAAGCGAGAGCTGTCAAACAGCTCTCGCTTGCTCAGAGTGGAGTTTTTGTCTGTTACCCTGCCCGCAGAGATGTGGCCAGGGAACCCGATAAAAGGATTGCTCTCACAGACAGGGAGCTACATGGTTAGCAGCTCCCTGTCTGTGACAGCAATGCCGGCTCCTGCTGGAGGCAGGGAGCATGCTCGGTTTGTGGGGGCATTTAGGCATCCCCCGCGGTCCCCAATGCTACAAGGTGACATGGCTGGACCCCAGGTGATGGGGTCCTTGGGTCCAAGATCGACCTAGGGAGAGGGGCCCACAGTCACCCTCCCATAATAATATGTAATATATTTTAAGGCCAGGTCCAAGGGGATGGGATGGCATATAGTAATTAGAATTACTTTATGTTAAATAAACCATAGAAATTCACTGAAAAAACAAAGGTTACGGGGACTTCATAGTTAGGTTCGGAATTTACTCGCACAAAATTATAGAAATTCAGCTGTTATAGTTATTTATTTCAAGTAACTATAACTTGTGCCCCAGGTAACTTTAGCTCGCGCCTTCGTCATGCACTGATAATTACCCCAGATATTACAGCACTCATAACAACTTCCATAACGCCATTATTATTATTAAAAATATAAATGAAACATTAGCACTCACATTATTGAGGAAAAAACTGTGCCAGGCGGGTCGCGAGTTACAGTTACTTGAAATAACTCTAACTGTGATTGCTGAATTTCTATGGCAATACTGTTACTGGATGCGTGGGTGTATCATATCTTCACACAGAAAAACATTCACAAACGAGATGGTAAAGGCAAAAGATCAGCAGCATACACCAGTGCCTGCCTCTGTCTCTTGTTACTGCCCTTGGTTGGCCATATTGGAGGGAGGTTGTTGGTGGTGCCAGATAAATTAAAAATAGAATGAGTTATGCAGCCATGGGACTATACATTTACAAGATGCGTAATGCCTTTTTGTCCTGATTATGAATTTTTGTGCTATTAAGATTGCATATCTTGATTTTAAAATGATTTACAAAATTAATTGTATGGATTTGGGTTTTTATTTAATAGTCGTATTATTGTTGTAAGAGTATGTGTAAGAACCGAAATGCATTTATTCTTGACTGACTGAGCTGTCTTATACGTTACATGGTGGGCTGTATTCTGCAGCATTCCTATGATGCGTCTAAATTTTTTTATCACAAATATAACCCATAACCAAAGATTAAATGCAAATTATGCAGCGAGTTCATTCAGCACCCGAGCTGTGTTATCAGTAGTATACTATGAGGCTTGCTGGATATGTATGTGGGTTTTTTATAAAGTGCATTCCTAATTTGTAAACAACCAAGTGCTGTGCAGCATTAGAGTGGCCTGAGCTACAAATGGTGTGTGGCGCCTGCTGCAGCTGACTGTAGTCTGCTCATTCAGGTGATGGCAGTGGAGGCGATCTTGAGTAGAAAAATGATGTTTATTGAGACCTAGACTGTTAAGCAATAAAGGTAGGTCATAGTGCCAGGTTGGAATACTCCGTTTCTTCACTGAAGTGGATGAACAACTTTAACCAATAGCTGCATCCAAAGAACGCGCGCCCACGAGAGGACATCCAAGACCCCACGTTTCGCATCGCCTTGTATTCTACGTGCCATACCGGGGACCGAGAATAGAGTGTCAGGGCTTAATCTGTATTTAACCAGCTCTCACGTTTAGATCTGGTAATCTCTAAATGTATGGAAAACGATCCTCCTCGCCTGACTGATTTAAAGTTGGGGAAATGGAGGACTTGTTTCCCAGGTAACCTCAGTCTCTCATGTTTGAATTTTGAAAGGATGTATTTTGCTAGATTTTACATTTCTAGTTGCTTACTTCCCACTAATAAAACACGCAGTGCTTGGAATCCTTTTACCTGCTTTACTACTGAAGAAGTCAACTTGCGTTCGCTGCTTTGGAGCTCATTCCAACACACTTAAAAGATTTTATTCTTAAGTGGAGGTGCCTTACAGAGCACATGCTTGCCACATTGTATCAACAAGTAAGACTGAGCTCGTGAGGCCTGTATCGTAGCATGTGGCAGAAGGCTGACTGACTACACCTTTCCGCATGCGTTTCACTTTAGAAAATAATTGAGTACCTGGAGGGTTATGATTAGAAAAGTGTGTTTTGTTCCTCTGTTTGCTGTACGTTGCTCAGTAGAACCACATATCCATAATGTTGATATGTCGGCTTAGTCAAAAGTGAGTAACGTATGTTTGCTTGTGTAAAAGTAGGAAAAGAGATGCTTAAAATTTGGTGTGACGTTGGCGTGATATGTGTGTACGTGCACGTACATAATTTTTCAGCGTTTTCTGTCAGAAGAGGAAGGCGGCAGGACACCACTTGAATCATCTGCAGAGGAGACTTTGTTAGACAGCAATTTGTCAGCTCTCTTAATTGTTGCCTTTCAGAAATATGAGCTCAGCGGGCCCCGAGGGGAGGAAGCAAATGCGAGACTGCGATGGGCTGATCGATTCCCTTGTGCACTACGTCCGAGGAACAGTTGCAGATTACAAGCCTGACGACAAGGTATGCCTCCTCCTGTAGACACCAGTTGGTGACTGTTTACCAGGCGCTATGATGACTAGTCAAGAGGCTAGGGCTCACACTAAGCTACTGATTGCAGGGCAGATCCTAAAACTCGCAGCTTAGCCCCCCACCTCACGTTCTAGTTATACGCTAAATATCAAACTATTTAACATCTTATCTATACCTCCCATTACCTCCGATATAAACCGACTACATTTATTTGGTTCTAATTCCTCCTTCCTAAGTTATCGCTCCTCCCCATTCTCAGGAAACAGTGAGAGTGCTGGCCAGTGACATCAGCTAAGAAAAGACATAGGATTGTGAAAAATCCAAATGCTACATAAACAGCAAGATCCTCCTATGAGAGCCCTAAACATTCCGATGGGCCTATTACTAGGCACATCAGAATTATAAATTACGCTTCTTTCTGACTTTTTTGGCGCTGCCGGAAATCTGGCGGACAACATGTAGCGATCATTATGGAAGCACTCGCACCTACATGTTATTCCCCCAAATCTCATAAAACTTTTATTTCCCCATCTGCAAATTGCCGGGACACCCAGTAACTGAAATTCCAGAACAGAAATAACAGTTTTGTCGAGCCACTCTTAAGGAATGGTTCCCATTGAGTGTAGGGAGTTAAAGTTCACAGTCCAGTAGTACATTTAACAAATATATGGCGAAATATTTGTGGAGTGTTGGGTATTGTCCTGAAATGCGTGCTTGGACTGGTGTTCCAGTATGTGCTAAAATGCATATTTTAACCAGCACAAATGTTGTCGCAGAAAACTTAGCAGAATTTGTCTTGGGAAACACTGTAATATCATGAGTTCCGCAGTTCAGAACAGAGAAAAACATGTGTTATGACCAGGTTATCCATCTTTCCCAGGTCAGAAAGAACAGAATACGCCTGGTAAATACTGCAACACAGTCGCATTTACTGGATTCAGTACTACCACTTCATATGTAATGGAACTCTTCATGAGCCACACTATGTTTCAACGATGCTGTTATCTTCGGACTCTTTTAAAAGATTTGTTTGGAATCCAAGTAGTTTGCCATGTTTGCATGTGTGCTATCAAACAACTCAACTCAAGCCTCTTCCTTTCACACCCTCCTGGTGTCTTCCTGCAAGAGTGACTCACAAAAATCTTCATTATTTTTCAGAAAAACGAAACACAATGTTCAAAGAATTATCAGCTGTTTTTGAAATTGCTTTACATGCTGCGAGACAATCATGGAAAGTCTTCTTCATTGTTAATGTTCATTTCTTCGAGGTTATCTGGTAGGGCTGCAACACCTCCAGCACCCCTGGTTCCAATGGGACTGTGGGACCTACTGGTCCCAAGCCATAAACATCCATTGGGGTCATTTGACGTCCACTCTACAGTAAATTAAAGACTTAACCTCAGACAAAATGGCACCCCTTCTCAAATAGTTCCACCTTCCTGGTGGCATTGGTCCATGAGATGCTTTTTTGGATGCAGAACCAATTCTGACTTGCGCTTAATAACAAACTGGGAGACCACCCCCTTTTTTATTATTTTGTTCCGTAACCTTTTCACAGTCCATGACAAAATACTGCAAGGCACAGGGCCTTTGGTTATTCAGTCATCGCCAGCCATTGGATTAGCACCACTTCCATATTATCCTAAACCCCATATCAGCCACCATTTGCAAAAACAGTGAATACATCACACACGCAACTTCAAAAACACAGCACATCCTGGTATATTGGTCCAATCACCTTCTAATCCCCTTTTCAATGACCTTTAGCTGCCTCAGACCTTTGGTCAACCAAAGAAGGATCAGATCTGGTTCAGGGACACAAATAAACATCAGTATTGATGTCCTTGCAAACAAGGCTCACTCAGATCTTGCCTCTGTAAATCCCCAACTCAACATCACCAGAAACAAATGTAATACCTAATGACCTGAATGAACCCTCATGACAAAGTGTGGCTAGGCTGAAAGCTGCCAGGACAAGCTACAAACACCACCTCTTTGGACCCAAGTCAACTCATATCAGATTCCTCCTTGTCTGCAAAGAATAGACCTAAGATTCTATTTAACGTGATTAGGCAGTCCAACAATCCTTTATCTAAGACACCCAAGCACATGAGGCTCTGTGCAGTGACTTTGTGGAGTTCTTGACAAAAAAATAGAAACTGTTGAGCTATCCCTGCCTGCCATCTCAGACAATATCGCCTAGGATAATTTAACTCCCAAAGCGCAGCAATCCTGGTCACTTTTTGACCCAGTTTCCGAGTCAGAGCTACAGGAGAGCATATTGAAGGTGAAATGGTCATGTCACTTTTCTGACTCTCTCTGGTTCTTTCAGTAAAGGTTTAGCTCCTCCCTGATTGTTTCTCCCTTGTAAATTCTTCCCTTGTGCCAGGTATTTTCAAAGACTCTCCAAAAGTTTGTCAAATCTCTTCTCTCCTGAAAAAAGAAAAAAAAAATCATCACTGGATCTCATTGACCTAAAAAATAACCGTCCACTTTCTACCCTCACCCTCTTATGCAAGGTGATAAAAAGCTGTGTAACATCCCAGCTGTCCTGACACACCCATGTAAACAACATCATAGATACTTTCTGTTCAGGCTTCAGACAGGGGTACAGCACAGACTTCCATGCTGCATATCATTGATGATTCTGGAAACACATGTCTACTTTTTCTTATCGACCTCCATCATCTGACTTTGATGCAGTTAACCACCATGCTTTGATCAGCATTTTGAGGAATCGAATGGGCATATGAAGGTTAGTTCTTTACTGATTCATGTCCTATCTGACAAACCATTCACAATTACTTAAGATTGGAAGCTCTGTCTCGAATCGAGTTAGCATGCAACAGTTGGTTTAGCTCGATCTTCTCACAAACCTTGTTTAACCTCGACCTTAAACCACTATGTGAAATCCTTAGCAGCTCTGGCACCCTAGTCCACTTGTATGATCATGATACCCAGAGCTACTTAGAGATCCCTACCATAGATGGAATCTTCCATCTCTCTAATACTGGCAGGTATTCAAATCTGATTGTCATCTCATCATGTTAAACTTAACTCCGAAAGAACAGAATTTCTTATCTCTTCTAAAAATTCCAGGCTATCTGTACAATTGTGGTTAGAATCCCTGTCTGCCCTAGAGTGCCAAAAAACCACTGTTGAGAATGCAAAGTTACTTGTCTTCATCCTCAACAGTCTGCGTATTCTTCAGAGTCAGATCTCTGCCTTGGCCAACAGCACTCTGTTCCAGCTAAGGCTTCTCTGGGGGGACCTGGACTTCTCTTCCCAAACAAGATGTAAAAACAGTTTTTTCAGGCAGTGGTTTTCTCCATGCAAGACTACAGAAACTTGCTTTTTGCTTCACTCTGGCATTCCTAAAGCACCAATTGCTCCCCTCATAGCAGTTCTGCATGCATCAGTATTTTTTTGTGAGTTTGTGGTCAGATTTATTGTGGCCACACGTTCAGATTTCTTATGGCCAGTGGGGCCACAAGAAATCTAACTGTCACATACATTCTGCTATACCTCCAGTAAAGACAAGAGCTCAATTTAAAACTGGCTCCACCATACATAAGGCCCTGCATTCTTCTTCACCTGCCTACCTGACTGGAAAACTGAAAATCTCTGACTTACAGCGGAGTTGGAGAAACACACAGTCCCTTCTCCTGCAGCTTTCCACCTACTGTTGATAATGTTATAAGAGCCAACTGCTCTTGGAAAGCGCAGCAAGAATCGTCCTTACGATCTCCTTCCATGCTAAAATTTAAAAAGGATTTTGAGATCCTTCTCTTCAAAAGATACCTAGGCTGTGTTTGAGTTTGTGATCTCCCACACACTCTCAAAGAACACTTATGGATCATTCTGTCTGATTTTTCTCTTTTCCTTCAATCAATCAAGTCAATCAATCAGGAATTATTTCTATAGCGTGGCTTGTTACCTAGAGGCGTATCCTGGCACTGTGCTGCGGGTCTTCGGCGAAGAGCCAGGTCTTAAGTTCCTTGTTAAAGACTGTCTGTGATGGTGACATGTAGATGTGGAGGGGAGGGGTGTTCCAGGACTTGTTGGCCAGGTGGGAGAAAGAGCGTCCTGTGGTGCGCAGCAGCAGATGCGCAGTGTCTATGCGATGTGTGCGGAGGTTAATGGATGGTAGGTAGGTGGAAATTTAGGCAATGGTTCATGTAGACGAGTCCTTGGTCGTGGAGGGCTTTGTAGGCGTGGGTCAGTAGTTTGAATTTCATTTGTTTTATTATAAATGTATATTCTTAATAATTGCTGGAAATTCTCCTCTTGTACAGTGCTCTAATGCCCTTGGATTGTGTTTGCACTATAGCAAACCAAAAAAGAATACATAAAAAAATAACAAGAAGATCCCACCAACTCCTCAAACTCCACATTTTTTATAGTAAATCACACAACTATTGATCTCTCTAATGAAGCCTCTGTTGCCCCCAAATAATTCTTTAATCTTTCTGGAAAATCTCTACTTCACTCTGTCTCTTTCATTCCAGTCATTTATCATCCTTTGGGCATTGAATCTCACATGCTTATAATGTCTTTGACACAAAATATGGAACTATTACCTCCCATCAAGAGAAAGCGCTTCCAGTTAGAGGCCCCCCAGTAAGGCTGACACAAGGCACCTACAACATGATATGTAGGGTCCTATGAATTGTGCTTGTAGTGCCACCAAAATAAGAGCAGATAAGAGCCATGAACAGGCAGTCTCCCTTTCAACCGGATA
Source organism: Pleurodeles waltl (assembly GCF_031143425.1). Taxonomy (NCBI): domain Eukaryota; kingdom Metazoa; phylum Chordata; class Amphibia; order Caudata; family Salamandridae; genus Pleurodeles; species Pleurodeles waltl. The sequence goes on along the minus strand of NC_090442.1, from coordinate 398,784,638 downwards.
GACGATACTGAAACTCACCTAGGGGTGGTTATAGTTTTTTTTTTTTCTTCAGCAATCTTAACATCTAAGTCAGTTACTGCAAACATCTCCCCGAGGGAGAGCTCTGATGTGTGGGTTATAGACCCTGTCTTTGGTCCCTACCAGGATGGCACCATCATTCTCCATCTGGGGGCCTCTGCAGGAACGTATGCATGTTCAGTTTATTGGATTGATGCTGCCTCACTCTTCTGTTACTTCCCAAAATGACCACCAAGAAAACATTTGTCTCGGTACACGTGAAAATTAAGATTGCCTTTATTTCACTATTTGTTGAGTGTTTGTACCACTTTATTGATCACTTTGGTTACTTTCTGCTCCCTGTTCTGCCGTGGCTCCATGCCTTTTGTTGCAAAGAGAGTTGTTTTTCTCTATTTTTCATTTCCTGTCGGCCACTAGACTGCCACCATTTTAGGCAGGTCGGCGGTCTAGATGCTGGGCCCTTTACTGGAAGTCTTCTTTAACTAGCTGCAGGGCACGGACATGGAGCAGACGCCCACAGCGGGTGTGTCAAAGGCAAGCCCATCTGTGCCCGTCCACGCCTGGACTACCCCAGGACACCTACCCATCTTGTCACAGATCCTTCAGATCTCTGGCAGCATGGCCAGTAGTATGGTATGGAAGTACTTCTCCCTTGAACTAATTCATGCAGCTCTTATTGAAGCTAATAGTCTCACCTCATGTTTTAATCATCAGTTTCCATTATTAGAAGGACCTGGTATTTGCAAAAAATGAGTTTTTTCATGCTCTGACTTTTTGACTACACCAGGTGCTGGGAACCTGGTTGCTCATATACGCCTGTTTCTGGTCTCTGACAAAGTTTTTTCTATAAAGGCTCCAAAGCAGAATGCCAGCACTACTACTTTCGTACACGACAACAGTATAGAAAAGATAGATGACCCTTACTGCAACAAAAAGTGTATGGCAAAGCACTCCATTGAAATACGGGATCTAGTTTCATACCATTGCCCCAACCTATGTTTCTTTATCGAGACCTGGCCATGTATACTGCACTCCCTAGTATTTCATTAGTAACTCTAGAACATTACTCTTTGGTTCAACTAGATCTGTAAAAGCGCCCGGGCGGGGGCATTTCCATTGCCTTGCATGACTCTGTAAAAGTCACATAAGTTGACTCCTTACTCTCAGAATGGATTGAGGTGCGTATCTTTAAAATCTCTAAAATCTCAATATCCGTGACTAAAGTCTGGAGGGGGGGCTCTGACTTGGCACTAAGAAAGAGTTTAGCCAGATATTAGTATATCTGTCTATATATTGGTTACATTATGCTACATATGCTAGCTTCTGACAAGTTTCTCCTGCAGGATGATTTCGACTATCGTGGTGAGAACGCCGACAGCCAAGGAGTGTCTCAACACCTAGCTGAGATGGAAACTTTAGGGCTTAAACAAATAGTTTATGGCCAAACGCATAAGGCAAGGCACACTCTAAATCTTATTTTCACAAATGTAGCAGGAGTAACAAGCAAATCCCCTCTTTTCATTGCATGGGCAGACCACTACCTAATTAAGTTTTCTATTCCATGCAAAAACATTCCAGTAATACTCAAGAAAGAGGCCAGTAGATACCGCCATTCATAGAAGGCAGTCACTCCTGCCTCCTTTTCGGAAGCTCATACGCCTGCCACTCTGACATCTCATATGGATATTAATGCTGCTTTGGCTGCCTATCATGATTCCCTTACATCTACTTACAATCAGATAGCCTGATTAAGAAACCCTGTTCCTCCTCTTCTTCTCCAAGAAACGAGGCACCCTGGTGTTCTAACAATTTTCAGCAAGAAAATACAAAATGCAAACACCTGGAACGGGGATGCAGTTCCACTAAATCTTCTGCAGATAAAGCAGCTTACCTGGCCATGCTAAACGACTATCAAAATAAGATCAGGGCGGAAAGCGCACATTACTTCTACAGTTGCCCTAGTGGGCAATTCCGCAAATGAACTCTATAAAGAGCTGAATAGCTTCCTGAATCCTTGCACCAGTGCCGCTATTGTCGTGGGTTCATTTTAGCACCTTGCTTGGGGACATTTATTTTAGCTTAGGCATGGGGCCTGTGCTCTCTCATTTACTCAGGTATTTCATTTATTTGATTTATTTCATTTTAGCATGACTTGCTTTTAGCGGGGATGTTTTATTTTTTAATTAACTACTTTTCTGCGAAAGCATTGTAGTTAGTTCCTTTGCATGACATTTCACCCTGTGCCTCTGTTCAAGGCTGTACATGACAGTTACTTTAGTATTGTCCCATCAAGAGTGCAGAGCCAGCCTTCAACATCTAGACACATTATCACGTCAGGGCTGTTCTCAGATCACAACACGTTTTGTTATGAAAACATCACACAGGCCAAAGGAGGTTAGAGAGGTCATTCCAGCCAGAGGAGCCATTGCATGCTGTGTGCCACTTCATTGCAGCTTTGATAATCTCTGCTCTGTCTCTACAGCCAACCAAGGAGACAGCAGGCAGACCCCTGTTTTCAGGTATGGGGCGGGGGCTCATTCCATGGACTAGTACAGGCAGAAAGGGCTATCACTACTAGGCTCTCCCGTAGATGCTAAGGGTGTAGGTAAGAATTCCCAGACACATGTTTATTCCAGGATGTTGGGACTGTTTATCTGTTTTTCTCTAATGGTCACAATTATCACTGATATGTTTGATCCTCCTAATAATCAGAGCACATATATTTTATCATAGAATGCTGTCATTTCAATAAATACATTGAAAACTGTCCTGCATCTCTTTGTCTGCCTTTGCAGGTGTAAAACTTGTGCAAATGAGAGAAGGGGACAAGATCTGCCAACCACAACTTCCCTGAGGAGTCAGAGCGTCATGTTTTATAAGCTGCCACAAATCACCTTTAATTCCTAGGTTTATGTGATGTGCTGCTCGCTAGCTGAAAAGATCAGGCGGACAGCTTCCAACCAGTGAGGGAATGACTCAGTCACCCACACATGGTGGTCCTGCCACCCGAAAACCAGCAGTCTTACCCCCATGGTAAGAGTCATACGACTCTATCACTCTGGCATCTCAGAAACTCTGCAATTCCTTAGCCAATTTTTTTTAAAGATAAAATCAACATCATCTATAATAGCTTTCCTGCCAGCTTAGAACAATCAGTACTAACACAGGTCAGTACTGGACCTGTGCCAACCTCATCCAGATGCCAAGGCTGTACTGGAGGTCTTTGAACTTTGTGATATGGAGCAGGTGCAGAAGATGCTAACTTTTGCTAAATCAGGCTCTCCCTTAGATCCTTGTCCATCTAGGATAATGACCAGCCTAGCCAGCTGCCTGGCTCCATCAGTAAAAACGCTGTTGAATCTTTCTTTAACTTCTGCTAAGTGCCAGCCGATTGTGTGCAAGTATCTCCACTTCCTAAAAAGCCCTGAGCCATCCCCAGAGTCCTTGCTAATTGCAGAACCGTCTCGATGCTTCCTCAACTCGTAAAAATTCTAGAAACGAACATCCTTTCTAGATGAACACAAGATCCTAGACCCCTTACAATCAGGTACTGCAGGGTGCTACATAGTACTGCAACTGCGCTGTTGGCAGTCACCGATAACATCAGACTTTCTCTAGATGCAGGAACCCTGGTTATGTTAGTAATACTGGATCTGAATGCAGCATTCAACATGGTCTCCTACTCCATCCTTATCTGAAGACTGCATGAAGCAGGTATTCATAACAGAGTGCTACTCTGGCTCAGAGACGCCCTTGATAACCATTCCTTTTTTTAAATATTTTTTATTTATTTATTTATTTATACAAATTTACCATACAACAACAAGAACAGCCCCAGGGGCTGGATAGTAAACAAAAGAAGTTCATTAGTGTGCACATAATATCGCGAGGGACAGTCAAAGGTGTAGTACAATAAATCAAGGATCCCAGCATGTCCAGATCAACAAAATCCGACAGTATCCCAGACACCTTAGTAACGCAACCTCAGGAGCACACCACCAGGGGTAAACAGAGCACAGCGCTCTCTAGGGCACAAACATATGAAAAACCTGCCAACATAGAAGTGGAGGCGGCAGAGCAGGCACATACCTTGATAACCACTCCTAACATGTTTGGCTGGGTCTGTTTAAGCCAAGAAAGATATTTACCAACAGAGGTGTCCCCCAGGGTTCGTCCCCGAGCCCAACACTATTTAATATCTATGTAGCACCTCTGACACAAATTGTGAGATGATGTGGTGTGGAGATCATGTCATATGAAGACAAAACTCAACTTATCTCTTTTGGTCTTGATCCAGACAAGGTAAAAGACCAGTTTGCGCATTTCATGAGGGAAATTGCTGGATGGTTAACAACTGTCTCCCACTGGAGAGTAAAAAATCTGAGATTGTGCTGTTCGGCAAAACTCACAAGTGCTGGCCGGCTGACTGGTGACCCTCTGACCTTGGCCTAGCCCCTTCTCCCAGGCAAGTGGTGGGCAATTTTGGAATAGAAATAGATCAAGCACTCTCAATGAGGGATCAAATGAATGCTACATGCAGCACTTGCTTTGCCACAATGAGGCTGTTGAAAAAAAGTTTTTCCCTTTCATCTCTAGGAAACCCCTAGTCTAGGCTCTTATAAACAGTCGCCTGGATTATGGGAGCACACTGCTGGTAGCAGCAAATGACACCTTGCTGGCTAAACTAAAGGTTGTGCAGAATACTGCTGTTTGGCTAATCTGTAATTTATCAGGTCGGTCGCCCTCTTGTTCCATACTGAAAAAATTGCATTGGTTGCCTATTAGAAAGCAGATAATCTTTAAGCTCTGCCTTACTCACAAGACCTAATACCAGACCCAACCTGCTTTCCTGTACTAAAAACCTAGCTACTATCAGCCTTCCAGACAGTTAAGGTCTTAAAATAAAGCTGTTCTGCAGACCATACACATTCGTTCTGCCAGATTTGGTGGCAGATCTTTTTTCATGCATTTCTGCATCACTGGAACAATCTCCCTTTTCACATCTGCACCTGTCCCAACTTTATGAATGTTAAGAAGATGTTAAAAACATTGTTGTTTTAAATAGTGCCACTTTCGCCTGATCAGCATAGCGCTGAGATACTCCTTTGTGAGTGAGTCACGAGTGATATTAAGTACCAATAACAATTGGATCACCTCCAAAATTGGGAATGGTACCATTTAAGTATGGATCTAATGGGCATTGCAGCTTGTCAAAATACAGAGAAAGCAGCCAAAGAAACAGCACACAGCCTCCGTTAGCAAGAGTCACTAGATCAAAACTGTACAACCCTGACACTCTACACTTCAGGCCCCTCACAAAGAGATTCAAGTGAGGAGCAGGGACCTGACTCCAACTACTAAGGGAAGCTCAAGTTTTCCATTGACCCTTCAGCCTCCCAGGACCAAGGCAGACATCTAGGGAACCTCAAAGACTCCCGCCTGTGTTGATGGCCCGTCTACCTCTCTGACCAGCACTCCACTTACCTTCTGATGTAGTACAGCAGATTAGCCCCAGGCACCCCTCAAGGTTACAAATCCAAACAACAATTGCTGTAGTCAGGTGACCCCCCCCATGTTTGCCACCATCATGGAGAGGAGAGTCTTAGTTGATACCTTTCATGCACAAACAACTACTGGAAGCTTATAGCCCTTGGCAGTTCTGTGGGCTTTGTTGTCCAATTACCTTGGCATGTAGTCACCTAATATTTGTGCATCTCTTGTGACAGTAATAAATTATTATTGTCCTGAATGTACAGAAATGTGATCCGGTCTCAACATCAACCAAGGTTACACAAAAGAACATCAGCCACTAAAATAACTTTTCCATTAATTTCGGCACAAAGCCTTCAGATAAATGAATGGGAAATAAAGAACCAGCAGTTTGCATAGTGAAAATTCATCTCTGAGAAGATTTTAAAAAACGATCACTTTTAAATGAAGGTTGAGTGCATAGATGTTTCTGCAATTAGCCTGTCTGCCAAATGCAGAATAGCGTTGCCAGTTAACTTATCACATTGACTCAAAGCCAAAAAGAGTCTGTAATCGGTTATGTGTTTATCACGGTTTCTAGTAGTCAATATGAAGGTAACTGTTACAGGGGATACCCAAAGAAACCCAGCCAAGACCTGAGTAATCATGGATATCTACAACAATGTCTTAGGGGGTATAGTTAAAGACTAAATTGAGAAAAAATAAGAAATTAAGGTTGACTTAGGGAAGGGAAATATGCAAAATCAATAAAGGTTTATATGAGTATTTGATCAGTCATAAAAGACACTGAGCAGCAACCACAAGACAAAGGGCTAAATAATGAAGGTGAACACAAAGTGCTCGAGGTGCTCGTGATAGTGAACGGCACAAGTGAAACACCAAACTTCACACATAAGAATAACTACACACATATAATACATTAAAAACACAAAATACAGCCGATGAGCAAATGTCGTAAACATTTAATTCAAAAAGGTGCATAGAGGCATTGCTTAGTATTCTATTCATGGGTTTGAATAAGGAGGCCTAAATTTGGCTGTAATATTAGTCGACGTTTCGATCGTAGCTGGATTCTCTCAGGCTGTTGCCGATGGGAGAGATGCAGCTAAGTTTATGATTCGTTGCAAACTGGACACAACCAACTCGCTAGGCAGAGCGGTTTCATCGACAGTGGCCTTGAGGCGTCATGCCTTCCTGAGGATGTCTGGCTTTTCAGGGGCTATCCAAGCATCTTTGATGGACATGCCATTTGATGGCACCCGTCTCTTTGGAGACAAGGCAGACTCAGTGCTCAAGCGCTTCAAGGGTTCTTGGGCTACGGCCAGGTCCTTAGGGAATGCAGCAGCCCCACATCCCCACCCAGTCTGCCTTTCGCCCCTTTCATGGCTACGGATCTCCAATAGCGTCTGTTTTCATCCAGTCACCATGCCGTGCATGCTGCCCAGCCATTGTGTGGCTGAGGAAGTGGGATCCACAGACCTTGTGGATCCGGCTAGTCCTCCACCTCACCTCTGCAGCAGCCTTTAAACCTTCCTACTCTGATCCTCTCTCATCAGGGACTAGTTTGAGGCAGGATTCCCGTTCACCTGCTCAGCTGGCAATCCATCAGACGGGTAGGTTTTGCAGATAGTCCAAAGAGACTACTCCCTCCCCTTCCAGACTACACCTCCTTCCATGCCACCTTCCTACAATCGGATGATGGAGGATCACTTGTCCCTTTTCAGCAAGGAAGTTACGGCTATCTTGGCCAAGGGAGCTGTAGAGAGGGTTCTGGTGCTAGAAGTCGTTTGGGGTTGTTATTCCCTCAACTTCCTTGTTCCCGAAAAGGACAACAACCTTCCCCCTATCCTAGATCTTCAATCCCTCAATCTCTTCCTCTGGAAGAAGGAGTTCAAGATGCTCACTCTGGCTCAGGTTCTATGTACCCTGGATCCAGGAGATTAGATGGTAGCGCTGGACTTGCAGGACGCTTATTCCCATATTGCCTGTCCAGACATTACCTGCAGTTTACAGTAGGCCACAAGCACTTTCAGTTCACCATGCTCCCCTTTGGTCTTACCAGCCCCCTCGGGTGTTCACCCAGGTGATGGCGGTGGTCACAGCTCATCTGCGCAGATCAGACGTTTCAGCCTTCCCCTATTTCGAAAACTGACGAGCTTGCTTGCTGACAGTGCAGTTTCAGACTTATCCTCCGGAGCGGCGATTCCAGGATATTCAGGCTACGATAGCGATGTTTCAGCCTCTATCCTGGATTTCGGTGAGAATTATTCTGAGGCTGCTGGGCCTCATGACCTCCTGCATCCTGCTGGTGACACATGCCAGATGGCATATGCAGGCTCTGCAAGTGGCCCTCAAGTTCCAGTGGGCACAGCTTCAGGGGAATCTCTCCCAACAAGGTCCAGATCTAGAAGGTAACTGCGCAAGATCTGCAGTGGTGGCTCATGAATTACGATTGGGTCTGATGCAGATCCCTCTCCTTTCCCCAGCCAGATCTGATAGCAGTGACAGATGCATCACTCCTGGTATGGAGTGGCCATCTGGGAGAGGTGGAGATTAGAGGCATTTGTTCTCCGGGCTCCACTTCAACCTGTTGGAGCTCCGTGCGATCCGGCTGGCATTGAAAGCATTTCTTCCCTCTCTCAAGGGACAGACAGTTCAGGTGTTCACAAACACCACCACCGCTGTGTGGTACTGCAACAGGCAGGGTGGTGTGGACCCTTTGTGAAGAGGCTCTGTGCCTCTGGGCTTGGCTGCAACAGCAGGGCATAATCCCTGGAGGTTCTACATCTGTTGAGCTCGCTGAACGGCTGAGCAGACAGACTCAGCCCAAAATGCCTACCGGATCACGGATGGCATCGCCATCCAGAGGTGGCGCAAGGTCTCTTTCAGCTGTGGAGAGACTTGGTTGGACCTGTTCACCTCTGCAGAGAACGTGCAGTGTCAGCAGTATTGCGCTTTGGAATTTCCAATACAGTAATTGCTTGTATTCGTTGTTCATCTCGAGTGGAACTAGGCCTCTTGTATGCCTTTCCACCTATACCACTTCTGCCCATAGTTCTGAAGAGGATCAAGAATGACCGGGCCCAAGTCATCCTTGTGGCTCTGGACTGGGTAAGGAGAGTCTGATATCCCGAGCTGTTGAGCATGTCCATCGATCCTCTGATCAGTCTGCCACTATGGGAGGATCTTCTGTTGCAGTAGCAGGGGAGGATTCTGCATCAGAACTTGCCACTCTCTGCCATCTTGCGTGGAGATTGAGCGGCGACAGGTGACAGCTTTTGACCTATCTCCTGAAGTCTGTAACTTTATCTTGTCAGACAGGTGTCCCGCCACCAAAACGGTACACGCCTTTTTGTGGGAGAAATTTGTGGCATGGTGCACAGGCAAGTCTGTTGACCCTCTTTATGTCTCTCTGAGGTTCTGTTGTTTATACTTTCTTTGGTCCAGCAGGGTTCTGCTATGGGCACTTTTAAAGATTATTTTCTGCAGTTTCTCCTTTTAAGAGGTTGCCTGCTCAACCATCTCTGTTTAAGTCCCCTGTTGGTTCCTTAAAGGTCTTACACATATGTTTCCTTCATCCCCATTCATAATGCCCCAATGGGATTTGAATTTGGTTTTGACATTTTTTTATGTGTGCTCCTTTCGAGCCACCCCACAATTGTCCTCTTAGGCTTCTTACTTTGAAGACTGCCTTCTTTGTGGTCATTACATCTGCCCGCAGAGTGAGTGAGCTGCAGGCTTTGTCATCCAGGTCTCCATACCTTTCTGTCTATCCTGACAAAGTGGTGCTTCGCACTGGGGCCTAATTTCTGCTAAAAGTGGCCTTTTTTTTAGGTCAATCAATCATCTTGCCTACTTTTTACACAGCCCCACATCCCTCTAAGGAAGAAGAGAGACTAAATCACCTGAACCCAAAAAGAGCGTTGATGTTCTACCCTTGATCGTACAAAAGAGTTCCGGGTGGATAATCAACTCTGTCAGTTATGTGGGTGTGCGAAGAAAGGTCGGGCAGTGCAGAAGCAGACTATCTCCAGATGGGTCATACTCTGTATAAAAATGTTGTTATGCACTGGCCAAGAAGCAACCCCCTTAAGTTCTGCATGCTCATCTGAGGCACAGCAGTGACCACTGCATTAGCATGCGGAGTTCCTGTCCTTGATATCTGCCAGGCGGCCACATGGGATCCCTGCACATGTTTACCAAACAATACTGCCTGGACAGGCAGGTCTGGAGGGATGAGCATTTTTCCCCGTTCAGTCCTGAAGGACTTTCTAGTGTGAACTTGGTTTGCAGATTCACCTCTGGGGATGACATTGCTTGGGTATCTATTCAAAGGTAAGGAATCTGCAACTAGAAGTTTCTATCATGTGACAAGTTACCTTCGGTAATGCCTTATCTGGTAGAGACATATTCTAGTTGCAGATTCCTTACTGACCCACCCATCCTTCTTGCTCTGCAAATTGATTTCTAACGGCAAGGACTCCCCTTTCAGGGTCTTAGTTTTGATGCACCAGTAGTCAGTTTCTTTATGGCTCTGTGCTTCTGGTGTGGAAAGTCGTGAAAAGAAACTGACATCTGCGACCTGGTGTGGCACCTATATAGGACCATCATATCCGACTCAGAAGACACCGATGATGGGCAGGGAGCCGATCTGCACCACCTAATGGCCCGCAGGGTTACTGCTCATGAAAATATTCCCGATCCAGTATGATGTTTGGGGAGAAATTAAAAGTAAGGAGTCTGCAACTAGGACATGTCTTCACCAGATAAGGTATTACTGAAAATAAGTAACTTGTTCTTTAGTGCTACCGAAAGACACTTGGACTGCAGGTGCCCAAAGTGGATCTAGTAATCTTAGCACTATCGCTGATTATCCTGCATGCTAGTGGTGCTGGTCATGAAAACAAGTATTCCACGGGTATAGTTAAATGCAATTGAAGTTTAACAGATCAATTGTTGTGCATTGTAGCACTATTCACACAAGCATGGACAGAGCAAGGAGACATTTAATTTCTAGTCTTGATATAGGGACTGCTAGTCCTAGCAGTACCGTAATGCACACTTTAGGGCAATAGCACTGTTCATAGAAACAAGGGCAGTCTGACAACACATTTCAATTCATGCCAGCCTCAAAAAAATTAACTAATGTAGAAGTAGTAGTACAACAAGTTACAAACAAGACCAGCAAGCCAGTCCCACACAGGGGTCAAAAGACACCAGGACCATGGAAGAGCTAATAATAATAAGATAAAGATTAAAGAAGTGAAATTACTTGCCTCAGAAAAATTCCACCCGGCTTTACTCATTCACCCTGAAAACCAGGGAAAACACACATTGATTCAAAGTACAAGAAACTGAGTTGCCTCCTTGTGGTCTCATCTTTACATATTCAGAATGACAAACGCTTTAATTGTTTTGATAGACCTTATTCATGTTTGTGCAATTTACAAGCACTAGAAATGTAGTTAAGGGAGCATGCTAAATTGTATCTAACATTAGTACAATTTGTATGTCATTTGTCGATAAATTTGATTTTGTACAGTTTAGTGAATCATAATCTTTATCACAAGCTAAGAAAAGAAACTGAGTGGTAACATTATGAAAGAATTCGAAAAATCTGAATTGAAGTACTAGAGAGGCAAACATTTCAACGTTTCACTTATAGTAAACTCTGGTAAAGCTGGGAATTGAGCATGCGGTTACTTGCATGTTTATTATTATCAGGGCCACTGGAAATAAGCAGTGGAGAATGATCAAGTTGTGTGGTGGGGTTAACTAAATAAAACCTCAAATACAGGCAAGTTAGGCACAAAATGTGAACCTCTTTTAATTGAAAAAGCACTTTGAAGTGCAATATAACGCATTTCATATTAATTATGTACTTCTCTTGCAAGGTACTTCAGGATTCAATGTATAGGAACCTAAAACATATGAGTGTCCTGTTGGAATAGCTAGCTTTGAAATTTGTGTCTGTCATGTGAGCCTGAATCTATGTTAATTGTGAAATTAGCAAGTATAGGCAAAGCCATTAGGTGTTGTTTTTACATGATAATGCATGCACACAAATGCATGCACTGATGCTGTTTAGCATATTAAATCAGGTCTTTTCGCTTTGCCAGTGCTAGATTGAAGGTAATAAAAATAGATTGACTTTCACCATTTACTTGGTTATTGATTTGGAAGGGGCTTACCACTACTACCTAATAAACACAATCTGATTAGGCCAAAACACAGTTCTTGGAAAATCTCTGTTCATCTCCCGGTAGCTGTGGCACATGCATGAGGTGACCGTGAGAGAAATGTGTGTGAATTTCAAGCAGTCACAACAATTTTTAAGTCAAGAATACATCACAGTAAAATTTGTAAATGAATTTAGAGAAATATATATTGATTAATTAAAACAACATAATAACAATTCAAATATGACAAAGGGAACTTGAGATATACATTTTTCACGTTTTAGGGCAAAAAGCACCCAGAAAGAGTAGAGCATCATTGCAAAATATCAGTTCATTGTCATGACATAAGCATGATTTCAAGCTGACGATGAAGGAGCTGTCACCTGTACACAAAAGCTGGCCATCCTGGTAAAAATATTCTGTTGAGCCTTTTTTTTCCCATAGTCTTCCAGCTGCTCAAGGCTGAAGCCAGCAAGTGTCCCTTAAAGACAGGAATGTCGTCGTCAAGCTCCTGCTAAAGCCCTTAGTTTTGGCACCAAAAGCCCAGAGCAGAACAAACCTGGATTTCGGAGCCACTGAGGACGGCTCACAACTGGTATGCATATACCACCTTCTATGCTTCTAGGTTTTACCTTCTGATTTAATCACCTTTTGTTTTTCGAAATCCTACAGCAGGGCAGTCCTTGAAGCTGTGCAGGGCTCCATAACGCCTAATGCCTTCTATGCTAGGTTCCAATGAATCTGTTTTTAGTGTGAAAAAAAGCTCAAAGCAGGACTAACCTAGGTGTCTTGCCCATGTGGGGTGCGACTTTCCTGGGCAAGCCTTAACAGCTTGCCACAGTCCTCCAGAGTTGGAAGAAATTACTAAGTGCCCTTTTTCCTCAATTGCTAGGACAGTTTCTTCTGATGACTGCTGCAGCCCTCATGTCCAAGGACAGGCTTCTATTGTACCTCAGCCAGGGCTCCTGCAAGGTCCAGTCCTCTGTCGCTCACTAGGAGTCAGGAGTCCTTATGTTTTTGTGTCCCAGAAGCGGAAAGCAGGAGACCATGTGCTCCTTTGAGAGCAGTTTCACTTCCTGGTTTCTGTGAGGGTCCTTGAGTCTTATTTCTTTCAGTAGGGCATTTTTCTTTATGTATGGTATTTTGAGGTCTATGAATGTTGTGAGGAGGTGTTGGTGAGGTGTCAGTCTTATCATCTACATTATCCAGTGACTGAAGAATTTTTCCCACCTAATCCAGTGTGCTCTCTCTGCCTGTACTCACCTCCGTCAGAAGTACTGCCTTCTTGCTTTACTGTAAAAATTCTCAGAAGCCCTAAATCCAAGATGACTAAAACCGGTCTTCCACCAGGCAAAACTCTGTCTCTCGCTACACTGTTTCCCTTTTTATATGAAGTAACCCTTGCAGTTTGGTCAACTTCCGTCTCCCACTGGGGTTGGAGCCTACAGGTCTATGAGAGATTAGGGTCTCCAAATCAAAAAATGAAATACTAAGGCCATCCTTTCTTGTGCCAACTGCACTTGCCCTCTTCCCAGATGGCTAATACATGCTAATGCTTAGTTGTTGTCGAACAGTCTTTCCTTTCTGAGCCCAGACGCTAAGTCATCGTTCTGTTGAGAGCAGGGTTGCTAACTCAAGTCAGGTATGTGTATTGTGTCTCTGGAGGTGAAATGAGTTGCAAAACAGGTTCTAAACTTCTTATGGCTCAGGCAAAACAAACCACATTTTTATGAAATTATACAGTGAAAACAGTTTATGGCCATTCAATCACTGTGTGGGTGCACATTTTCAAACATGTATTTTGTATATCTTAGGATGTTAAGGACCTTGCCATGTGGGCTTAAAAGGCACACTTGAGAGGTGACCTACTAATATACAAAAATATGTTTTTGTGCATTGCACAGGCACTCTCCTTACCATGTGTAACTTCTTTTAAACTACAGACTGTCCAGAACAGGTTGGTACTCCTGACAGCCATATATTGTTGTCACCTGTGTGTTGTAAATATACCCAGCAGCCTACATTTTACATGTAACTCCCATGTCATTGGTGCATTTTCTGCGCCATTTACTGACTTAGTGGAAAGTTAAATAGACTAATTAGGACAAACTATATTTGTTGGAACCTTTTTACAAACAGAACACATGCTCTGTTGCACTGGACATCACTGCCACAGTGTACAGACCCCTAAAACCTGCACAAATAGGGTAGAGATAAAGAATAAAATCCTGATTGACCTTACAGAAAAGGTGAATGACGCTTTTTCTGTAGAATGCATATGGGTCATAAATATTGAACGTTACTAACAGTGTAATGGTTGACTATATTTTCAGTTCTCAAATAGTTCGTCAATCATTCTAATGATGTTGCTTGCTTGAGGGTGGAATGATGCACCAAATAGCCTATAGCATTAGGTGAACGACAGTTACTCCTCTGTGTGAAGTCACAGTCCACTCTATATATTTTGAATAGGTAAAATAGGTTTTTAGGCAGATGGTCTGTGTAGCCTAACTTAAACAATCAAAACAAAGAAGGACTATTTCTCTCCTCTCTGAATTACATTTTCTACAGTTGCTACTTTCAAAGAACTTTCCCTCAGCCCTTCAAATGAACACGATTCAGTATCAGGGCAATTTTACTGTCTCTTAATAAAATGTCTCATCACAGCAGTCAACAGATAAAGATGACTTTCATTAAATGTCTTGCACACCATTGCACCCCATGTAAGGCAGTTTTAATGAGTTTTGATCCTTTTGGGTGAGAAACTAGATTATTCTTTACTTCCAAACTTTCAAAGTATACAGCAGTTATTGGAATGGTTGACAACAAATGCTAATTTACACAGAAAATGCAGTGTCCGCTCAATCATGTTTTTCTTTGTCTACTGAAAAATAACCAGAGACAAAAGTCCTGGCTTTTTCATAATCAACAAGGAGGCTCACTTACATCAGAGGTGACACAACATATCAAGAGTTTGCAACAAATCTACTTGAAATTTGTAGAAGTGACCTAGAAGAACAGGGTCCTGGGCGGCACCCATCTGCCGCCTTCAGAAGTCACTTCCAGATGGTGTGTTGTGGGGAGTGAAAGTAAAAATGTGAATTTGTGTGTTGTGGATGCTGAATGGAAGACACATATAATAGAAGATGGTGTGCCTTTTACCCCTTTCTAAGCAGTGTTGGGGTGTAGGGCGCACTTGGAATATGATAGTGCCTTGATGAGCATTTTCAAATAACGAGTGACTTTAACAGAATGTAAAGGGAATGCCAAACATACAGTGATAAGTACATGTGCATGGCTTTAGAAACGACACTTTAAAAGTTTGCCATAGAGAGGATAACTCTTTGCAATGTGTTTTGTTGCAAGGCCTCACTCAGCCTTCCAAGCCTAAGCATGAAGGTATTAATAGCATTGTCAACCCTGATTTTTGCCTGACCCGACCACATTGATCTTAATCCCTTCACTGCTAGAAATCCCCTACTGATTCATATCCAACCTGTACAGGGTTGAAAACTAGACACCTAGGGGTACCCACGGTGGGCTGACCTGCGTGACTCTCGCCACGTTTTGTTGCTCTGAATCCCTTGCAAACCTGAAACTTTGACAAAAAAACACATTTTCCTCACATTTCTGTGATGTAAAGTTCTAAAATACGCGGGGAGCCAAAAATCCTCCTTCCACCCGGCATTCCTCCAAGTCTCCTGATAAAAATGGTACCTCACTTGTGTGCCTGAGCCTAGTGCCTACACCAGAACAAATCAAACCAAGGTCAAGGAGGATCCCTTAGTGAGGACTACTATTGATGTTAGTTTGATCAGCACTAGACCCACCCACGCAAGTGGGGCAGCATTTGTACTGGGACAAGTGGGGGAATGCTGGGTGGTATAAATTTTGTGGTTTTCTTCTGATTCCGGAAGAACATGGCACAGAAATACAAGGGGGGTTGCATGATTTCAGTCACATTTCGAGGTTTGCAGTGCATTGTGGGTAAGAAAACTTGTTGGGATCCAAAAGAGGCATACCACCCTGTACTCCCTTAAGTGTCTCGTTTACAAACATATCTAGAGCTGGCAGATTTTCCCTAGAGATAATGTCCACCCTGGCAGAGAAAAATTGAAAAAACAAATATCACTGCACAAACATCTATTCATCAAGTACACACACATACTTGTTGGATTTGGCACGAGGGTTCAAACATATAAAATTTTATTAACAAGAGATTTGACAAAAATGAAACACACTTAATTGAAAGGTTATAAAAACGGAACCAGTGACTCGCAGCTCATGAGCTGTAAAGCTGTGTCAAGGCACCAACCCCCTTACATCCCATTCACAGTCCTTTCATACGTGACACACACAAGACCAGTCACATCACCAGCTGCGTACCCAGCTCATTACAACACTTACATCAACAGATCGCACCATTCCAAGCGCCCATCACTTTCATACGCCCACATGACTGATACAGCAATCACACCGGCTGGCAGAGTGTGTGGAATGGCTTTTGACTAGCGGTGTGTATAGTGACCAGCAGCAAGTCACTACTCACATATAGCCACCCAAATGCCAGCTGATACACACTGCCAGCCAAGCGCAAGCTCACACACACACCACCAGCCAAGCGCCAGTCCACCCACACTGCCATCACTTTTTTTTTTTTTTTTAACAAAAAGGAAAACACAAACCAATTGGAAGTAAATACAAAACCACAAACACAACAGCTCTAAATGAATACATCACACTGATGCCAACCTTGAAACTGAACGAAAAATATAAAACTATACAGACCAGTCAGTTCACTTTTACGCTCATGTTTGCTCCCAATATCTCTGTTGTGTGTGATAAAATTTAAAACATATGGGGGCCACACAGCCCAGGTTTAGAAGGACACCCGGAGCAGTACATATGCACACTCGTTCGGATACAGACCACTCCTACAAGAATTTTCTTTTTGGCTTGGGAATAATGTAATCAGGAAAGTGGCAATCTTTCAGTCTACATCAACACACGTTTAAGAAGTGAGAGGAACAAATTTCTTGTCCAGCCTCCCAGTATACGAACCCGAAAACACACAAAAGACAAGAAATAAACTAAGAGATCCCGAAAGAGATCTCCCCCATAAAGGATACAGCACAGAAGTGTAGGAAAAACTGCCCTCGCCCACTAATAGTGGCATGGTTCATCATAGGGCTGTGCTAACACATTCCGACGTAGAACTACGTGAGGAATGGAGCAATAGGGAGGGGGAACACCAAACGTGACTGATAAAAGGGGAGCACAAACAAATAGAGCATCTTACTCATTGGTTAAAACTACTTCAAGTAAAACCCATATTAAGTCTTTATTCTAGATTATACCAGGTAGGATTAAACAAGGTTTGTAGAGATGGTGGTGTTCTGGGGAATCAATCACCCTTTCACCCCAAAAATTATTATATACACAAGGTCAACATGTTTCAGCCGTTACCTTCACCCATCAGGGTCATTCGGCTTTCCTCATGACAATATATCCCCTTAGCATTCCATGCCCTACCTGGCATGTACCCAAATAATGACAAGTAATATAAACGGGTCCCATATACTCCCTTTCTCCAGTACACACACTCAGAATTTCCTATAAGGGAATATTAAGACAAACAGTTTTAGCAAACACACCTCCACACCCCCATATACCCCTTGTACACTCCTAACATAGGGGGTCATTCTCACTCTGGCGGGCGGCGGAGGCCGCCCGCCAGAGTTCCCCCGACAGAACACCGCTCCGCGGTCAGAAGACCGCCGCAGTGATTCTGTGTTTCCCGCTGGGCTGGCGGGCGAACGCCAGAAGGGCGCCCGCCAGCCCAGCGGGAAACCCGTTCCCACGAGGAAGCCGGCTCCGAATGGAGCCGGCGGAGTGGGAAGGTGCGACGGGTGCAGTTGCACCCGTCGCGAATTTCAGTGTCTGCTAAGCAGACACTGAAATTCTTTGTGGGGCCCTCTTACGGGGGCCCCTGCAGTGCCCATGCCATTGGCATGGGCACTGCAGGGGCCCCCAGGGGCCCCACGACACCCCATACCGCCATCCTGTTCCTGGCGGGTGAACCGCCAGGAACAGGATGGCGGTATGGGGTGTCGGAATCCCCATGGCGGCGCAGCAAGCTGCGCTGCCATGGAGGATTCCTGAGGGCAGCGGAAAACCGGCAGGAGACCGCCGGTTTTCCTGTTCTGACCGCGGCCAAACCGCTGTGGTCAGAATGCCCTGCGGGGCACCGCCAGCCTGTAGGACCGCCGGGGTCGGAATGACCCCCATAATGTCCGTACCCATGTGCTTAAAGCCCCATCGTTGTGCATGCACTTCATGCTTATGCTTCTCCCAAATCAGAACTTTGTTAATATATGGAAGCGTAATGTAAATTTCTTAAAAACACCCGCCAGACCCAGAGTTGTGATTTCCTTGTGGGTTTGGATATTGAATCCCTATACACGAACATCCCCCAGGAGGAGACATTAAGGGTAATTGAGGATGTTTTGTACCAACAAGAGTGGGAATTCAATACACCGAGACCCTTTATCCTTGATCTAGCACTAACGAAAAACATCTTTGAATATGACAGAACAATCTATTTACAGACCCATGGTACATCAATGGGTAGTACCTTTGCGCAGAGTCTGGCCTGTCTGTATGTGGCAGAGTTTGAATGTAAATTCATCTTCAGTCAGGAACAACTTTGGAAAAATTCAATCTGATTGTGGCGACGTTATATAGATGATGTCCTCCTGATATGGAGCGGGGAAGCACTATTCCTTGATCATTTCTTAAACGGGCTTAATGAACAGAATCCACTCTTGTTCTTCACTGCCACAATCACCAAAGAATCTCTGCCCTTTTTGGACTTGGACATTAGAACAGCAAAGGGCAAATTATCCACTGTGGTTTACCATAAGCCCACAGATAGGAATAGTCTACTTTCATTTAAGAGCTTCCATCCTAGGTCCCTAAGAACGAACTTACCATATGGCCAGTTCCTCAGTATCCGGAGGAACTCCTCAAATGTGACTGATTTTAAATAGGAAGCCGAGGTTCTTGTAAAACAAACTGGTGGACCTTGACTATCCCCTGCTATTGTGCAGAGGGCAAAGAAGAGAGCAAGAAATTGTGATAGGAAAATATTCTTGGAAGAGAGGTTAAAACCAACAAGAAATCGATCTATCTGTGTCACAATTTTTAACACAGCTTCAAATGAACTGAAACGGATCATTAATAAGAACTGGAGAATTATCATTTCAGGGGGCCTCCAATTAGAGAAACCTATGTTCTCCTTTAAGAAAAGTGCGAGTATCCGGAATCTCCTAATACACACTAGACCCCTTTACTTGGGGAATAAAAATGAATCCTTTATGTGGAATCTGCCACCAGTAAGGGGCCACATAGCTTGTGGCTCATGTAGTGTCTGCCCCTTAATGAAGAATACCAAGATGGTGGATGTAGGTTTGACATCTCCTTGGATACAAACAAAACATACAAATTGTAATTCCGAAAATGTGATCTATTTGATTAAATGTCCCTGCAATCTTCTATACATTAGAATGACTACACGAAAAGTAAAGATTTGCATCATGGAACATTGCAATAACATCAAATTTCAGAGAACAGTGACGAAAATGGTGTCTCACTTTTTAGAAATGGGTCATGAGGCTGGAGATTTTACTTGGACAGTATTGGATAAACCTACCATCCCCCCCGCATACGATGGACACTAAAATGTTTTTGTTCAGAAGAGAACAATGGATTTTTCGTGTCCATAGCCACGAACAGGGATTGAACGATGAAATACCCTGACACCAACTGAATTGTTAGAAGTTTGTAACAAGAGTAGGGGACAGTCACATTTAGATGTAGTACCCCAGGTGACCTCACGGTCCCATGATGAGTCCATCTGTGGGTCTGATAAGATGGGGGCTCTACTTGAACTTAGAGGGATTAGAGGAACTTTGTTATTCTACTGACTAATTGAGCCCCCCTTGTATGAGATATCGACCATTAGAAGGCTTCCGTTTTTGTAGCACTAGGTTTTGATGTCACATTTCGAATGTATTTGAGACCCCATGGAGTATATCCATATAAGGATGTCTCATGTGCCTGGTAGATATATTTTGATGGGTATCGACCACTCTGGGTGTTATACCAATATTATGATTGAATAGGCAAGACAAGAGCACAGTTACTACTGAGTACAGAATCACTTGACTTTGGGAGTTAAGATCACACATGTAGCTAGTGGGGCCAGGAACACTGCTGTGTGGCTCCAGATTTATTATAGCAATTGTATGGGAGAACAGATGTGGACATTTAACATAGCCCTTTATTCACCCACAGAGGCCAGTGAATAGGGTTATATGATCCCACAATCAATATGGCGGAGGGCGACAGCGACATTTTCCTTGGATGTAGAACAGTCGGGCTGCATCTTCCTTACATATGACGTTCAAGACACGGAAGTGGAAGGTAGATAATTCCCCCAATTTGGCGGATACATTCGGAGGAATCTGTGAGAGATAGACCAGTCTAGCGGTGTTGAGGTTATGCGTGACCACATGATCACGTAATGGAATGAAAAGACGGAACTACGGACGGCCCCCTTACCTCCACGGAGTCATGTGTGGCAGAGGGGCGGCACCGGGCCCTTAACGAGGTGAGTGGGAAAGGGGGCAGGCAGCTAACAACAGGGTTGAGATAGAATCTCTCAGAGAAGGAGAAAGGTGACAGATGGCTCTCAATGAAGGTGTGTTTATTTCGACTTGTTTATTCGCTGTTTGTGACTACAGGGAGGTGCTCCCATAATGCTCCATTTTTGGAGATCATTAATGAAAACTCAGTAAGTGGATTTCTCTCACGTATCGAGAAACCTGCTCCTTTGGACACTGCTTGCGGTGATGGTGGGTGTTTTAAAGAAATTTACATTAAGCTTCCATATATTAAAAAAATTCTGATTTGGGAGAAGCATAAGCATGAAGTGCATGCACAACGATGGGGCTTTAATCATATGGGTACGGACATTATGTTAGGAGTGTGCAAGGGGTATATGGGCGTGTGGAGGTGTGTTTGCTAAATCTGTTTGTCTTAATATTCCTTATAGTAAATTCTGAGTGTGTGTACTGGGGAAAGAAAGAATATGGAACCCGTATATATTATTGGTCATTATTTGAGTACATGCCAGGTAGGGCATGGAACTCTAAGGGGATATACTGTCCTGAGGAAGGCCGAACGACCCTGATGGGCGAAGGTAACGGTCAAAACATGTTGACCTTGTATATTTAATAATTTTTGGGGTGAAGGGGTGATTGAGTCCCCAGAACACCACCATCTTTACAAACCTTTTTTAATCCTACCTCGGTATAATCTAGAAAAAATACTTAATATGGGTTTTACTTAAGGTAGTTTTAACCAATGAGTGAGGTGCTCTATTTGTTAGTGGTCCCCTTTTGTCAGTCGCGTTTTGTGTTACCCCCTCCCTATTGCTCCATTCCTCACGTAGGTCTACGTGGGAATGTTTTAGCATAGCCCTATGATGAAGCATGCCACTATTAGTGAGTGAGGGCAGTTTTTTCTACACCTCTGTGCTGTATCCGTTATGGAGGAGATCTCTTTCGGGATCTCTTCATTTATTTCTTGTCCTTTGTGTGTTTTCGAATCTTTCAATCTAGCCACATCCTCCACCACTCCAACTCTAGGAACAATTGCCTGTTCCACTACAACAAGCCTGCCTATGAAAGACTGCTGAAACTGAGCAAATGTCATCCTTGGCTCTGGACAACAATCTTTGAATACGACAAAAGCATTGAAGGTTGCTAGTTTAAACAAACGGATAGCGAACTACATATACCAAATGGTAAGCCTTACGAACATCAGTGTAAGGTTCCAACCTTTGATCTACTCTATCTACACCACCCATACGTTTATTGTAGTCTAAACTGCACACAGGGTAAATGGTGACCTTTGTTAAAAAGTCCTCTCCAAGTTCCCACCCAATTTCCTTACTAACTCTGAAAGTGGACTGACAACTAGGAGGGTATCAATAGTGGAATCTCTACCAGTGTACACACTGAAATCATAGACATATCCTGTACTATTCTGATAGCATATACATCTTAATTCCATTATGTGGCCTCTTGCTAGGAATGTACTGCCTAAAAAACAAACTGCCCTTGAACGAGTCCAAAGACTCATCCACAGCAATTTTTTCACTGGAACAGAGATCTCTGAAAATCTATCTACAACGTAATAGAGGACAGGCCGAATCTTAAAAAGACGGTCACAATCATGGTGATCTTGTGGCAACGGTGAAGCATTAACAAAATGTAGCATCCGAAGCAGAAGCAAATACTGATCACAACTCATGATTGCAAGAAATATTGCCATTGCCATTAAGGACTGGTAGACCAATATGAAGACAGTGTGGGCTTCCTTATTAAGCCCATCAAAAAAGTTAAACCCAAGAACTTATTAAATTCATCCAGATTTGTGGAGTGTAGCTCTAGAGTGGGATTCAGATTGGCACTGTTGTCCCTCAAATACTGTTCATTCAGATTAGTCTGGTCAACAACCTAATCCAAAAATACATTGTCCAAATACAACTGAAAGAAAATTATAGGCAAAATGTTTTCATTATTCACTCTACACACTGAAGCACCATTAAAGGCAGGCAACTCTGGCTGAACCGTGTTTAGGGCAACCTTTACCCAAGGGACCACTCAACAAACAGTGGCTTTCTCAAATATCCCTGGTGTCTAGTAGCTTCTTCCCCCTTGGGGCAGATGGGCCTAATAATGTATTGCCGATCTGCCCCCAGGGAGGCAGAAATAGGCAAAATATTTACCCCCAAAAGGAGAGCAACCCTTGCCCAAGGGGCCGCACCTCAAACATACGCAAGACATACCCAGAAATAAATGCCTGTTGTCTAGTGGGTTTCTGCCCCTATTATATGGCCGATCTGTCCCCAAGGGTGGCAGAAACAGCCATAATATTGATCCCTAAAAGGGGAGTGACCCTTGCCCAGGGAGCCGCTCCCGAGACATACAGAATATATCCAGAAAGCACTCCCAGGTGTTTTAGTGGGTTTCTGCTCCCCTTTGGGGCAGATGGGACTAATATTAAATGGCTGATATGACCCCAAGGGGGGCAGAAATGGCCAAAATATTGATCCCCAAAAGGGCATCAACCCTTGCCCACGGGACCACTCTACAAACACACAAAATATGTCCAGAAAGAAAACCCTGGTGTCTAGTGGGCTTCTGCCCCACTTGGGGGGCCAGATGGATCTAAAATTATATGTTTGATCTGCCCCTAAGGGGGACAGAAAGGGCCAAAATATTGATCCCCAAGTAGGCAGCAACCCTTGTCCAAGGAGCTGCTCATCATACATACAGAACGTATATCCAGAAAAAAATCTCTAGTGTCAACTGGGCACTTCTGCTGTAAGATTGCGGCCCCATGCGAGATCATGCAGCAGGAATGCTCCAAAGAGATATTGATGAAAGGAAAGCTCCTTTCTCTCCCCTGATGCCTCTTTGTTCTTCCCGAACCCCCACCCGAGGAGTAATTTACCAGTTGCTCCTCTGACTCGCTGGAAGCAAATGGTTTCCAGCGCGTCCCCAGCAACTTCTAATGAAGTTGGCATGCTGTGTGCATAGATATCATCAGATGCCGTTGGGGGGGTGGGATCGGGTGGCAGCGGGAGCACTTCCACTACTATCTCTGGTGGGGGCGTTTAGATGGACAGGCAGCAGTCCTCCCATGGGTGGGTGCTAGGATGTCTCGGAGCTGTCCTAACCACACGCCCACTGTGTCATTGGACAGCCCCTGGCCGGCTGACGCACAGAAGGGGGTTAAGAGATGACAGCCCTCTTTGGCATAGATGTGTTTGTAGTGTTCATTCCAAGCTTGGATCGGCCACAACTTTTAGTGTACGGTCTGCATTTTGGTCTCAGTTACCACTATGCAGTTCCACATACATGCAAAGGAAAAAGGTTTAATACTGCTGTTTCCTGTGCAGTATGGTATGGATTTCAATCCTGGGGCAGTATCTAACATTATATCTTATCCTAAATGTGTCACTGTAGGTATTTGGCTTGGTTTATGTGGTCCATATTGCCATTGCACCCAAAGTAACTTAGTGTGTCAGTGGCCAGTTAGCATTTATAGTCACATAGGAGTCCAAACCCTGTGAGTCGAACAGATGATCACATTCTGTGTATTCTTTAATTTCTACCTATGACGAAATTATTTCTATGTCTCCTGAAATATTCTCCAAATAGGGAGAACCTCGGCAAATAGGTCGCCAGTTTGCCTTAATTCAGGAAGAGTGGCAATAGCCTGGCGCAGTTGGGCATAGCGGGCTCCTGAATGAAGGGTTGCTAGGGGGCGTGCGTGAGGCTTCTGTGCGAGAGGAATTCTGCCCTCCATCCTGTCCAAGGTGGCACAAAGATCCACGTGGCGTCCTTATGCTGGTCACACTTTATATCTAGTCACTTGTCACTTCATAGTTTGTTTACCGTGCTGCCAGGATATGACGGGGAGAGGGTTCTCTTTGGTGTTTTAACATAAGGCGCAAGCCATTTGTACGTTGTCTGATGCTATGATTGGTCGGATGTTCCCTAGCCTGTGTTCTTTTATCATGTTTATACCTTTTGTAAATCAGTAATCTCTTGTTGGTCGAACACTGTTGTGAGCCCCCAGACAGATACAAGATGAGGGCCAGTAGGAGAACAGGTTGCTCTTAGAACTCTGCTATGCACTACGTACATTATAGCATGATGCCTATGTGGCTATATTCCAGGTTTCTACATCCGCTGCTAGTCCGGGGGGGGGGGAGGGGGGAGGTATCCAGGTGATGCCCTGAATCTGTCAAAGCTTAATTGTTATGTTTATGTCACTTTTCAATGTCCTGAACTTGCTGAGGCCTAAGCTCTGCGTTTCTCATTTGCTGCTATGGTCAGTCTGATTTCGTATCTGTTTTTGTCTGCACTTGTTGGAGTGTAGCTTTTATAACCAAAATTATTATGAAATGTTTGCAAATGAATGCCTAATGATGCCACATAGAAATTGTATTGCTGTGTTTTACTAAACATGCGTTTGAAATGTGCCCACGGGGAGTGGCCACCAGTGTATACGATGACTAATGAAATTAACTAATAATTACTTATTAATGCACTAATGTATGATTCTGTATTCGCATTAAGGACTATGGGCCTGATTCTAACTTTGGAGGACGGTGTTAAACCGTCCCAAAAGTGGCGGATATACCACCTACCGTATTAGGAGTCCATTATATCCTATGGAACTCGTAATACGGTAGGTGGTATATCCGCCACTTTTGGGACGGTTTAACACCGTCCTCCATAGTTAGAATCAGGCCCTATATGTTAAGATTTTGCTAAATTAATTACTAGGCCTTAGTTAGCATGAGTCGGGGACTAGCTGCCTGGTTTCGTATTAAATGTGTTTTTCGAACGTGCAATGTGCTGACGTGCTGAAGGACATGTAGCCATACTTTTCCAGAAGCTAGAGAAGATGTCTGTAACCGTAGTAAATTCTTTCTCATGAGACTCAACTTTCTCAAGGAGACATTCTTGCTGAATGCAAAGGTGTAAACTTGCAACAGGTACAAGGTCGCCTTAACCGGTAAAGATAATGGAACTACTGACTGAGTCTGGGTGAGTAAAAACGTGTACCTGATATTCTACCCTTTGGGGACGTCAATTACAGGAGCCAATAAACTACATGAGAACTGTTCTAAAGGGACAATCTTAATGAGGTGATTACCAATCTTAACCAATTACATTGGTTGGAGAAAATGATGCACCAAAACTTGCCCAATTGGAAATTAGGGGACTGTACGACGAGAATGATATAACCCTTGGACACAAGGAGAAATCAGCCATTAAGTGCCTTTTTGCTATTACCCAGCCACTTTGTTACTCTGCTTAAAGACTTTGCTGTTTGACTCTTCAAACCATCTTCACCCTTGCCTTGCCCGTTCTATATTTTTCCTCCTTATGAGGGACTATTCCTTATTGCCCCATCGTGCTGAACTTTGCTGTGTTTCCTGGCTGATGGTGAATCAACTGATGTCCTGAGGACGAAGACTGACTCTGTATGCTGACCCATTACGGAGGGTAACTATATGATCATGAAATTGTAATTGTCTGTTTGCCTTTCCTTTCTAGGTACCAACTTCTTCTTTGATAGAGACCATAGATAGATGTTTTCTAAATTTGTGTTGCTAAATTGTTTTGCATGAAGCCCAGCATGCCTATGCTAATTCGAGGTTAGTTAAGGAGTTCACTGAAAGGATGCAAATAGACAAATAACTGAATCAATGCTTTGTTGAATAATGCGCTAGTAATAATCTGCTAAAGTTAACCCATGTTGACGTTGTGCTTTGTTGTAATGTTCATGATCTTTGCTTTGATGAAATCTTATTCGAGTTGCCATATTATAACGGTGTTGATGTGTTTTATGGTTTTGAGACTAATAAACTTGCTAGTAAATTGTAACTAATAGGGAATAAATATCATAACTCTTATAAATCTCGTGTGGGTTATGACTGAAAGGTCATGGTATGTTTCGCTTCCATAAATGCCATTATCCAGATTGAATCTATTTGTTATGGTGAATATTGATGATGTTATTGATCTGTTGGTTGACATGCTGGTTGATTGTCTTGTCCTAAGGTGTCTTCAATCAGGTCAAAAGATTCATTGGCCTAAAACGAGTCCCAGACTAAGTAAAATTATCTAGGAAGGGACGTGTTAGCAGTTCTGGTAGCAGTGGACGGATTAGGCCCTTTGGGGCCCTAGGACGAGGGACAATTGTTTTAGAATTGTTTTTGAAATAATGCAAATTGAAGGTATGATGTGCCCCTAAGTACCAAATGACTTTCCCGGAATCTCTGAGCTTGCCGAAGTGAGTTGAGTATGTTCTCGGCGTTCTAGTGATAGTGTGAATGAGATAGTTTTCGCGCTTGCAACAGCTTATGCATATCGTAGTTGAATTGTGAAGGTTTGCGAGAATTTAGGCCAGGTAA
This sequence comes from Pleurodeles waltl, assembly GCF_031143425.1. NCBI lineage: Eukaryota > Metazoa > Chordata > Amphibia > Caudata > Salamandridae > Pleurodeles > Pleurodeles waltl. The sequence goes on along the minus strand of NC_090442.1, from coordinate 398,757,887 downwards.
TGTTTTAGTAGGAGTGGGCGTACTTCGCAGAATGAGAGTAGGGATGTCGGCGAACTTCATGTGAGTGTGGCGCTTTGTGCTCAAAAAATTGTCCACGTGGTTGTTGGTGATGTACGGACCCGGCGTGGTCTAAGACTCCGGAGTATATTGATAAGTGTATGAGACACTTGGTTTATGTTGTAATTTGTGCGGTTTAATAGGTCAATCGGGTGTGGTTGACGAGTCAAGTTTGAGTCAAAGTGTGTGAGTGAAACCTTCGATGGAGATTTGGCAAGTTCTAAAGTGCACTAGGACGAACCATTGACAAGTCAAGAGTAGAATTTGCGGGTCGAATTCTGCTTGCGAGTGCTGGGATCTGAGAAGGAGAGAGTAGCGGCCGAGGCTTCAAGTGAAATCTCTGTAAAGTTCTGAAGCGATTGTGTTACCCTTCCTGTGGTAAACCGACAAATTTGAGTTTGTTGTTAAGGTGCTCGCAATATATTGCATTAGTTTTTGTGTGGATTCAGAGAGAGGAAGACAAGCCGCAAGACTTTGTCAGCCGCAGTGTGCGTGAGTGTGACGTCTGGAGCCGCGCTGGGATAGGTCAGCTAGTAAGAAAGGTCGCGCACGGATTGGCAGCCGTCCGTGAGAGGCAATTGGTTGGAAAGGTAGGCGAAGGGTGTTCTGGGAATTAGTCACTCCCTGATTAGATTCTAAACTAAATAAAAGATGCAAAAATGAAGTTTTTCAAAGCATTAAAGAGTGCTCTGAGGGGAGATGTGTACATTACAGCGAGTGTGGGGGAACCCACACCGCCAGAGGATACTCCGGCTTATGCTGTAATGGAAGAGAAGGTAGTCGCGCCATGTCTTTGGCTAAAGCAATGGTGCAAATTAGCAGAGAAAGATGGGTGATTGGCATTTCCAGAGAAAGGAACCTTAATATAGGGGTTCTAGAGAATTTGTGGAAAGCATTAAATGAGCAAAAGCCGCCTCCGAGACCAGCTCAGTTTAAGACGTTAGCAATTTGGGAATTAATGGCCATACGACAGAGGCAACAGAAATTTGAGAAGAGAATGAGGAAAGCAGAAAAGACTAGCGGAGGCTAGATGGGATACTGAGACCAGGATGTGGAGAAGGGAAATAATAGACGGAGTTAGGATGTTTCCGGCAGTAACTCAAGAAGCCGAAACACAGGGAAGAAAAGCCACTTGTAAAACAGACAAGGGCTCTAACAAGCAAAAAGAGACTCAGAAGTCTTGGGCGGATGCAGATGATTCATATGACGATGAGTAATCAGTTGTTACACGATCGGCCCCCACCATATGCCATAAATTACAACAGACCGAGTACTAGTGCAGGTCCTGTGAGTTCAACACAGAATCAGGGGATCACGAATACAGTGCAGGCAAATAATGTTACCACATCAGCTCCGATACAGAATGGTGCTAGTGTATCCACTGCACCCGAGGCGCAGAGCCAGTTGCAGTCGCCTCCAGTTCAGAGGCTCTACCCTGATGTCCCAGTATTAGAGACGGCTATGAATTTGATGGTGCTGCCTGATCCAGTATACATGAGATCAAAATTAGTGCAGATTGAGCCAACTCCACATTTGCTGCCCCAGCCGCAGCAACAGGTGGATCTGAATTACACCTCGGTCACAGGACCGCAGTCAGTTACAGTACCTGTAATGAATCAAGCTATGGGAGTTAATGCCCCACCAGGATTGGGAAATGGACAGACACCAGCTGCTATATTTTTGCCAATTACCGTTGGTCCGCCAGTACCGCTGTATGCGCAGGCAAAGCCTAGTGTATGCGACTAAAGAGTAATGACTCAGGAGGTAAGAGGAGGGTTCACAGGGAGTTCTCAAGGGCTGACACCGGGAGAACAGACAGCCGGGAGATCTAGATCCTTGTTGGACTTTAGTCCGATTGGGGTTCCTCTAGAAACCATGAGACAAGCAGGTTTGGGTCTACTGACACCACAGGTAATGAGTGCAAATACGTCGCAAACTCCGATGGTACAAGCTGGAAATATCTCGTTGCAAGGTTTAACTGTGCAACAGCTGAACGAATGGTTATACAAGCTTAACACTCCACAGACTGCTCCTGCGACAGCAGAGCGATCAGAGAGGGAGGAATACCTGAATTTTGTGAGGTTGGGGGTGGAAGCGGCTGAGCTAGTTGAAGGAAGCATGGGAGTGAACAGATTGGAATCATACACTGAAGCAGAACTAAGATATCTGTGCCCCAAAATAACCAAAGAAGTGAGTAAAGTGCACCAGAGGTTAGCAAACCTAGCAGACAAATATGGCATAGACTTAGACAATACTAATCATCTAAAGAGGAGTTATAGGTTAGACTTCGAACCTAAAGATTTTGATCACATGAGATCTACGGGGATGAGGGCCCACCTCAGAGATACTACAAAGGGCCCAAGTTTGGGGAGCTTTAAAAAAGTGGGAAGGCAGATGGGCGAAGAAGAGAGATAAGAGGAAAAGTGACTGCAGCAGGCGAAAGCTGTGCCGGATACGGGAACAATAAAGATGTTACCGATGAGGGAAACCGCTGGAGGGGTTCTGGTTCATGTACCATGGTCTAGAGGTGACATTTTGTCATTCACAAACGACTACCTCAGGTGGAGGGAAAAGCCAATAGAGTGGTATCAGCAGACAGACAGGTTTGTGAAACTCGCTAAATGCCTTTGGTAAGACTTGAATACACTGTTTGAGATTATAGTTCCAGCTGATTTGTGGCTTGAGTGCAAGAGGAGTGTGGATTGGCCGACAGCAGAACCGGCAAGGGAGAGAGCTACAGGAGCACCGTCTCCTGAGGTGATGAAGTACTACTATAAGGTGATTGAGTTCTTGAAGCAGAAGGTGTCGCCGCAGAATATTGATTGGCAGAAAATTGATCGAACGGCACAAGAAGGCAAAGAGTCGATTCATGCTTACTATGAAAGGCTGTTAAAGGCGTTCAAACATTACAGTGGCACAGAGGTCATAGAACCAAAAGACATGAATCACCTTGTGTTCAGATTTGTTGAAGGGCTGAGACCTGAGATTAGCCAGATGATTAAGAATCATTTGATCTGTTGGCAAGCGAAGCCGATTGATGAGGTGTTGCAGTACGCAAAATACTGTAGTGATGAGATTGAGTTGAAGCAAAGGAAGTTGAAAGAGAAGGTGATGGTGATGCAAATTAAGGCAGCTCAGGCAGGGATGCAGGGAAATGGAGTACAGCAAATGGTACAACAGCAACCTCAAGGAAACGGAATGTTTCAAGCACAAACGAGAGGCAGAGGTCAAGGAGGTTTTGTGAACCATGGTCCGGACTTGAATACTGTTGTGGTTCAAAATGACGTGCAAGGAATGAAAAATATGTCACCATGCCATGCATGTGGGGGCATGGGACACTGGAAGCTGGAATGTCTGATGATGGTGCAGGATGGTGTTGTTCAACAAAGCAATGATGTCGGTACATTTCAAAATGTGAGGGGTCCAAGAATGAGGGGTCCAAATCCGAACTTCCAGAATAATATGGTTCAAATGCAGGGTCTTCAACCTATGCAACAGATGCAAATGCCACGTATGCAACCAGTACAGGTGCAGCAAGTGCAACAGCAGATTCCTGTGGTACCTAGACAGCAAATGCAGTTGCCTTTAGCTTCGATGGGACAGCTGCAGGTGATGCTTCCTCAACAGGTCACAGGCCAAACGATGAGTCAAAGTAATGCAGTACAACAGTTCCCATTGCGTGGTGAGAATGGAATAAACGATGAATGGTCGATGATTGTTCAGACAGTGAGGAGTGCAGGCTTGCAGCATCCCTAGAAGTAGATCAGAGAGGACCTTATGTGCAGGGAAAGGTGATGGGCCACAAAGTTTCATTCTTGGTTGACACAGGAGCTCCACGCTCTACAGTCAGAAGTGCAGAGGTTCCGAAATTGACGCTTTCAGGGCGTACTATAAAGGTGGTAGGAGTAGCAAATCAGCTCCTGACACATCCAATTACAGATCCGGTCCAAGTTTAGATTGGTACTTTTCAGGGATTGCACAGGTTTGTAGTCTGTGACTCAAGTACCGTGTCTCTACTGGGAAGAGACTTGCTGTGTAAAACGAGGTGTTCGATCACCTGTTCCAATGAGGGAATTGAGATGCAGACAAACAGTGATGACGAAGGAGATGATGGTCAGATCTCAGAGCCAGAGACGGAGACCACAGATGAGGAGTACCCCTTGATAAGCTTTTTTCCGATGTTCACAGTGACCGATCTGCCAACCGAGTTACAGGGGACAGTGACAGAAAAGGTGTGGGATTTGACAGGAAAATAAGTGGGACTGATAAAAGGAGTAGAACCAGTCAAAGTAGATGTGAAGCCGAATGCCGTGTTTCCCCAGGTACCACAGTACCACATGGCGCAAGATGTCCTTATACAGGTGATGCAGATAATTGCAGACTTTGTGAAGCAAGGGTTCCTAAAAGAAGTGATGAGCAGCCCATGTAATTCACCAATAATGGGATTGAGAAAGCCTTGTGGGAAGGTTCGAATTGTCCAAGATCTGAGAAAAATTTACGAGATAGTGGTACAATGTTGCCCCATAGTGCCAAATCCAGCCGTGATCATGTTCTAGGTTCCATGTGACGCAGAGTGGTTCACAGTCGTGGACCTGTCCCAAGCGTTCTTTTCGGTGCCTCTTCATGAAGATAGCCAATTTCTCTTCAGTTTCAAATTCTTGGACAATGTTTACAGTTGGTGTTGAATTCCTCAAGGGTTTTCGGGATCGCCGTCTATCTTCAATCAGATATTAAAGAAGGATTTGGAGTCATTGGAATTGCCTTTTAATTCCACCCTAGTACAGTACATTGATGATTTGCTGATTGCGTCCAAAACAAAAGATGACTGCAGGTATGATACCATTGCCTTACTAAATCACTTGGGAAAGAACGGACATAAAGTGTACCCAAAGAAACTATAGTACTGTCAGAAAGAGGTGAAATACTTAGGGCACCTGATTGAGAAGGGATCAAGGAGAATATCCAAAGAGAGAGTGACAGCCATATTACAGATGAGTTCCCCGACATCCAAGAGAGACGTTAGGATGTTTTGGGGGATGGTGGGCTACTGTCGCCAGTGGATTCCCAACTTCTCAATTATCTCTAAGCCTTTGGTGAGGTTGACTGTCAAGGAGGTTAAGGATGGCCCGGATACCCTAACTATGTCAGAGAAAGAGATGAGGGCATTCATTGAGCTGAGAGAGTGTATGTGCAGGGCTCCCGCTTTAGGTATGCCTGACTACACAAAGCCTTTTGTCCTGTTTTGTCATGAACGTGATGCTTGTTCTTTGTCTGTCCTGACACAGGTCCATGGAGATGCATACCGCCCAGTAGCCTATTTTTCAGCTACTTTGGACCCAGTCGCAGCAGCCTTACCAGGGTGTCCACGTGCAGTTGCAGCAGTTGGTCAAAGCCTCACTCAATGTGAAGGCATAGTGATGGGACATCCCTTAACAGTAATGGTTCCACACTCAGTCGAAATACTACTCACCCGAACTAAGACCCAGCATATGACAAATGCCCGCCTGGCAAAGTACGAGACAATTATATTGGGGTCACCTAATGTATCGTTGAAACGCTGTACTGTGTTAAACCTGGCAACTTTGCATCCTAATGAAAATACAGATGGCGATGATGCTGAGGAAGTAGAACATGATTGTCTTGAGGTAACAGAACTGTGCACCAAACCGAGACCTGACATTAAAGATGCTCAGTTGTAAGAAAATGATTACATTATCTTTGTTGATGGTTCATGCCTGAGAGACTCAGTAGGAGTACTGAGAGCCGGATTTGCTGTGTGTACAATCACTGGTATCCTGGAAGCATCTTGGCTCGAAAGAGTATACTCTGCTCATGTGGCTGAATTGTTTGCTCTTATTAGGGCATGCCATGCCGCTGACAAATTGAAAGTCACTATCTATACCGACAGCAGATACGGATTTGGAATTGTCCATGATTTTGGCCAACTGTGGTCTCCTCATGAAATTCTCATGGGCCGAGCTATGAGATTGCCCGCAGTGCCTGCAAATGCTCTTGTGAATATCATGGATGATATGGTGTTGGACTACTGCAAGGGTCTGGCTGACGTGGTCCTCTCTTTCTCTCACCAGGTGGAAGCAACCACACTGCCACCGATAAATGATCCAGGTCACAATCTGAAAGCCAGTGACTGGGTTGTTGTCAAGAAACATGTGAGGAAGTCGTGTTTGGAGCCACGTTGGAAGGGGCCGTTTCAAGTGATACTGACGATGACTACTACTGCTGTGAAATGTGCAGGAATTCCAAACTGGATCCATGCCAGTCACACAAAGAAGGTGACATGTCCAACTGATGAGGAACTTGAGTTGTCGAAAATAACAGATACAGAAAAACAAGCCTCAGGGCCAGAGAGTAATCAAAGGGGAACTGAGACTGAAGGAGAGTCCGTTGAGGACGGCTTGGTCACTCAAACAGCAACCAAGGTCCGGAAGGGTGACAGTGAGCCTATCTCAACTGAGGCACCAGGAGGACCTACCCAAAGAGAGGTTCTCCCAGAAGCAGACGGATACGTGTTTGAAGTTGAACCCCTGACAGACCCAGAAGGTGAAGGAGTTGAGGCGGAAGACAGTCAAAGTGTTCAGACTCCTCCTGAGCCACTTGCAGATTCATCAAGAGAAAACACCATAGCACAAGAGGAGGGCATTGAACAGCATCCTGAAAAGCCGAGCAGTAAAAGGACACTTAAAGGAGATATGTGGCCAGAGCCACAAGCTGCAAAGGAGAAAGTGGTCATTAACGAAACAATAGAGGAAGAGATCGATACCACAAGGAAAGAAGATCTGAGTGAAGGAGAATTGCAGGGTGATCGCAAACTAAAAAGAAAGAGAAATGCAAACAGGAGGTACGCAAGTCCTGAATGGGCTTATGCAATGAAAGCCGAGTGGCAACAAGAGTTCTTAGCGTTCTGTTTTGATGGAGAGGTGCCAGGTCAATATTATGGTGCCTGAAGTTGGCAACAAATAAGAGACTGTGTTAAGCTGAAATTGAATAAAGGGAAACCTGAGAAAAGAGACTGATAAAATTGCCGGATGTGACATTGTTAACCTGAATAGACCTTTGAAAACTGGTTATGACAATTTGCCAATCTGATTTGACAAAGACCCTGGAGTGAATGAGAAAGCTGTAAATACTTGCTGAAGAGAGACTTTGCTTAGCTTTACAGAGTGAAAGCTATTAACCTTCCTCAATTTAGTTCTTTACTTTTAGTACTTTATTTTCTGATTCTTTACAGATCATGCCCAGATCAGGAGATGACGTGGAGGGGAATAAGCATGGAAAATATTTGGGTATTGCTTTGGGTGTCGTATGTGTGATATTCGTTAGTTATATTTGTGGAGATGCGTTTGGTGGATGAGAGTGAAGCTAACAATGCTACGGTTTCTGAGACTACTACACTAACACCGTGGGATAGGTTTGAGCAGGATACAAAATATTTTCATGGTGAAACTAATACAAAGGGGGAGCTGTCTACTAATGTTTTCTATCGCTTGCTGAGTGAGTATGTTGACACTATGGACGCGAAGGCTTGTTATGTGTGTACACAAATTCCTCTTTCAGTCCAAGAGGGAGTTACATATCACAGCTTGCCATTAACATACGGGATTAGTTGTAGTCTGCTACTAACACGGTTCTATAATCAAGAGGAAGTGCAATATTTTTATTCGAACTATGATTTAGTGTTCTCTTATGTGCCTATCATAGAAGATTTGAATAGTGTAGCTAAGTATTATGCTATAAAGCTGATTAAGGGATTTTTCGAGTCTAGAATGACAATTAGTACTTCGTATGCGCACCGCAATAATTTGACATGCTTGCTTACTTCTGTCGAAAATAGTTTTCTAGATCACGCTGAAGATAGAAGGAGTGTTTTAAAGAGGAAATTAGAAAAGGACTTGCAGCAACGATCATTCCTTAGTAATAGTAATAATGGGGTTAGGGAACAAGGGAAGCTAGCTTTAGTTGCAAAACATGTAGGTAGGCTTTGCATTACGCGAACAAAGTAATATTATGATAATGTGTTTGTGGGAACGATTGAGTGTAAGCATGTGTTTTTGTTTCAGAATAAGTGGACTTTTATGCTAAATGGAATGGATCAAGCGATCCCAGGGGTCTATTATATTTGTGGACTTAGTGCTTATTTCCGTCTTCCAAAGGGATGGTATGGGACATGTTATTTGGGAATAGTCTTTCCAAAGATCTATCAACTGGACGATTTAAAGAAGTTTCCGAAAGTGACAGAATTACTTCGTGCTAGACAAAAGAGAGAAACTGCTGCTGGTGTAGTAGTAGACATACTTGGAGCAATAATTCCTTTAGTGGGAGTTGTTTTGAATTCCATAAAGATTCGAAAGTTGTCTACTATTGTGGATAACATGCTGACAAACTTCACAGGGGCTATACTGATGGATAGTTAACTTGCTACGGAGAGGGCTATGGCTCTTCAAAACAGGCTTGCTTTAGACATTCTTTTAGCGAAAAGTGGCGGAGTCTGTAAGATGCTTAATGAGCGACACTGTTGTGCCTACATACCGGATAATAGTAATGAGATTAGAAGTATGCTTACTAACCTAACAAGAGATAGTGCAGATTCGAAGGAACTGAAAGAACCAGGAGTCTGGGAAAGGGTTGGAGAAGGATTTGCGCGTGTGGGAAGTTGGTTTAGTGGTCTTTGGCATGGGTTTTTGGGAAAACTAATACAGGGAATAGTAATTGTTTTGGGTTGCTTATTTGGACCATGGCTATTAAGTAAATGTAGTAAAAGGGTTAAAACCAGATGGGCAAGACATAAAGAGAAAAGAGAAGATAGAAAAAGGGAGAAAATGTTCAGGGCAAAATATGAAAGGCGAAGCAAAAAGAAGAAATCGAAATGAGAGAACTGAAAAAGTGAAAGATTGTCAAGGAATAATAGATTTGTGTGATGACAAGTATCATCAGAGGAGGGATTGTTGGAGTGTTGCTTTTATAACCAAAATTAATATGAAATGTTTGCAAATGAATGTCTAATGATGCCGCATAGAAATTGTATTGCTGTGTTTTACTAAACATGCGTTTGAAATGTGCCCACGGGGAGTGGCCACCAATGTATACGATGACTAATGAAATTAATTAATAATGAATTATTAATGCACTAATGTACGATTCTGTATTAGCATTAAGGACTATCTGTTAAGATTTTGCTAAATTAATTACTAGGCCTTAGTTAGCATGAGTCGGGGACTAGCTGCCCGGTTTCGTATTAAATGTGTTTTTCTAACATGCAATGTGCTGACGTGCTGAAGGACATGTAGCCGTACTTTTCCAGAAGCTAGAGAAGATGTGTGTAACCGTAGTAAATTCTTTCTCATGAGACTCGACTTGCTCAAAGAGACATTCTTGCTGAAACAGTGTAAACTTGCAACAGGTACAAGGTCGCCTGAACTGGTAAAGACAATGGAACTACTGACTGAGTCTGGGAGAGTAAAAACTTGTACCTGATATTCTACCCGTTTGGGACGTCAATTACAGGAGCCAATAAACTACGTGAGAACTGTTCTAAAGTGACAATCTTAATGAGGTGATTACTTGACCATTGTTTGGAGAAAATGATGCACCAAAACTTGCCCAAATGGAAATTAGGGGACTGTACGACGAGAATTATATAACCCTTGGACACAAGGAGAAATCAGCCATTAAGTGCCTTTTTGCTATTACCCAGCCACTTTGTTACTCTGCTTAAAGACTTTGCTGTTTGACTCTTCAAACCATCCTTACCCTTGCCTTGCCCGTTCTATACATTTCCTCCTTATGAGGGAGGTATTCCTTATTGCCCGATCGTGCTGAACTTTGCTGTGTTTCCTGGCTGATGGTGAATCAACTGATGTCTTGAGGACGAAGACTGACTCTGTATGCTGACCCATTACGGAGGGTAACTATATGATCAATAAATTGTAATTGTCTGTTTGCCTTTCCTTTCTAGGTACCAACTGCTTCTTTGACAGAGACCATAGATAGATGTTTTCTAAATTTGTGTTGCTAAATTGTTTTGCATGAAGCCCATCATGCTAATGCTAATTCGAGGTTAATTAAGGAGTTCACTGAACGGACGCAATTAGACAAATGACTGAATCAATGCTTTGTTGAATAATGCACTAATGATACTCTGCTAAAGTTAACCCATGTTGACGTTGTGCTTTGTTCTAGTGTTCATGATCTTTGCTTTGATGAAATCTTATTTGAGTTTCCATATTATAACGGTGTTGATGTGTTTTATGGTTTTGAGACTAATAAACTTGCTAGTAGATTGTAACTAATAGGGAATAAATATCTTAACTCTTATAAATCTTGTTTGGGTTATTTATGACTGAAAGGTCATGGTATGTTTCGCTTCCATAAATGCCATTATCCAGATTGAATCTATTTGTTATGGTGAATATTGATGATGTTATCGATCTATTGGTTGACATGCTGATTAATTGTCTCGTTCTTAGGTGTCTTCAATCAGGGTCAAAAGATTCATTGGCCTAAAACGAGTCCCAGACTAAGTAAAATTATCTAGGAAGGGACGCGTTAGCACTTGTATCATGTTTTTATATTTTATAGATATGGGTATGGTAATTTGGTTGATTGTATGTTTTTATATGCGTGGTTTTCATTAACTAATAAACTAAATTTCATTTTCCTGAGGTTTTAGGAATACATTTGTTTCCAGTTGTTATTGCTAATATTTGGACCGCAGACATTAATGCATTATAGGTCGGGGGTGAACCCTGAGGTAAGATTTGGTCTTCTCGCTTTTGTGACATGCACTTGTGTTGTCTCCAGTCTACAGAGAACTGCATATGTATCCTGCATAACCTCTCTTACCAGCTCGAGACCGAGCTCCCTACTTCCTATACCGAGAACATCTATGTGCAGCGTAGGAACATCCCAGAGAGCAGTACCAACCTGGGCTGCTTTGGAGGGCGAAGCGGAAAGATTAAAGAGGTAATTAGTACTATGTCCATTCTGTATTGTGTTGGCCTTGTCACTGAGGCAGTATTTTGCAAATAAAACAGATATTGCATGCTTTGTAAAATATGTAATCCTATAGGTATTTTTTCAAAACTGGCTTGTTCTGTGAGCAACTATTGTAAAATATCTGTAAAAAGACCAGACTTAAGGGAGGTAGAGCAAGTATTCTGTTGTCCTACATTCCGTGTACCAATAAAGTATTATTGAACATAAGAAACAGTCGTATCCTCTATATCACAAAGTCGACCATTTCCTTATTATAGAACTCAATGGTGCTCATGTTATCAGCCTCCAACGGTTGACTTGCTGCAATTCTAATCTTTGACCTACAGGTTGCACACAGATTTGTGCTGAGAGTGCTCACCCCGCTGAGCTTTCTTTCTGGTTACCAGCAGATCTTGCATTACTTTTACTAGTGATAACAGCAGGGATTTGGATGTCACAAAATCTAAAGTGCATCTTCAACAAATCATTGGGGCCTTCCAAAGTATATTCACCGAGCACTTTGACAGGCCATATCAGTTATCTGACTATATTGTGGACCTTAATTCTCTGTATTCCTAATTCCCAACTCTCATGAGCGACCCTTATGTATATCTGCTCTTTTAACTAGAAGCTGTGAAACTGTGAAGTGTTTAGCTTGTGAGTGTGGTGCTGCAGATGTGATGCCTTCATTTCATACACTACTTATATCTTACCTGTTGCATAGCTGTATTGAGCATAATTCCCAATGTTGTACCTTACCTATAGTTACAAATCTGATGTACTTGTGTATGTAAAATTAAGTTTCTGAGTGGCTATTGTGCTTGCACTTTTGGCAGACGGAGACGGATACTCCTTTACCAGAAGAAAAGAGCAACCCTAAAGGGGTGGAATGGCTGTGGCACTCCATTGTCATGCGAATGTACCTGTCCTTGATAGCCAAAAGCAGCCGGACCTATACCCAGGAAGCATCACTGGGCGCCCTCCAGAATCTTACTGCAGGCAGCGGACCGGTAAGTGAAGGCTGCAGTACATCTTTAGTGATCTGATGTGAAACCAGATTTTTGCTGCTGAGCTCTGTGCTCACTTAGCTGGCAGTTTGCGGTCACGAGGGGGCTTTGTAATAAAGACCAGCATTGACAATGCCTATTGGTCTGGCTGTAAAAGAATGTTGTGTGGTAATGTGAAGCGATACAAATAGCATGGGAGTGGATATGTAATTGTGTGAAAGCAAAGAACTGTCGAATAATATTAGTGTAAGTTAAAATGTCAGGTGACAGTTCACTGTCAAGCCAGACCTAAAAATACATGTAGGCTAATGACTGCCCTTCTCCCGTCTGTGCTGCTGTCAGACTAAAATTGATATATTTATCTAAGAAAATTTAACACATTACAGTGTTGTGTGTGCCCCTGAAAGTTTAACCCCAGGCAGCTGGATAAATAAACAAAATGGTCACAGCTGTGTTGAGGGCAAGCGCTTTTATATGGACCACACAATCTCTGCCCAGTCAAAACATGTACTCCTGGCTCCGAGGAGTATATATGGGTGCAGCCAAATCCCCTCACCTGGTGATTCTCACAAAATTATCTGCATTGTCAAGCCAGATCATAAAAAGAAACTAGCAGTGCCTAATTTCAACTAGTGCTGCAGATAGAGCTTAATATGAACTATTGGTTGTGGGTGTGGCCCACGTGCTCATTTTTAGGGAACGACCCTTGTTTCCATCATCTGATTTTGATCCAAAACAAGAGAACGCGAGAAACAGAAAAGGAGAAATTAAAGAGAAAACAAAGACAAGGGTGGAAAGTATAGATTAAAAAGAACCTGCAATACTGAGATAGATGGACACGGAGTGTCTAGTGACAGGTAAAAGAAGCATTAGGTGAAATAAAGATTAAACAGCTTTTGCATTTAGCTACCACGAAATTTAGCAACCCCAGCTGCAGGCTACTGAGAAAAACAGCCGCACTTCTACAAATGTAGCGCTCCATTGAAGAGTACAAGTACGTGATGTGGCCGGCCCTAACTGTATGGGAAAGGCAAACATGGGCAAGGAGTGTGTTCCTGCTGCTAGCTGAGTTTACATCGAGTTGGTAACCGTTCATAGTACGAGAGCGGAGTTTCGTAAACTCCCTTTGGCAGGTGTTTGAGTCATGTCTTGCGGTTTTCACCCAAGGTGAACTCCTTGGTACCTTTGCCAAGAATACTCAATGGTCTAAATGTGTAGGGAGGAAGAAGTGCCAAGTTTATATCAAGTCGTGTAAAGGTGTCTTTATTGTGTCTGCGTCGTAACTTCATGCGCGCGAAAAGAATGAGCCTTTGTGAATCGGAAGGGATGGGGCCCTCTCAGCACCAGTACTGTCGGGGTCGCTTATTCAGGCACAAGTTAACGATAGATGACAGTGAAGGGTCTTCTGCTTTCGAGAGGACTGTTAAAGACTTGGGTAGTGTTAGGGGTGCAACTAACGATGGTGCAGCAGAGCAGTGGCGCGAGCCCCAGCAGCAGTCAAAGCGGCCATTTCCCTTGCTGCTAGCAGAGCTCCAGGTATCCTCGCTGCGCCCCAGTGTGGCATGAGCAGTGTATACACTTTGAATTCAGTGACCAACGAGGTGATAAGCGCCGGCGTTTTTCAGACTTTCTACTCATGTTCATTTCTGACTGATGGTAGACTTGGTGTACAGAACCCGTCTGCCCCTTTTTGAGGGCATGAGCCTTAACATGCGCTGGAAGGAGAGAGCTTTACTATTTGCTGAAAGGAGAGCAACCTTTCTCAGCAAACCGCCCTGTAGCTGTTTTGGCAATACAAGTAAATGAAACTAAACTTTGTGGCCTCAGTCCCACGCATGTGATTCTTGACGAAGCTACTCATTCTTTTTGTAGTATATATAGTGGTTTAAGAGCAAAGCACATATTGTAGGAACTGGGATCTGGGAAGTCACGCCGGGGCGTCATGGGTAGACGTAGGGTGGTGGCAATGAGTGAGGTGGCGCAGGCGGTTTGTGAAACGAAGACCTACAAAATGAAATGTGATTCCTAGTAGTGGGGACGATGGCAGGAATGGCACTTTAAGGACAAACCTGCATCAAAATGCTAGTAGTCGCACAGTTACTCTTCTCTGGCACGAAGGGGCTTGCGAGCAAGCCCTGCTACCCACCACAATGAGACCCTCTTGGGTTTAAGCCGTAGGATAAGAACCTGCTGCCACCCCGCCCCTCCTGTCATAGTATCAGCAATATAAGTAGATTTTTTTTCAGAAAAGACAGAAAGCAATTCAACAAACTTCCCACAGAATTCTCCTCTTTAAATCCATGGTAATCACCGATTTGAAATGAGCGGAATCTGTCGTGAGTCCTTGCTGCTGGGCCCCCTTTCAGTTTTGACCTTCGCAGTATCCTGAGCATCAAGAGTGGGTGCCTGCAACAATGAAGAGGAGAATGAAAAATAATGCTGAGGGTGACCAACAAATGTTCAGGCCGTTTAGTAGCTCATCGGTTATTGTGCTGCCCCCTTATGGATATAGTTCTCTGCATAGGTCACATATCATCCACTGGTTGTGACGTTGCCTACTTTTGTAAAAGTTGTTACAATTGGTGTGGGCTGAATAAATGTGGAGTATGATCGCTGATTTGGGGTCTTGAGTTTTATTGAAGTGAACGATATTTCCATGCAGCTGAAGAATTTTAGTATTAGAAAGGCGGTTCCAACTCTACCAGACCATAACCTCACTTGTGAAGGTCCTTAGAAAGAGGTCGCATTGGACAAGCGAAAATACTTACTACATATTTGCCTTCTCCATAGTTTCAAAGCTGTGATTATCCTCCCAAGTTCTTTAGCCACCAACAAAGTATAGGACTGTGACTGATTCATCAAAACAGAACAATTAATAACCTCTATGTCCTTAGGTTCCTCATTCCACCTTACTCCCATACCAGACCAGGTTTTCCATTTACTTAGTTTATCAAGTCCTGGTTCTAGCCTGAAGGGAGTGGGTTTGAACGTATTGGTGTGGAGTAAGGTGTATTAGAGAGGATTGGACTGCAGTGGAGTGGATTGGATTGGAGTGAGGTGGATTGGATTCAGTGGGGTGGATTGAGGGTGATAGGGTTGGTGTGGATTGGATTGGGATAGGGTGGACTGGTTTGGTTTGGGTGGGGTGGTGTGTGGTGTGGTGGTATGGATTAGAGCACATTGGAGTTTTTAGAGTGGGTTGGAATTGTTAGAGTGTGGTGGATTGGATTGGGGTGGGTTGGGAGTGTTTGAGTGGGGTGGACTGGAGTGGGGTGGATTATGGTGGATTGGACTGAGGTGGTGTGGGTTAAGGTGTCTTGGAGTGCTATGAATTAAGATGGACTGGAGTGAGATGGATTAAAGTGTGTTGGATGGACGGGGGTGGGTGGAATGGACTGGATTGGGGTGGATTGGGTTTCACTGGATTGGAGTGGGTGGAAAGGATCTGAGGGATTGGCTTGGTGGGGTGGATTGAAGTGGAGTGAATTGAAGTGGATTGTTTTGGATTTTAGCGGGCAGATTATAGTGGGGTGAATTGTTTTGGATTGGATCTGGGCAGATTATTTTGGATTGGAGCAGGGCAGTTTTATTTGGATTGGAGCAGGGCAGTTTTATTTGGATTGGAGCAGGGCAGTTTTATTTGGATTGGAGCAGGGCAGTTTTTTTGGATTGGAGTGTGGGACAGATTGTTTTGGATTGGAGTGTGGGACAGATTGTTTTGGATTGGAGTGTGGGACAGATTGTTTTGGATTGGAGTGTGGGACAGATTGTTTTGGATTGGAGTGTGGGACAGATTGTTTTGGATTGGAGTGTGGGACAGATTGTTTTGGATTGGAGTGTGGGGCAGACTGTTTTGGATTGGAGTGGGGCAGACTGTTTTGGATTGGAGTGGGGCAGACTGTTTTGGATTGGAGTGGGGCAGACTGTTTTGGATTGGAGTGGGGCAGACTGTTTTGGATTGGAGTGGGGCAGACTGTTTTGGATTGGAGTGGGGCAGACTGTTTTGGATTGGAGTGGGGCAGACTGTTTTGGATTGGAGTGGGGCAGACTGTTTTGGATTGGAGTGGGGCAGACTGTTTTGGATTGGAGTGGGGCAGACTGTTTTGGATTGGAGTGGGGCAGACTGTTTTGGATTGGAGTGGGGCAGACTGTTTTGGATTGGAGTGGGGCAGACTGTTTTGGATTGGAGTGGGGCAGACTGTTTTGGATTGGAGTGGGGCAGACTGTTTTGGATTGGAGTGGGGCAGACTGTTTTGGATTGGAGTGGGGCAGACTGTTACTGGTTGGATTTGGGTGTACTGCACAATTATGTGTTCAAACAGTTTCAGAAATTGCACATAACAAAGAAATAATGTCACTCTGCAGTATTTATAACAAGATAATCGTCATCATTTGAGAACAGTGCCCACAAGAAAAAAAAAAAACATGAGTGCAGAGTGACAAAAGAAGACTTGGCAAAATAAAAGAAAATTAACTGTAGGAAATAAACCTGCTCAATTTTGTTTGTCCTGTTGGGAATGTTTTTGCCAGTCACACGCCTTCTGTTTGCAGGGCACTAGAAGTTAAAAAACAAAAAAGACAAAATAGTACCTCAGTCACATCTGGAGCAGCAGACTGGCACTGACTACATTGACTCAATCAGCACTTGGTCTCTGCACCACAGAGAGGAACGGAAATGATGCTCGGCCTGCAGTGAGTAATTACAAGGCTGTAAAGGCGAGTGCCATGCAAGCCAACAAGTGGTAAGCAACGGGCGGGTTCTAAGCCCGCTGTAAGATTGCAATGGTCTCGAATTGACAGAGCATGTGCTGTCTAGCCATTACCTGATGAGTTTCACAAGGGTTAAGATTCGTCCCATTGGGAAATAATGCAGGTTGTAAAGAAGAGTGCCAGGCACGCTAACAAATAGTGAGCTACGGGCAGGCTCAAGACCGTTTTTTGTTAACATAAGTGTCTCGCACGAAAGACGCATGCGCTAGCACATGCTGTCAAGGGCTCGACCCTGAAAAGAAATACCTCAAGAAGCCCCCATGGAGAGTAGAAACATTAAGAATTCCAAACAGCAGTAATATTTTTTCAATTAATGTCAAGTAACATTTAAGAACAAAGTAAAACTATTTAATAACAATCAAAGTATCCAAGAAAACCTTATTATCATTGTGAACTATGATCAGATGGCATAAGCTTTTCAGACTGCATTTATTGTCGATCTTTAATCTCGGTTTATCATAACTATTGCACTGATTACCTTGTTAGGGTTCAAAGGTGCAAAGGACCATTAATTTGTAAATATTAGAGTGGTTACTGTGCATGTGTAATCTCGTGCATTTTCTAAATCTAGAACTAACCTCGCAACACCAGCCCTCTTTGGGGTGTTATCTTCGCAACGTTCTTGTTAATTGATGCATGAGAAAGTTAACTATGTTCCATTTCCTGACGGGAGAAATCGAATCACCTGTGTGTATCTTTTTGCGTGCACAGCCGAGTCCGAACAAGACATAACACCGGATTCCTTTGTGCTAAGGGAACATTGTCAGTCACTTGTGTATCAGAGCTTTTCATGCCGTCTGTAGAAAAGGATGCCTTTTCAAGGATGGAAATGCAAGTAATTATGGTAGATTATCATATGTATGGGAAACGTTTACAACAATGTTATGTTTTTTCACAAAATGACAGAGCAGAGAGATGTGTCCCGGGGGTAAGAACCCTGTTGTTAGACTCCACAAACTCTCAAGTGCCAACCCTGCGTCTAGAGTTCTTAACTCCATGTTGTCTCCTCTTTATGTTCATTATTCCTTAAGTTGATAGTGTTGACGTTGTTTCACAAAACATCCGTGTTTGTCTGCTTCTTTTGCAGTCTTTCAGTAGTGTTGTCTTTGAACATGTTAGCACCTACGTATTTTAAAAATAGTGATGGCAGCTGGTAAAGTAGCTGTAAGAGGGGATAAAAATAGCCTACGTTCATAACCCCTCTGTTTACAATTTAAGTGGATCTACTTTAAGATTTTGTTAAGAAATGTCAAAGTAGAGCAAGATGAAATACCAGCTAAAAATGAAGAATTTTAATAGATATGGTGTTTTTGAATCTAAATATATGTAAAGTAAATTTTCAGCGATCAGAAATTAGATCACGGTGCTACAACTGGAGATTCCTCATGGTTCTAGATGGGAAGCTATAAGAACAACCTGTCAGGAATTGGGAATGGAGATGCCGCTCTGTAGGATATACAAACATGTAGATGGCATCATCTTGTGCTAGGTGTCTTCCAGTCAAGGAGAGCTCAGGGGACAACTCTTATAAATGTATGGTCGTTATCCTAGTATATCTCATCTCTATCAGCCTGTATTTAACTCAGATCCTTCGGTGCAAGAACGTGTCACTGAGTTAACTGACTGTCCGAAGTCTACACAAAAAACTTTGGGAAAAGCTATAGAGTATTATACATGTTATGCTAATCAAAAGAAAGCCCTGCACCTCCATATGTTGTAGGTGAAAGGTGTGGTTACTTGCAAAAAAAATAGCATTTGAAAAAAAATGTTCTAAACTGCAACCCGAGTTTATGGGCCCAATTGTGATAGAACATATTGTGATTTCAGTTGTTGTTAGGATGAGGTTGCCTCAGTGTGTGAAAGTCCACCAGTTTTTCAGTTTTTTTTTAAATTAGAACTTTGCTCAGTGTAACTGAATTCAGAAGTATGAGGTACTTCGTTTTAGATACAAAAATCATAGGAGTAGATTTGCAATATTTGAAAGATTGGGAAGGTTCTGATCTAGAGAAGCAATCATTGCAACCTGCGTCCAATCTTTTGGTCCATGGTTATTGTAAGACACTTATGCAATAAGCCCCACTGCGTGGGATAGTGTCCTTTTATGGAGACATTGTTAAAGGCTTTCCTCACCAAGAAAGAATTCCTACTACTCTTCAAGAAAAACAAGCAACATTTATTTAGTCCAAACCTAGCTCAGCTACATGAACCTGGATGGATTCAGTCTCCCAACTTTTACCAATGCCAACTCACTCTGTCTCACCACGAATACTCACCCTCACAAAACACATTGTTTAGAAAGCCAAGAGTGTCTGATAATTTTCTTAACTGAAGAAAAATAAACCATTCTTCCCATTAAAAAGGACCGATCCTGTGTCTAACAGACTCCATATTGTCACCCACAAGGGCTCCCTGCATCCTAAATAATGCCTCATTAAGGGCCTGAAGAAGAACTACAGCATATCTCCATGATCTAGCCTCACGGTTCCTCTTGCAATCTGACACCACGTTTAAATCTAGTAGCATCATCTACAAACCGTCATTACCAGCATTTCATCTGTCTGGCTCTCAGCATGCATCGCAGCCTGGACACAATCCGACAGGAAGCAAAGAAGCACACAAAGGAAACAAGCATTTGCAATGCAATTGGCCTTGCATTTGCTCGAGTCAGAGCTATTAGCGTTGTAGACTCCTAACCGGACTTTTCTTGCCACATAAACTGAAAATTAAAAAGTAAAACAGTTTCACATAAGCGAGCTGACGGCCGCCATGAGCACGAAGCAGACACACAAAGGTAAAGAGAAGTTTGTTTGCAGTGAAACGTATCGGCAAAAGTCCAATTATCCATGTAACAGAGTCGATGTCATGCAAAGCGCTCGACTACTGCCCAGCCAGATCGCGCTGCCTATGAAATAAAGAGAAAAAGTAGTCCAGAAACCATACGGATATCATGGAGCCTCGTATGTTTTCAGTAGTTGGCCAGTGCACTCGAGGCGGGCTAAATACCGCAAAAGGCATGACGTATGCATGCCTTTCACTAATGAAATCAAGCAAATTTTAAAAGGCAAGCCCACGAACCAACGAAACTGATAAGCGTGGTTAAAAGCCCACAGAGATTACACCAGAGACAGAACGCTTTGGGCAGGCGACCCTAAAAACAGGACAAGAGTCCTTCTCCATTTATGCACCCAGGATCTGAAAAGCCATCCCTGTATCAATCAAGCCTTCCCCCACCCTGCAGCAATTTATGAATGAGCTGAATATACACTGCTTTAAAGAACACTACATCGCAATGAATTAAAATTAAGTTTGCCTGTGCGCTCAGAATCCAGCTTACCCTCCTGTCACTCAGGAGGGGATCCTTACCTTTGATGCTGTACAGCGCTGCACTGCCTTTAGGCTAGGTTTGCACTATGCATATTTTACATGCATGCATACGTACAGCTGTGCAACCCTCTTTTCTCCCACTGCCAACAAAAAGAAAGTGATGATAAAGCTAATTCCTTTGGCATTTGCATAGTGAAAACGTCTTAAAAAGTGTCACCAACCACACAAAACAGGTCCAGTGTACCTATTGCCAGCACAGGCTTCCCAACGATTCTTGACACACAGCATAAACAAAGCACAGTAAGAGTTCCCCGCTAAACACAGTGTACACCAGAACACACAAGAAGATGTACGTACACCTCGCACAGAATAAATACATTATGAGCAGCTGTTATACAAGCTTTGCGCACATTGAGAACAAGCACAACCAGTGCTGCAGCAGTGCTAATGCCTTTCGCATCAGTGTCTGATTTGCTCATACACAGAGACCACTTTAGTGTGCTCCTGTGTTCTCTGTACTGCCTTTCCCACCAGTGAGAGAAAGGTCTATTATTCTCTGTACCCCCTTCAGCTAAGAGCCCTCTTTGGTAGCACCTGCTTCAGTGCCTAAAAAAGTATTCTTGTGATGCGGAAGTTTTTTTTTTTTTTTACTACTTTGTTTTAAAGGGACGTGAACCAGGTGCTGATGGGAAAGTCAGGCTGCCCTCTACTGCAGGCCGCAGTGGGTCACTGTAAAAACATGGACAGTATCCCACTCTGCAGAAAACAAGCCTTCATGTTAACATGGGTTGTAATAAAGAGCACGTCACATTTATTCACCTTATAACAGGTATGTTTTAAAACTTGTTTGCAGCTTCATGTTTGTCCTGTGGTAATGCTATCGGACCCCCAAAGAAAAAGGACCTGCAGATTTTTGTTTAATATATAGCAGGCTCACCAAGAGAGTCTTTAGTATTCAAATCAAGTGATTAGACTTTAAAAACGAGCATTGGCAACGTTAATAGTTCTCATCTATACAAGACTTATTGGCATTGGCATGGTGTTTTTTTGCCGTGTTGTGCACCAGTGTGGGTACTGCTCAGCATGGCTAAAAGTTAGTGAAGTGTCGTGGAGTGGGGGAGTAGAGTGTCATACAATTGAGTAGAGGGGAGTAGAGTTCAGTGGTTGAGTGGCAGAATGTCATAGAGTGCAGTGTTGTGGAGTGGGGTGAAATAGGATGGAGTGGGTTAGAGTCCATTGAGGTACTGGGCTGGATTGGATTGGAAAAGAGTGGGTTGGATTGGGGTAGAATGGGGTGGATTGGAGTAAGGTGGATTAAAATGGGGTGAGGGGATTGGATTGGAGTGGGGAAGATTGAATTGGAGTGATAAGGCTGGGGTGGAGTGGATTGGATTTGAGTGGGGTGGAGTATGGTGGATTCAATTGAACTGGAGTGCAGTGGATTGGATTTATTGGATTTGAGTGGGTTGGATTAGATTTATTTGACTAGAGTGGGGTGGATTGGACACGTGGTGTGGTTTGGACTGGTGGGGGTGGGTTGGACTCAAGTCAGGTGAATTGGATTGAAGTGGGGTGGATTGGGATAGAGTGAGGTGGTTTGGAGTAGAGTGGAGTGGGGTAGATTGGATTGCTGGATTGAAATGGGATGGGGTAGATTGAATTGAGATGGAGTGGGGTGGATTGGGGTGCTGTGGACTGGAGTGTGGTACGAAGGATTGGATTGGTGTGGGTTTGATTGGGATTAATTGCATTGGAGTGGTGTGGATTGGGGTGGATTGGAGTGTGGCAGGGCAAATTGGATTGAGCGGGGTGGATTAGATAGGATGGATTGACCTGGAGAGGAGTGGATTGGATTTGAGTGGGGTAAGTGAATTGGACTGGACTGGACTGGACTGGATTGGAGCGTGGGGTGGACTGGATTGGAGCGTGGGGTGGACTGGATTGGAGTGAGATGGATTGGACCTGAGTGGAATGGGGTGGATTTGAATGGGGTGAATTGGACTGGTGTGAGATGGATTGAATTGGTGGGGGGGTTTTGGATTGGAGTGGTATGGGCATTTTGGAGTGAGGTGGACGTTTTGGAATGGGTTGGATTGGAGTGGTGTGAAATGGATTGGTGTGGGGTGGATTGGATTGGAGTGGAGTGGGTTGGAGTAAGGTAGTTTGATGTGGGGTGGATTGGAGTGGGGTGGACTGAATTGGACTGGAATGGGGTGTATTAAGGTGATTTGGGTTGAAGAGGGATGGATTGGAGTGAGGTGGATGGATTGGAGTGGGTGGATTGGATTGGAGCGGATTTGGTTGGAATGTATTTGGGTGGATTGGAGTGGACTGGAATGGGGTGGATTGACTGAATGGGGTGGATTGGACTGGAGAAGGGTGGATTGGTGTGGGATGGAATGGGTTGGGCTGGAGTTGGGTGCATTGGAGTGGGGTGGGTTGTGGAGTATTGGATTGGAGTGGGGTAGCTTGCAGTGGAGCAGGGTGAATGTATTGGTTTGTTGTGAGGTGGAGTGGTTTGGAGTGGGGTGGATTGGATTGGAGTGGGGTCATTTGGGATGTAGTGGGGTGGATTGGACTGGACTGGGATGGGTTTGATTGGACTTCAGTAGAGTGAATTGGACTGCAGTAGGGTGGATTGAATTGCGGTAGGGTGGATTGTATTGGAGTGGGGTGCGTTGGATATGAAGTGCGGGAGGATTGGATTGGAGTCGGGTGGATTGTGGTGGATTGCAGTGGAGTGGTGTGAGTGTATTGGATTGTTGCAAGTTGAATTGGAGCATGGCGAATTGTGATGTGGATTGGTGTGGGTTGGATTGGCGTGGGGGGGATTGTGATAGACTGGAGTGGGATGGATTGCCGTAGAGTGGCGTGAGAGTATTGGATTGTTGTGAGGTGGGATGATTGGATTAGAGTGGGGTGAATTGGGATGTAGTGGAGTGGGGTGGATTGGGGATGGGCAGATTGGGTTTGGGGCAGATTGTTTAAGATTGAAATGGGGCAGATTGCTTTGGACTGGAGTGGGGCAGATTGGACTGGGGAAGATTGTTTCGATTTAGGGTGGGGCAGACTGGAATGGGGAAGATTGTTTTCGATTGAGGTGGGGCAGATTGTGGTGGATTGGAGTGGATTCGTGTGGAATGGGGCGGGCAGATTGGAGTGGGGCACATTGGAGTTGAGTGGATTAGAATGGGGCGGGGTGTATTAGATTCAGGTGGGTCAGATTGGAGTTGAGCTGTTTGGAGTTGGGCAGATTGTTTTGGATTGGATTGTAGTAGGTACATTGGAGTGGGGCACATTGTTTTAGATTGGAGTGATGCACATTGTGTTTGATTAGAATGGGGCAGATTATTTTGGATTGAATGGGGAAGATTATTTTGGATTGAATGGGGCAGATTATTTTTGATTGAGTGAGGCAGATTATTTTGGATTGGAGTCGGGTAGATTGGAGTGGGGCCGACTGGTTTGGATTGGAGTGGGGCCGACTGGTTTGGATTGGAGTGGGGCCGATTGGAGTAGGGCAGATTGTTTTAGGTTGGAGTTAGGCAAATTGTTTTGAATTGGAGTGAGACGGATTAAAGTGGGACTGATTGGAGTGAGACGGATTAAAGTGGGACTGATTGGAGTGAGATGGACTTGAGTGGACAGATTGTTTTTAATGGAGTGGGGTCAATTTATTTGGTTTGGAATTGGGCCAGTTGTTTTGGATCGGAGTGTCGCAGATTGTTCTGGATTGGAGTGGTACAGATTCTTTTTATTGGAGTGGGGCTAATTGGGTTGGGGCAGATTGAACAGTTTTGATTGGGGTAGTTTGGAGAATTGGAGATAGGTGAATTGGGGGTGAGTGGTTTGGACTGGTGTGGGGTGAATTGGATTGATCTGAGCTGGATTGGTGTGGGTGAGGTAGGTTGATTTGGGATGGATTAGAATGTGGCGGATTGGAGCATGGCAGGTTGGGGTGTACTGCATGATTGTGTGTTAAAGCATAATTTTGGAAATTACACATAAGAAAGAAACAACATTGCTTTGCAATATTTAGAACTAGAAAAACATGAGCCCTCATTATGAAGTTGGTGGTCTGGGCCGCCATGCCGGCCTTGGCGGTGAATACCGCCACACAGCATGGCAACCCAGACAGCCACATAATGAAGATAGGCAGCGTGACGTGGACAGCATCATTATCCGACAGGGCAGCGCTGCTGCCCCTCGGATAATGATCCCATTTCCTCCAGCCTTTCCCGCCAGGGAAATGCTGGCGGAAGGGGTGCTCCAGGGCCCCCCTGGGGGCCCCTGCACTGCCCATGCACTTGGCATTGGCAGTGCAGGGGCCCATGTGCAGGTCACTGCCCGATTTACATGTGGAGCTGCTGACAATGTCCTGGCCAGGCATTCTGCTGGGCCGGTGGGCGTAAACAATGTTTCCGCCCGCCTGCCCAGCAGAATGTTTATTATACGGCCAGCGGAAGTGTTCATAATGAGGGCCATAATCTTTTAAGAACAGTGCCCCCAAGCAAAAACAAAACATGAGTGCAAAGTGAGAAAAGAAGACTTGACAAAATAAAAGAAACAAGTTAACTTTCCAATTTTGTTTGTCCTGCTGGGCACATTTTTGCCAGTCACATACCTTCTGTTGGCAGGGAATTAGAAGTTCAAAAGAAGTACCTCAATCACATTGGGAGCACCAGACGGGCACTAATTGAGTTGAATCGATCAGTGCCTGGTCCCTGCTCCACATACAGGAACGAAAATGATTCCAGGCCTGCAGTGACTAATTACAAGGCTGTAAAGGTGAGTGCCACACAAGCCAACAAATGGTAAGCAAGGGGCGGGCCCACTGTAAGACTACAATAGTCTCAGAGAGATAGCGCGTCCACTATCTAGCGGAGACCTAATGAGGTTCACCAAGTTTGAGATTTGTTTCATTGGAGAATAATCCTGCTTCTCTGTTTTACCTTTCTACTGCTCTGTAGACAATAATGCAACAGCGCACTGCAGAAGTGTTTAATTTTAAACCAGGGTGCTAAAGATTTAACAAATATGTCCAGTGAATACTTATTTGGGATATGTGCTTTTTGTTCTCTTTTTGTTCTCCTTATACGTAACTATTATTGGGGAAAAGTACAACATTACAACTAGACCTAAATTTATATATAAGACTTTCAGCGTGTCTGCTCATAATTGAGCTGGACACTGAGGAAAGCATAAACTCCAGAGTCTTTCAGGGTATGATAATTTTGCCCAAATTAGGGGTCTTTGTATGCAAAATTAGCCCCTATCAGAAGTATAATAGGGCCTACTTACTTCTCCTCCTGCTACAGTTTGTGGCAATGATCTTGGTGAGGCCTCATCTCTCTCACACATGCGCTACTGCAGAACTCCCCTCCCCAAACCACATTGCCTCCCCCAACGTGATAGCTCGCACACCACAATCACTTAGTTGCTCATTATTACTTTCTATAATGCACGCACTGCAGAAGTGTGCCCGCTAACATAATGTTGAGGCAAACCAGGAATAGTAATTAGAGGGATGGTTGCTGGAGAATAGCTGATGTCAATAGGGCATTACCCTCCAAAGACAGAGATACTAGTTATCACAGATGACTGCAGCATGAGTCTCTGAGGTAGAAGTTCAGAGACTAAACTTTATTTCATATGCCCTTATTATGGAAACCTGGTTTCTGGTGACTTTCAAGTGGGTATCACTCATTAAGATGGAGACATTGAACATGTATCATTATATGAGCCCCTCGCCTTAGTTTAAGACCATTAAGATTCCTAGCACTTATCTCCCTTCTGCAAACCTGTAGTTCTTCTTTAGGTGACCATAAGGGCCAAGCCAGGAAATAAAATTAATGAGAGAGGATTTCACATTCTTATGGGATCTCTAAAGGATGCCATATAGATTTATCATAGGGAACACCACACCTTATACTTTACATTCCTTACTAAAGTAACATGCCCGATTTGTTTATTTTGACAGATGCCTTTTGCAGTCGCACAAATGGTTGTTCAGAAAGAAAATGGCCTTCAACACATAAAAAAGATACTGCACTCAAGCAACCCCAGTGTGAGAAGAACAACCGTGTCCATGCTCCGCAACTTGTCTCGCAACATTTCTCTGCAAAATGAAATTGGTAAGATGCCAAATCT
Organism: Pleurodeles waltl; assembly: GCF_031143425.1. Lineage (NCBI taxonomy): Eukaryota > Metazoa > Chordata > Amphibia > Caudata > Salamandridae > Pleurodeles > Pleurodeles waltl. The sequence goes on along the minus strand of NC_090442.1, from coordinate 398,731,587 downwards.
TTCTTAACATTTTTGTCAGTGTTGTAGTTGTTGTCACCTCATGTTTCAGTCATTATTAGCACTTCATGAATAAGCTCTGACATTTATGACCCAAAAATATAGAGGATAATTTACAAAATTTGTTCTTAATCCACATATGTTGAATGGAACTTATTCATATAATCAAATTTTGCTTACACAGAAGAAAAACTGACCATATAAAACTTAGAAGAAAAGAACAATTTTACAGCAGCTATTACACTACTTTTTTCAGAGTTGTGAAGCAACATCTCAATGGCGTCTTACCCTCTGAATGAGAGTTCCCATGACCCACCCCTATAGCTTAGCCAGGTATGCAGGATCCTACCTCATTTGGCATTCCCTCGTTCTGGCGGTGGTACTTTTTCCACATTGAATACTGTACCTGCATCTACCTGGGCCCGTCAGCCGTAATGATCTACAGTGAGCACAGAGCTATGCCACCAGTGTCATCTTTGTCAAAGAAATGTGGCTCCCTCAGAAATATGTATGCACTGTTTTGCTTATTATAAGGGCATAGTGTTCAATGAATATGGTACTTACTTATAAGATTCAGAGATTTCATTACAACTGCAATGTAGCTACACTATAATTATGAATTTACATTGGACTTAATTCAATCCAGTAACTATACATAACTTCACTTGCTGAAGTTAATTCATCAGCCATTTAACTGTTTTATACTGTTTATTTTGACTTTCAAGAACAATCTCCTTTGCCCTAAAGAGAGGCTCTCTGTGCACCTATCTACACTACATCACACTATTGTGAACATCATGCACAGTAGTGTCCAAGCTGTTGTTTTAAATAAAAACGGAAGCAGAAAACAACCCTTTTGCTGTCTTAGTCTCTACCTCCCACTCCTCTCAGGTCAGCTACCATAGCGTTGAAGAGGATTGACACTAAAAGTTGAGGCATAAGGAATAGTCCAAAAAGTAGTAGCGTTCTTCGACTTTTCCACGTCCGGCGAGACGAGGGACCGTAGACGCTCTAGGACTCGTTCTGCAGAACCTGTGCCTGGGCTGACTCGGCTCCTCCCCAAGTTTTCAGGAGGTGGAGTGACCCCTGCCCAACTGCAAGAGTTTTATGAGGTCAGGCGCCTAATTTTTGGACAGACTGACCCTGCTGGTTGGCCTTCGGGTACTGCGGAGACAGAGAGGGCCCCTTCTGGTTCTGCTCCAGTGGCTCGAACCCCGGCCCCGAGGGGCTTCCCAGGGATCCAGTCCTGGATCCAGACCGGCTCCGGCTGTACCACCTTGACCCATGCATTGCTTCCGGCGCTATCTGTGCTCATGGGCAGCACCATCCCCATTGTAATTTCCAACTCCCACACGGAGTCGGTGGGCATCGTACGATGCCGACTCTGGCACCGGCAGGAGCTGTGCCTCCTTGTTCATGTTCCTGAGCCCTATTCCTATGTGCTAGGCTTAGGGGATGAATGGGAGGGGTCGCTGGACCTTCTAGAATACCACCACCTGAAGTAATGGACTGGCATGAAGAGTTGGGTGAGGACAGCAGACGGATTCTTTTCCAGATACTGGCATGCTTTCTCCCCTCCACCATGGCTATGGAGGAGGGAGCTTCTTACGCGTTGGTGGTGAAGAGGGCAGCTAAGGTCCTGGACCTTTAACTGCCCTCAGTGGCCGTCAAGACTAATCTCTAGACAGAGGTGCTGCAACCGGGAGCTTCCACCTCAGAACCCCTGCTCCCTTTCAATTATGCCCTCACATAAATCATACTGGGTACCTGATCCAAACACAGCACAGATGTTCCTATGCCCAGGCCGCATGCCTGCCACCATTGGCAAGTTTTTTGACACAGCATCCCACCCCTGAGAGCTTGGTGGTCCAAGCTTCTGCCTCCCATGGCGCGTTCCCTTGCGCTCCCCTGGATAGGTAATCAAAAGGTTGGACTCCCCTTGGAAGATGTTTTCTTCCACCAACCTTGCATTGTGGTCCGTGAGCACCATATGCCTTTTGGGCTGTTATTCCCACATGCTTTGGGATACAGTTGCCCAGATGCTGCCACAGTTCCTGGAGGAGGCCCGGGCAGGACTCTTTCACGCTGTTGCTGATGGGAGGGACGCTGCAAAGTTCAGAATTAGTTGCAGACGTGACACAACAGACTCACTAAGTAGAGCGGTTTTATCTACAGTCGCCCTGAGGCACCACACCTGGCTGAGGACGCCTGGCTGTTCTCGGGATGTCCAGACTTCTTTGAAGGAAATGCCCTTTGATGGCACCTGTCTCTTCAGAGACAAGGCAGACTCAAAGCTCAAGCGCTTCAAGGATTCTCATGCTACAGTCAGGTCCTTGGGCCTCGAGACCCCTCATCCCCCACAGTCTGCCTTTCGCCCCTTTCATGGCTATAGAAGTGGTCTTCGACCGCACTTTCATGGCTACTGAAGTGGTCTCCAACCACACCAATTCCTGGCCAGTCGCCATGTCGTGCATGCCTCCCAGCCTTTGCGTGGCTGAGGGCGTCGGACCCACCAACCTCGTGGGTCAGCTGGCCACGGGTCTGGTGAGTCCACTGCCCCCCACCCTGCACAACAGCATCTAAACCCTCCTAGTCAGCCTCTTTGCCATCAACTGCCGACCTGGCACTACATCACATCAGACAGGTGGGTTTTGGCAGACCACCTGCATTCGTTTGGGTTCACTATAAATTCTGAGCTGCTGTGGACACAGTGCAGTTTCGGGTTTATCCTGCTGAGCAGCAAATCCAGGATATTCTGGATATGATACCAATGTTTCAGCCTCTATCCTGTATATCGGTGAGAATGACTTTGAGGCTGCTGGGCCTCATGTCCTCCTGGATCCTGCTGGTGACACATGCCAGGTGGCATATGCGGGCTTTGCAGTGGGACCTGAAGTTCCAGTGGGCATATAGTCAGGGGAAGCTTTCCGACATGGTCCAGATCTCTGAGGGAACTGTGCAAGATCTGCAGTGGTGGTTAACGAACAGTAATTGGGTTAGAGGCAGATCCCTCCCATTCCCCAACAAGATCTGACAGTAGTGACGGATGCATCATTCCTGGGATGGGGCAGCCATCTGGGAGAGGTGTAGATTAGAGGCATCAGGTCTCCAGCAGAAACGGTTGGTGTTCCATGCTCTCTGGCTGGCATTGAAAGCCTTTCTTCCTTCTATCAAGGGAAAGATGGTGCAGGTGATCATACACCACCACCATTTGGAACTACAACAAGCAGGGTGGGGTGGAGTCGTGGATACTTTAAGAGACACTGCGCCTTTGGACATTGCTGGAACATCAGGGCCTATTCCTGGTGGTTTAACATCTGGTGGGCTCTCTGAACACCAGAGGAAAAACTCAGTGGAAAATGCCTAGCAGATCACAAGTGTCGTCGCCATACAGAGGTGGCACAAGGCCTCTTTCAGAAGTGAGGGGAGCCTTGGTTAGATCTGTTTGCATCTACCGAGAACGCACACTGTCAGCAGTTTTGTGCGTTGGTGTTTCTAAGTGGTAATCGCTCGGAGATGCTGTTCGTCTCAAGTGGAGTTCAGGCCTCCTGTCCACTCATACTACTACTACCCAGCGTTCTCAAGAAGATCAAGAATGACTGGGCCAAGTAATCCTTGTGGCTCCAGACTGGGCACGGAGAGTCTGGTATCCCAAGCTGCTGAGCACATCCATCGATCCTATCCCAAGCTGCTGATCCTAAGACTGCGCCTTCTGGAGGATCTTCTGTCACAGCAGCAGGGGAGGGTTCTGCACCCAAACCTGTCCACTCATTACCGTCTTGCATGAAGACTGAACAGTGACAGTTGGCAGCCTTTGACCTTCCTCCCAAAGTCTGTAACGTAATCTTGGCAGCCAGGCCCCCCTCCACCGAAACGGTATACGCCTGTCATTGGAAAAGATTTGTGGCATGGTGCACAGACAAGTCTGTTGACCCCTCTTTCTTCCCCTTTGTCTGAGTTCCTGTTGTTCATTCAGTCCCTTGCCCAGCAGGGCTCCGCTCTGGGCACTCTTAATGGATATTTTTCTGCTATTGCTACTTTTTTGCAGTTGCTTAATAAACCTTCTTTGTTTGAGTCTCCTATTGTATATAGGTTCCTCAAAGGTCTTGCACATCTTTTTCCTCCATCCCCATTTATTATGTCCCAAGGAGATCTGAATTTTGTGTGACTTTTTGATGTGTGACCCTTTCGAGCCTCTCTGCAATTGTCCTGTCAGGCTTTTTACATTGAAAACAGCCTTCCTTGTGGCCGTTACATCTGCCTGCAGAGTGAGCGAGCTGCAGGCATTCTCACCTAAGCCGCCCTACCTTTTTATCTATCATGACAAAGTGGTGCTTCACACTAGGGCCTCTTTTCTGCCATAAGTGGCCACACCCTTTCAAGTAGGCCCATCCATCAACTTGCATACTTTTTACACACCCCAACATCCTTTGAAGAAAAAGTAGAGACTCCACCGCCTGAACCCCTTGATCATACAAAAGAGTTCTGGGTGGCTGACCAACTTTGTAGGGTATGTGGGTGCAAAGAAAAGGTTAGGCAGTGCAAAATCAAACCATCTCTAGATGGATTGTACGCTGCAATAAGATCTGCTACGCACTGGCCAAGAAACAACCCCCAGAGGGTTTGTGCACTCATTCTACCTGAGCTAAAGCTGCAACCACTACATTAGCACGTGGAGTTCCAGTCCTGGACATTTGCCTGGCAGGAACGTGGACATCTCTGCACATGTTTACCAAACACTACTGCCTGGACAGTCCGGTACGTAGGGGCGGGAACTTTGCCGTTCTGTCCTGCAGGACTTTCTAATTTGAACTTGGTTTGCAGACCCACCTCCTGGGATGGTATTGCTTCGGTATCTATTCAAAGGTTAGGAATACGCAACTAGAAGTCTCTATCAGATGGACAAATTACTTCCCTCCAGTAATGCCTTACTGACCCACTCATCCTCCCCGTGCTGTGAACTGATTTCGAGGGGCAGGGACTCCCCTTTCAGGGCCTTAGTTTTAACACACCAGTAGTTTGTGTTCTTCATGGCTCTGCGCTTCTGGCGTGAAAATTTGTGAAAAGAAACTGACGTCGGCATGCATGGGTGGCACCTAAGTAAGACCCATGATGTAATTTTCAGCACAGATGATGCCCATGACAGACATGGAGCTGATTGGCACCACTGAGTGGCGTGCAGAGGTACTGTTCATGAAAATCTTCTGGATCCAGTGTGATGCCTGGGGAGAATTCAAAGGAAAGGAATCTGCAGCTAGATATAGTCGCTATCACGTAATGCATTACCATAGTAAGGGACATGTCCACCAGGACAGTGAATAACTTGTTGGTGCCAATCAGTCTGTGTAGTGACTGCTTTTCAACTTGTCTTGCTTATTGTTTTGTTTGGGCTCTTTGAGTAGTAAGGTGATGTCTTACCACGTGTACACCCAGCTGTTGCTGTTCCCAATGGATACCTGGTCCTTGCTAGTGAAAATGGATGCTGATGACCTACCTCACACTTACAGCTTTGTTGCATAAGCAAGCTCTTTTGTTAATTTTGAGAGAGCTGGAAAGGAAACAGAATGTTTTGGCTTGTTGGTTAGGTTGCATGGTCAAGTAATGACTGCTGTGATATTCACAATGTTGAACTGTTTCCAGAAGTAACATTTAGACTTGGCATGTGTTTTAAAAGAGCTGTAAAATATCAGTGACTACAAAAGCATATTTGTCTTTGTTCCAATAGCACATTTATAGTATGTTGATAATTGGTAGTCTTTATTTACCTGGCTGAAAAACACTTTTGGTGTTTCTGGCTCCACTCCAGACACTCTAATTGTCTTACAGGCAACTCTCCATTACTGAAATGAAAACACATTACATTGCTACATTATTCATTAAAATTAAGTACTTTTCAAGGTTAAAACTGGTTGATGTTTCATTGCCATTGGTGAACTTATCATTCCTCATTTCTGACATACTCTAGTTTTAACTTTCCATCTGAATGCAATTAACAAATGAGAAAAACATAAAAATAGATACCTTTATTTTACTTTATTGCAAACCAACTGTGTTATTTTCACCACCCAACTAGATTTTCCATGGGCATTCATCATGATATAGCCTTAGAACCTGCCGTAGCGGGCTCTACCGGCTATTAGAACATTGGAATGTTGGCAGCTCCATTGAAAACAATGGAGTGCTCCGGGCTTTTACTGGCTGGTAAAAGCCTGCAGCGCCAACATTCCAATTTTTTTTGTTCACAGCAACAGCTGTGAACAAAGCCTCACGGAGCCTGAAGGGATTTTAATTCCCTCCAGTTCCGTAAAGCCTTTGTTTTATTTGAGAACATTCTGCCCTCTAATGGCAGAATGTTCTACTAGCCTTACAACCAGCCTTAGCGGGCTCTACTGGCTATTAATGGCCCTCTCCTAAGGCTAAATTAAAGGCACGCTCCCGCGGTAAAGGCCCGAGCCGAAGGCGAGGGCCTTTAACAAGGGAGAGGGCCTTTAATATAGCCGGTAGAGCCCGCTACGGCGGGTTCTAAGACAATTAGAACATTCTGCCATTAGAGGGCAGAATGTTCTTATAAATAAAACAAAGGCTTCACGTAACCGGAGGGGATTAAAATCCCCTCAGGCTCCGTGAGGCTTTGTTCACAGCTGTTGCTTGCAGTGAACAAAGAAGATTGGAATGCTGGCGCTGCTGGCTTTTACCGGCCAGTAAAAGCCTGGAGCACTCCATTGTTCTCAATGGAGCTGCCAACATTCCAATGTTCTAATAGAGATTAGTTTAATACGTTTGTGTTTTGCTAGTGTAGGAGCTACCTTGGGGGTTTAAAAACCCACAGAAGGACGTTATGTAACTTTGTTACTCATTTTAGTTTACTGTATTTTGTTTGTGTGCCTTTCCATGACCTTTGATTGATTTTGTCCGCTATCACAAAGTTTTTCCTATAGTATTAACAGGGAAGTCCCTGTGAACGGCACTTGGGTCCAAGCCTTTAATTGTTCAAATCTATGCCTTTAAAGGAAACTCTGTGTCAAGCAGCAGCTTAATATTTTTTATAGGGCTAGTCATCAATTCTGATTACCATTCTTAAACTGGTTTAATCTTGAACCTATAAAACGCCCAGTCTCAGGTGGATTCCCCTCCTTCTCCTCTCAACAGTGGGTCAGCTTCAGTGAACATAAGCACATGATCTTTCTGATTTGCAGCACTTTTAATCCTCTGTGTGGCTTCCCCTAACTTTTTGCCTTCAGACTTCCTGTTTTAGCTGACTTTGTTTTGCTGACCTTATGACTCTGCACACTTTACTTTGCTAACCAGTGCTAAAGGGCTTGTGCTCTCGCCTTAAAACATATTGAATTATCATATTTAAGTTACTTTTAAGTCCCTAGTAAAATTACACTATCTGTCCCCATGGCCTATAAATTAGATGCTACTGGTGGGCCTTCAGCACGGATTGTGCCACCCACTTAAGTAGCACTTTATCACTTTAAACATGTCTCAGGCCTGCTATTGCAGCCTGTGTGTGTGCAGTTTTAAACTGGCATTTCAGATGGGCAAAATTAACCTTTTGCTAGGCCCAGACCTACCTTCTTAATAGCTACGTCACCCCTAAGGTAGGTCCTGGACAGCAGAAGGGCAGGGTGCCATGTATTTAAAACGTTGGACATGTACTTTTAAGATTTACATGTACTGGTAGTAAAAACACTTAAATTCGTTTTTCAATACTGCAAGGCCTGCCTCTCACATAGGATAACATTGGAATTACCTTATTACATAAGTGTAATTACGAAACGGGAAGAGTAATCTCCGCATGTTTGAGGTCTTTGGAATCACGATTTAATAGCCTGCTGTTCTGAAATCTGATTTTAAATTAAAATTCTTCTGAAAATTACACTTTTATAGTGTTTGCATTTTCTTCCTTAGGTAGTTAGTGCCTGTAGTCTTTCTCTGAATCACGCGGCTGGGTGTGTGTGACAGTTGGGCTTTGTCTATTCCTCGATATCAGCTAGCCCCTTGCAGTAGTTGAGAATCATATCATCTGTAATATTCACAAGCACATTTGCAGGCACGGCAGACAACCTCATTACTCAGCCCATGATAGTCTCATGGGGCGACAGTCCTGTTCTCTGATCAAGAAAACTGTGTAGACTCAGCGCCAAAGCAGCCAGCCACTTCAGAGATGTTGATAAACACACTTTGAGCGTACCATTGACCTGCTCCACAATTCCAGAAGTCTCAGGTCAATAGCTACAATGCAGTCTCTGTTCCACTTGCAACGCTGTGCACAACATTCTAAGGATCTCATTATTGAAATGAGTTCCTTGGTTCTGACTCCAGCAAAGTCAGAAAACCATACCTGTTGATAAGTTCCCACAACAACAGTTTAGCTACACTGAATTTGTAATTTCTCCTTGTTGGGTAAGCTTCAATCCAGGCATGAGAAAATGCTTACTGCCATCAGCACATTTCTCAGTCTGTTGCACACAGTCATCTCAATAAAGTCCAGCTTTATCATGTTAAATGGGCCTTCTGATCTCCCATGTGACTCAACGTCTCTTGTGTCCTTGTTCTTACACTCAGTTGCTGACACACACACTCTCAGCCATCAGCATGAACCGGGGGTTGAACCAATGCTGTTCAAACAGCCTGCCCATGGTATCCCTCCCAACAGGGGCAGGACAATGATCATGCTTAGCCATCGGAGACAGCAACCTATCCGGCAACACAGTTCTTCCATTGGTTGATACCAAGCTTTCATCAGCTCTTTTGGCACAACCTTCTCCGACCCAACACTGCTTTTCTGCTTCTCCTAACTTTTCTTGTAGCCTCTTATCCTCTTCCCAAGTATGCATCCTCATCAGCATAATGGTTGGCAACTGTAAAAGTCATTCCTACTCCTATGTGGCCAACACTTCACACCAGCAAGTTCTTTAGTCCATTGAAATGCTTCCAACAGTTTCATGGCATGCTCCTCATTAATGGGACGTCCTGATGATGTTATAAATCCCCTCTGTGACAACAACTGTCCAAAACAATGTAACACACCAAAGCTGTAGTGACTGTCAGTAAAAATAGTCACTCTCCATTGTTCTGAAACAGAGCAGGCTCAAGTAAGAGCAATCAACTCAGCAACTTGTGCAGAGGCTACATCTCGAAGCCAGGAGGCTTTTACTACCCCCTCAACTGTACAGACTATGTAAGCAGCTCTTAGGGTTCACCCATCGACATCTCTTAGACAAGAGCCATCCACAAACAATATATAATCACAGTCTGCCAGAGGCTCATCTCAAATATTGGGTCTTGCTTGGGGCATAGTTCAGTGTCATCCAGACAGTCTTGTTCCACCTCCCCAACATCATGCTTATATTTAGGTAATGGTTACAGAGTAGCAGCATTCAACAAAGCACATAGTTTTAAAATGATGATGTGTGCAGCAAGTATAATCTGTTCATATTTAGTCAACCTGCTGATTGCCAGGTCCTGAGTACGAGTACGTGGCACTTTGACATTAAGAGCGAGTCCCATAGCTATACTCCCACACCTTTCATGCTGACACCTACTGTCGCTACAGCTTTAAGGCAATCAAGTCCATCGGCTACAGGCTCAATAGTAGCAGAATAATAAGCTTCAGGTCTTCGTGCATTTCCATGCATTTGTGTAAGCACTGAGAGAGCGAAGCACTCCCTCTCACTGCAGAAAAGTGTAAAGACTCCGTTGTAATGAGGCATTCCCAGAGGCTCAGTTGTAATGATGCATTCCTAGTGTTGGGGCATGACAGAGACTTTCTCTGCGCTCTAGGAAGGCAACCAAACAGTTATTTTCCCATGGTATCAGATCAGACACATCCTTGTGTGTCAACCTCTGTAAAGGCTTGGTCTTCATGGAAAATATGGCTATCTACTGTTGACAGGAGCCCACCGTTCCCAGAAACATTCTGACTTCTCTTTGAGTTGTTGGCAGATTAATTTTCAGAATCGCAGAGATTCTCTCTTGTGACACCTTTCTCACTTCTTTCTCAAAATGATATCTTAGATACAGGACTTCCGTTTGAGAGTGTTGTAACTTGCTCGGGACACTTTGGCCCTCATTACAACCCTGCCGGTCGGTGATAAAGCAGCGGTAATACCGCCAACAGGCCGGCGGTAAAAAAAATAAATTGAATCACGACCATGGCGGAAACCGCCAACACAGAAAACCACTTTAACACTCCGACCGCTACGGCGGTAGAAACAAGCACCGCAGCGGTAACCACCAACAGACAGGCGGAAGACAATGTACCGCCCACACTATTACAAGGCACCAATCTGCCAGCTTTTCCGGGCCGGTACCAACGCCATCAAAAGCACAGCGGAAACAGTACACAGAAGGGAAATCACTCACCTCTCGACACCCAACGAGGAACCAGGACGCCATGGAGCCCGAGTTACAGGTGTTACCAATGTTGGTTTACCTCCTCATCTACCAGGAACATCAAACACGGCGGCGGCGACGGTGAGTACTGCACCTAGCACACAAGGGAGGGGGGGGGAGAGAGTGGCACACACACACACACGCAACACCCCCACCCACAACAACATAAACACACACACATCCAGTTACATCACAGATACACCCCGTCACCCCCTGGAAGAACGCAAGAACCAAATGAAATGAGTTTAATGAGTGTAATAATCGAACAATCAGGTAGGCCAAGATAACTTCAGAGCATCAGTATATACAAATATTTACACAAGTCTGTATAGTGGCCCATTAAAGGTCCGTGGACCAGTGGTCCCAAAAAGCATGGGCGAAGCTCACACATGACACCTGCCTCAAAACGGAGAGAACACTGCAGGGGCATCAAGTAAAAAAAAAACACAGGCACCTCAGGGGGAAGGTGAGGGGGGGCACCTCAGCCGGATGATGGTACGACGCCACTGCTCCTCGAGGGGGCTCCATCCCCACTGCTTGGTCCTGGGGAGTGCAAAGCAACAGTCTCTCAAGAGGGTGGGTTGCCCACTGCTTGCTCCTGGGGAGTGCAAAGCCACAGTCTCTTGAGTGGATGCCTTCCTCCACTGGTTCTGGAGGGGGCCTGGTGCCCAGAGCGCTTCATCCTGCTTGGTGCCCAGAGTGCTTCAACCTGCCAAGGACTGGGGTAGTGGATGCTGTTCTCCACTGGTTCTGGAGGGGGCATGGTTCCCAGTGTGCTTCATCCTGCCAAGGACTGGGGTAGTGGATGCTGTTCTCCACTGGTTCTGGAGGGGGCCTGGCGCCCAGAGTGCTTCATCCTGCCAAGGACTGGGGTAGTGGATGCTGTTCTCCACTGGTTCTGGAGGGGGCCTGGCGCCCAGAGTGCTTCATCCTGTCAAGGACTGGGGTCGTGGATGCTGTTCTCCACTGGTTCTGGAGGGGACATGGCCCCCAGAGTGCTTCATCCTGCCAAGGACTGGGGTAGTGGATGCTGTTCTCCACTGGTTCTGGAGGGGGCATGGTGCCCAATGATGCTGAACCAGCGGTGTGGCAGTTCCCATACCCTCAGATGGGTGTCTGAGCCACGAGATTTACCGGTAAAAGGTAGCATGATGTTCCATGGAGGCAGAGCCACACTCCTCCTTGCGACGACTCAGGCTGCAAACTGCTGGAAGTGCCAGTGTTGGTGGTGGTGCCTCATGGAGTGTGTGCAGGGTCCAGGATGTCTCCTGCAAGCTCGGACGCCTGCCCACTGCGGATGCTGCTGATGTCTGCTGTAGTGGCACTGGCTGGGCACGTCGCAGGGCAGGTGGCGGTGGCTGCAGCGGTGTCTGCGGTGGAGATGCTGCCGGTGGTGCAGGTGTCTGCACTTGTGGAGGGAGACACCAGGCCGTCTCCTGCAACCTCGGAAGGCTGCTGTAGTAAAGACAGCACAGGTAAATCTGTAGTTCCAAGGTTTATTCCTCTGAGATCGTATGTAAGTCCTCTCACAACCGTTCCCTCTCTCCGAATCCCCGTTCCCCCTACTCACATTCCTCGTCCTCACATTCCACTACACTCAACCTTCCACTGTAGTTACCTCATATTACACACTTTCCCTCCTTAAAAAACAAAAAAACATAAAAAATACAGTAAATACACTGTAAATAAAAGTTAAAATACAGTAAATACATTGTAAATAAAAGTTTTGAATTCACCTCTTTTCCCCTTTCTTTTTTTAAACAAAGTCCTTGAACTTGGCAGGTTGACGTCTTGTCCTGACATTGGATTTTACCCGTGATGCAACAGAACTATTGTAGGAAGTTGGCTCTGTATGTGCTATTTCAAAGTAAGGAATAGCATGCACAGAGTCCAAGGGTTCCCCTTAGAGGTAAAATAGTGGTAAAAATAGATAATACTAGTGCTCTATTTTGTGGTAGTGTGGTCGAGCAGTAGGCTTATCCAAGGAGTAGTGTTAAGCATTTGTTGTACATACACATAGACAATAAATGAGGTACACACACTCAGAGACAAATCCAGCCAATAGGTTTTGTTATAGAAAAATATCTTTTCTTAGTTTATTTTAAGAACCACAGGTTCAAATTCTACATGTAATATCTCATTCGAAAGGTATTGCAGGTAAGTACTTTAGGAACTTCAAATCATCAAAATTGCATGTATACTTTTCAAGTTATTCACAAATAGCTGTTTTAAAAGTGGACACTGCAATTTTCACAGTTCCTAGGGGAGGTAAGTCTTTGTTAGGTTAACCAGGTAAGTAAGACACTTACAGGGCTTAGTTCTTGGTCCAAGGTAGCCCACCGTTGGGGGTTCAGAGCAACCCCAAAGTCACCACACCAGCAGCTCAGGGCCGGTCAGGTGCAGAGTTCAAAGTGGTGCCCAAAACACATAGGCTAGAATGGAGAGAAGGGGGTGCCCCGGTTCCGGTCTGCTTGCAGGTAAGTACCCGCGTCTTCGGAGGGCAGACCAGGGGGGTTTTGTAGGGCACCGGGGGGGACACAAGTCCACACAGAAATTTCACCCTCAGCAGCGCGGGGGCGGCCGGGTGCAGTGTAGGAACAGGCGTCGGGTTCGCAATGTTGGTCTATGAGAGATCTCGGGATCTCTTCAGCGCTGCAGGCAGGCAAGGGGGGGATTCCTCGGGGAAACCTCCACTTGGGTAAGGGAGAGGGACTCCTGGGGGCCACTTCTCCAGTGAAAGTCCGGTCCTTCAGGTCCTGGGGGCTGCGGGTGCAGGGTCTCTCCCAGGCGTCGGGACTTTAGGTTCAAAGAGTCGCGGTCAGGGGAAGCCTCGGGATTCCCTCTGCAGGCGGCGCTGTGGGGGCTCAGGGGGGACAGGTTTTGGTACTCACAGTATCAGAGTAGTCCTGGGGTCCCTCCTGAGGTGTTGGATCGCCACCAGCCGAGTCGGGGTCGCCGGGTGCAGTGTTGCAAGTCTCACGCTTCTTGCGGGGAGCTTGCAGGGTTCTTTAAAGTTGCTGGAAACAAAGTTGCAGCTTTTCTTGGAGCAGGTCTGCTGTCCTCGGGAGTTTCTTGTCTTTTCGAAGCAGGGGCAGTCCTCAGAGGATGTCGAGGTCGCTGGTCCCTTTGGAAGGCGTCGCTGGAGCAGGATCTTTGGAAGGCAGGAGACAGGCCGGTGAGTTTCTGGAGCCAAGGCAGTTGTCGTCTTCTGGTCTTCCTCTGCAGGGGTTTTCAGCTAGGCAGTCCTTCTTCTTGTAGTTGCAGGAATCTAATCTTCTAGGGTTCAGGGTAGCCCTTAAATACTAAATTTAAGGGCGTGTTTAGGTCTGGGGGGTTAGTAGCCAATGGCTACTAGCCCTGAGGGTGGGTACACCCTCTTTGTGCCTCCTCCCAAGGGGAGGGGGTCACAATCCTAACCCTATTGGGGGAATCCTCCATCTGCAAGATGGAGGATTTCTAAAAGTCAGAGTCACCTCAGCTCAGGACACCTTAGGGGCTGTCCTGACTGGCCAGTGACTCCTCCTTGTTTTTCTCATTATCTTCTCCGGCCTTGCCGCCAAAAGTGGGGCCTGGCCGGAGGGGGCGGGCAACTCCACTAGCTGGAGTGTCCTGCTGGGTTGGCACAAAGGAGGTGAGCCTTTGAGGCTCACCGCCAGGTGTGACAATTCCTGCCTGGGGGAGGTGTTAGCATCTCCACCCAGTGCAGGCTTTGTTACTGGCCTCAGAGTGACAAAGGCACTCTCCCCATGGGGCCAGCAACATGTCTCGGTTTGTGGCAGGCTGCTAAAACTAGTCAGCCTACACAGATAGTCGGTTAAGTTTCAGGGGGCACCTCTAAGGTGCCCTCTGGGGTGTATTTTACAATAAAATGTACACTGGCATCAGTGTGCATTTATTGTGCTGAGAAGTTTGATACCAAACTTCCCAGTTTTCAGTGTAGCCATTATGGTGCTGTGGAGTTCGTGTTTGACAGGCTCCCAGACCATATACTCTTATGGCTACCCTGCACTTACAATGTCTAAGGTTTTGTTTAGACACTGTAGGGGTACCATGCTCAGGCACTGGTACCCTCACCTATGGTATAGTGCACCCTGCCTTAGGGCTGTAAGGCCTGCTAGAGGGGGGTCTTACCTATACTGCATAGGCAGTGAGAGGCTGGCATGGCACCCTGAGGGGAGTGCCATGTCGACTTACTCATTTTGTTCTCACTAGCACACACAGGCTTGTAAGCAGTGTGTCTGTGCTGAGTGAGGGGTCTCTAGGGTGGCATAAGACATGCTGCAGCCCTTAGAGACCTTCCTTGGCATCAGGGCCCTTGGTACTAGAAGTACCAGTTACAAGGGACTTATCTGAATGCCAGGGTGTGCCAATTGTGGATACAATGGTACATTTTAGGTGAAGGAACACTGGTGCTGGGGCCTGGTTAGCAGGGTCCCAGCACTCTTCTCAGTCAAGTCAGCATCAGTATCAGGCAAAAAGTGGGGGGTAACTGCAACAGGGAGCCATTTCTTTACAACTATCATTCATAGTAACATTAACATCACTATCATCCAACTCCCTAATAGTCTCTCCTTCACCAGTTTCTTCTACACCAGACCCATTTTCCATAACCTCCTGTTGTTCATGATCTACCCCTTCATTTATACATTCAACAGACCACATACCATTTCCAAACTTAACCAACGGATCTGTTCCATTACTTCCGTCCAGGTATTTACCATTCCATACGCACTTTGCCAATCTACTCACATTCCACACTTTACCGTCCTGAGTACAACACTTTTTTTGAAAACTTTTATCACTTTCAAAGCCTTTCCGAACTTAGCCGCACCTTTCATCACGAAACCTGGCTCACGCACCTTCACCCAATCGCCCACTACAAAACTAGGTTCTTTCACCTTCCACTTGTCATCATACCTCTTCTTGAATTTCTCTTGTTTCCTCGTTACCCTTTCTCTGATTTCCTCCACTGAGACTTCTTCCCAGTCCTTACTCTGCTTCTTCCTAAACCACCACGGACACAATTTAGACACCGGATGTCTTCCTTTAAGTAATCTGAACGGACTTACCTCAGTAGCACTTTGCGGGGTAATGCGATAATACCATAACTTTTCCCTTAACTTCTCTTTCCACACTCCACCGAATCCACGTGCCCAGAAAATGCTATCCTTAAGAACACGATTAAATCTCTCTACTTGACCATTACCTTGAGGATCATAGAGGGGAGTAGTAACATGTTTGATGTTGCTATATTTAAAAAAACTTTGCATCTCGCCAGAAGTCAGCTGGACACCATTATCCGAAATCAAAACTTCCGGATAGCCCTCCCTAGCAAACACCTCCTTGAAAAACTCAATGATGGCTGCAGATGTCGCCTGGGCAACTAACTTCACCTCTGGCCATTTGGAAAAGTAGTCAATTAACACCAAAGCATTACGTGTATCTGTCAGAAGAGAAAAGAATGGGCCAGAAATGTCGAAACCCAATTTTTGCCAAGGAGAATTCGGCCAGGGAATAGGAATTAGAGGAGCAGGTACCGTCTTCAACATTTTCTCTGCATTCACACTCACACACAGCACTCCCTCACTACCTGGTCTGCCATTTTATCCAACCCTGGCCACCAAAAACATGTGCGTATCAGTCTTTTCATAGATGACATTCCAGGATGACCATCATGTGCCAGTTTCAAAATCACTTCTTGCATACCCTTTGGAGGAATGCATTTCCCATTCTTAAACAACAACTCATTCTCTATATTCAATTCATCCCTAATTTTACCATACGGCTCTACCTCAGCAGCTATACTATTCCTTCCAGGCCAACCATCACTCACATATCTCTTAACTTCTTGGAGAACCAAATCTTCCTCATCACATCTCATCCACTTATCCTCTTCTATACTACCAAACTCGGCAGACATATATCCGGACACAGCAGATACCACATCACTTTCTAAAATACTCTCAAATGCTTTACCCTCCTCTTGCGGAAGACGCGACAAGCAATCTGCTACAGCATTGCTTCTTCCTGGCACATACTCAATTTTAAAACAATACTCCTGCAACCTGGAGACAAGTCTGGCAATACGGACAGTAGCATTCCAACCTCCACCTGGAGATAAAATACCAACCAAAGGCTTATGGTCTGTTTGCAGAATAAAATTTGTCCCCCAAATATAGTCCCGGAAATGCTCCACAGCCCAAATGCATGCTAACAATTCCTTCTCAATTACTGCATACCTTCTTTCTGCCTCAGTCAATGTACGAGAGGCAAAAGTAACATTCCATTTGTCCTTCCCACACATCTGAGACAAAACACCACCAATCCCATACATACTTGCATTCACAGTTACAATACATTGTGCTCCCACACAGAAAGGCCTCAAAGTAGGTGCCTCCACAATTTCTTTCTTAATCCTCTCAAATGCATTACTCTGTTTTTCTGTCCATGCATATTGAACTCCTTTACGTGTAAGCTCCCTCAATGGCTCCATTTTTGTAGCAAAATTCTCAATAAACTTGCTATAATACTCACACAGGCCGGTGAATGATGATAACTTCTCACGATTGTCAGGAGCAGGAGCATTGACTATTGCTTCTACTAGTGATTGTTTTGGTACCACTCCTTCTCCCGAAATCGTGTGACCTAAGTACTCAACAGATTTTGAAAAGAACTTGCATTTCTTTTCCTTCAAGGTCAAACCACTCATACTCAGGACTTTACAAACATTTTCTACGTGCTGTTTATGTTCCCTCTCATCCATTGAGAAAATTAGAACATCGTCTTGAAAACACTTCACATATTTGTCCATGTCCTTGAATAGATGAAACATTGCCCTCTGGAAGACTGACGCAGCTGACGCCAAACCAAATGGCATCCTTTTAAACTGGTATAATCCTTGCGGGGTGATAAGCAGTGAGATGTCTAGAGTCTTCCGTTAATTCAATCTGGTGATACGCTGATCTCAAATCCAGTGTGGAAAAAATGTTCGCCCCTTCCAGCATACTAATAACTTCATATATTTTTGGTAAAGGATGACAATTCACAATGATACTAGCATTCACAGCTCTCAGATCCACATACAGCCTCAAGGATTTGTCAGATTTTTGTGCTAAAACGATCGGAGAAACCCATTCAGAAGATTCAATCTCTTCTATCACACCCTCATTCACCATTTCTGATAAAATCTGCTTCAACTCCTCTCTGACACTGATGGGAACGTTCCTAAGTTTCTGTATCACAGGTTTAGCATTAGCCTTGACTTTAATTCTATGGCTATAATTGGCTAATTTGCCCAATTTAGTAGTGAAGACCTGTGGAAACTTAGAAGTAATCCACTCTGTCGCCTCCCTTGACTCAACAACTAAAACAGGTTCACTACACCAGGGATTCAAAATTATTCCCAATTTACCTTGGTCTCTCCACCCTAGGACATTAACACCTTTAACTGCAACATACAATTTAATATTGGCACACCTCTCTTTAAAGATGATTGCAGTCTCAATAAAACTAGTCACCTCAATAGTTCCCCCCTCAAAACTTTCTGCAATAATATCTGGTTCCTTTAAATCTGTCATATCCCAAATTCCATCAAAAATTTGCTTAAAATAATCCTGTGTAACAATTGTCCAAGGTGACCCCGAATCTGCCATTAACTCCAGCTTCCTCCCAGCAATTTGTACCTCACATCTTGGTTGCCTTAATTGTTCACACACTACTTCATCTCCATGCTTGAGTGACAACACCATGCCCCTTTGCTCACCATCACACATCTGCCAATCCTCGCCATCTTTTCTGCTACTTGCACATGCGATCTTTCCTTTGGCAACATAGTTACTTTTCTTGAAATCTTTACATACTCGAGCAAAATGTCCCAACCTCCCACATTTCATACATTCTTTACCAACTGCTGGACACTGGGGCGACGATGCAAGATGGTTCGAACTACCACAACGGAAACATGATGGTTTCTCCATCCTATCATGTTTCACCCATTTCCTACCGACAGCAGTATTCTTGATACCAGAGTTACCACTCAAATTACCACCCACCATTGCACCCACCACCTCAGACTCTATACTTGTAACTTTATCTGCATCCTGTACAGATCTCATCTACTGTTCAGATTGCTCCAGAGCTTTCGCAGTAGAAATTACATCTTGCAATTTGGGATCTCCCATAACCCACAGATGCTCTTGGATTTTCCTACTTTCCACATGCACTATAATTTGATCCCATATCCTCTCATCAGTCATATTACCAAACTTGCAATGTATAGATAATCCTCGCAGCGCTGTAAGGAACTCATCAAATGTCTCTTCTGAATGCTGTACCCTGGTGTAAAACTTGAATCTATTTAATGCTAGACTCGCAGTAGGTTTGAACCTCTTCTCCAACCTCATTAGTGCTTCTTTGAAGACGTCCACTTCTCCATCAGCTTGATCTTGTATTAGTACTGGGGGTAAAGTTCTGAAGACCATCTGCCCCTCAGAGCCCAAACAGTGTAATAAAATATTTTTTTTTCTTTCTTGTGACATATCGTCATCATCGATAGCTTTCATATACGTTAAGAACTCCTCCTTCCACCTAGTCCAGTGCATTGGTGGATCTCCTTTGTCCTGTAAAAATTTTGCAGGAGGTTCAAACTGCATCTCTCTTCTTTTTTATTTTTTTTATTTTTTTTAAAAACAAATACCAGAAGAAAAACAAGAAAAAAAATGTGTGACGGTTTCCTTATTACTATAAGGTTAATCTACTTTCATCAGAACGGTATTCTCCTTTAATGGCAATGTTTTTAGTCCTTCATTATTGACACTGGCAGGAGGGATTGCACACTAGTCCTTTCTTGGTGCCTACACGCCGGAATCCAGGCTCCGCCCAGAACAAATCACAATGAAAAGCAAGTGCTGGCAGGTGCAGTGCAGGGCACATAAACAGGTAAGGTACAATTCTGCGACCAAAACAACTCAAACGAATAGCGCGTTGGGTTGTGAGGCACAGTTTATACAGCGCGTATACCACGACACGCATAGCAACCCGATGGAATCTTCAACAGAGCGTCGCGCGACGCATTGTTCAAAATGGAGCCACGCGACTGAACTCACACCGGCAGTTTAAAAATGAGAAGCAAAAGCGGCAAGGAAAAGGAGAAAAAAAAAATATCACAAAAATGAGAGCCCACCTTCACTGCCATATTTCACAGTCCGTACGACTCCTGTGAAACTCTTCCTATTACAGTTTCTCTGTATTGTGCACTAAGAGCACGTCCTGTTGCACCATTACTGTGTCGTCGAGAAAAAACTTGTCGCCAAAATGTAGTAAAGACAGCACAGGTAAATCTGTAGTTCCAAGGTTTATTCCTCCGAGATCGTATGTAAGTCCTCTCACAACCGTTCCCTCTCTCCGAATCCCCGTTCCCCCTACTCTCACATTCCTCGTCCTCACATTCCACTACACTCAACCTTCCACTGTAGTTACCTCATATAACAGCTGCCCACTGGGGATGATGCTGGTGACTGTACTTAAGGCAGCTGCCGTGCAGGTGGCGGTCGTCGCGGCGGTGCCCACCGTGGTACAGGTTGCTGGGCTGTCTTGTGGAAGGGTTGACACCAGTCCCTCACCCGGAGGCTCCGTGCCTTGAGCTGACTTCCCTTTGCTCTTGTGTACCTTCCCCACCTTGCAAGTCGCTGCTGGGACCTTGGCATTGTCCTCTTTGGTTCTGGAAGAGGCGTTGCTGGGTGGTTGGTGCAGCTTTTCTCTTCTGCATGCTGGCCCCTTCTTTACCTTGGCAGGTGGCGGAATAGGGTGGTCTTTGGATTCACTATGTAGCACACTGGCAGCCCTGATGGGTGCCCCCTTCGATGTTCCTGGACTTGCAGGGACCACACTGGACGTGGATTTGGTGGCTGAGGTGCTGGTCAGGGCTCTAGACAACCTGGCCCTAGTGGAAGGACGGGAAGCGGGGAGGTGTAGGGAAGAGGTCAATGCTAGCCAGGAAAGTTTCTTAGACCCACTGGGATGGGAAGATGGAGGGGGATTGGGAGTGTAGGAAGAGGTAGTGGTTGTAGGAGGTGTACGTCTGCTGAGTTTGGGTGAAGGTGCATGGGTTGGAGGCTGTTGTGAGGTGAATGGCTGTTGAGTGGGTGTGTGCGGGCGTTTGTGTACTTTGGGAGGAGGGCTCACAGTCACACTGGGAGAGGACACAGGGGACGTGTGAATGGTAGTGGGGGTGGTGATTGCACGTGAGCGGTGTGTGGTGATGGAGGTAGTGGCTGATGATGTAGTGCATGCAGGTGTGAGTGGAGATGAGACTGGGAGGGAGGAAGAGGACGTGGAGGAGGAGGAGGAGGACACAGTGGAGGCAGTGGATGTTGGTGTGTCTGCATGGGTATGGTGCTTGTGTGAGTGCCTGTGGGATGTGTGGTGCTTATGTTTGCCTGAGCCACTTTTGTGTGTTGATGTGTGTGCATGCTGGTCTGATGGTGTGCTTGGGATAGGTAGAGGGGATTGGGTCTGGGTAGTGGAAGTTGGAGGGGGGAGGCTGGGCACAGGGACAATGGCTGCCATCAGTGCTGAGGCCAGAGCCTTAAATGCTCTCTGTTGGGCCGCCACGCCAGAATGAATGCCCTCCAGGTGTGCATTTGTTTGCTGCAAATGCCTCTCGACACCCTGGATGGCATTCAAAATGGTTGACTGCCCAACAGTGAGGGATCTCAGGAGGTCAATAGCCTCCTCACTGAGGGCAGCAGGGCTGACTGGGGCAGGGCCTGAGGTGCCTGAAGCGAAGGAGATGCCCACCCTCCTGGGTGAGCGGGCACGGGAAACACGCTATGGGGCTGCTGGGAGGGCGGTGCTGGCAGGGAGGGTGGCAGCTGTATCTGTTGTTGCAGTGGGCACAGATGTGCCCGCCACCACAAGGGAGCTCCCAACAGAGGAGGTGTCGCTGGTGTCCCCTCTTGTCCCCGTCGTGGAGCTCCCCTCACCCTCCGTCCCACTGGTGCCTTCAGACTCCGTACATTCACCCTCCTGGGCCATGTGGGTTGCAGCTCCCTCCTGCTCCGATGCCACTGCTCCTCTGCCAGATGATGCTTATGCACACAAGAACAGAATGACAAAACAAAAAGGGGGGGGGGGGGGGACAGAGGAGACACATGGTCAGTGCCAGCAACACCACTACCGTTGGCGGACACAACACACAGGGAGCAGCCCTATGCACTAGCCCATGCACTAACAGTTCCTAGGAAAATCACCTGCCCATGGGGGACGATGCCTAACCCCATTTGCTGCACACCTGGAACCCACAGGAGCCTGACTAATTGTAGATGCCCACTACCACTATTGGGGTTGGAGTGGCACAGAGCCTGCCTAACAAAAGAAGCTACCCTAGCAAGTTTGCCCACACCCCGTAAAAAAAACGCACAGAGTCAGCTGACTGAGACTTTACTCGCCCTCTTGTGGCTGCTGTGATGCCCTCAAGTGCCCATCCAACTCCGGATATGCCAACGCCAGGATCCGGAACATCAGGGGGTTCATGGTGCGACAGGCACCCCTTACACGTTGGGAGGCCATCCCCAGCTGGGCCTCTGCCATTTTATTGCTCCAGCGGCGCAGGTCCTCCCATCTCTTGCGGCAGTGGGTGCTCCGTCTATAATAGACCCCCAGGGTCCGCACTTCCTTGGCAATGGCACGCCAAATACCCTTCTTCTGGTGGGCGCTGACCTAGAGTAAAGGTAAAGTAAGAATGGAACTTACTACACTGCCCGGCTCTTCTTACTGATTGCCCACCAGTTCCCACCCATGTCCTGAAACACATACACTGACCATCCTCACATGCAGGCCACAGCCCCCCCACCCCCCAAACATGTATTTCTATCCACACCACTCCAAACAGGCATTGCCCATGCATCATGCTCACAGTGTACTCACCTGTTTGTCTGGAGGACCGTAGAGTAGCGTGTACTGGGGGAGGACCCCATCCACCAGTTTGTCCAACTCCTCCGCGGTGAAGGCAGGGGCCCTTTCCCCAGACACTGTAGCCATTGTCGCTTCCAGACTCAGGTCACAGCAGCATTTGCAGTGTAGGTCCTTTCCTGTTGAAGGTCAGGTATCAAGTGAGTGCACAAATAGAAAATGGCGGTCACGTCCGCAGCGGTGAGCACTGTCACCGCCGGCGTACATCATCATTGGCTCCTGGAACTCATAGGGCCCAGTGATAACCAATGCTAAATTGCGCGGCGATCTTCGACCGCCTACCGCGACGCTGCACAATGCCAGCTCAGTTACCTCATTTCCCTCTGTCCCTCCTTACAGGTCAGGCAGCTGCCATTTCAGGGGGGCACATGGCAGGGCACCTAACTGGGTCACAGCACATTTTAGCAGGAATACAGACAGACAGCGCCACACACCGATTAAATCACAATAGTGCTAAACCCTATTATGCAACCTATGTGGTATTTGACCCTCTGCTCACCATTCTCCTCCATAGGGCACATCTGCTGGGGCAGATGATGAGATGGCGTCATCCTCCTGTGTACAGACCCCTGGTGGACCTGTCGACAATGGAAGACAGACACATCATTATCACCTACAGACTTGATCATGCCACAATCCATGAACTGTGTGCCCAGTTGGAGCCTGACCTGATGTCAGCTATCCGCCATCCCACAGGAATACCCCCTCTAGTGCAGGTCCCATCAGTGCTCCATTTCCTGGCCAGTGGTTCCTTTCAAACAACAGTGGCCTTTGTCATCAGGGATGTCTCAGCCAATGTTCTCCAACGTGTTGACCAGAGTGTTGTTTGCCCTGCTGAAACACATGCCCAGCTACATCGTTTTCCCCCAGGTGGAGGATTTGCCCACATTGAAAGGTGACTTCTATGCCCTGGGACATATCCCCAACATCATTGGTGCCATTTATGGTACACATGTGGCATTTGTCCCACCCCGCAGGAATGAACAGGCGTACAGAAACCGTAAAAGCTACCATTCAGTGAATGTGCAGATGGTGTGTTTGGCAGACCAGTACATCTCCCATGTGAATGCCAAGTATCCTGGCTCTGTGCATGACGCTTACATTTTGAGGAATAGCAGCATCCCTTATGTGATGGGCCAACTCCAGAGGCACCGTGTGTGGCTAATAGGTGAGCCCAAGGTCCCCACACAGTTTGAATAGGTGTCTGAGTATGGGAGAGTCCCTAAGGGTTTGTCTATGTCTAACAGATACCCCTCGATATTTGCAGGTGACTCTGGTTACCCCAACCTGTCATGGCTACTGACCCCAGTGAGGAATCCCTGGATAAGGGCAGAAGAACGCTACAATGAGGCACAATGGCGAACTAGGACGATTATAGAGCAGACTTTCGGCCTCCTGAAGGCCAGATTCCTGTGCCTCCATCTAACGGGTGGCTCCCTATACTACTCACTGAAGAAGGTGTGCCAGATAATAGTTGTATGCTGTGTGTTGCACAACTTGGCTTTGCGACGCCATGTGCCTTTTCTGCAGGAGGGTGGGCCTGATGTGGTCTTGTGGCTGCTGTGGAGCATGTGGACAGTGAAGAAGAGGAGGCAGAAGTATAAGATATTGACAACCGAAACAACATCATCATGCAATACTTCC
The DNA here is from genome assembly GCF_031143425.1 of Pleurodeles waltl. Lineage (NCBI taxonomy): Eukaryota > Metazoa > Chordata > Amphibia > Caudata > Salamandridae > Pleurodeles > Pleurodeles waltl. Next base: position 398,707,575 of record NC_090442.1, on the reverse strand, counting down.
AGTGAGACACAGGTAAGAGACTGGCACTGCTCATCTCATATCAGACTACTGTAGTACATTGTATAAGTCTGCCTTTTTACCTCTGTGTATGGACCATGACAGTTCATTTTGCCTTTCCTTTTCACAGATCTGGGTACCACAGTCTGCCTTCTGCTATGTTCACTGCTGCCCAACAACTGTCATACTTTGGTATAGGCAATTGAACATTGACATTGATATTTGTCAGAGAGGTTGTAATAACACATTTGTGAAAGTACAGACTCCAGATTGTTTTGTGATTCAATGGTGTTTATTTCAGTGCTAATAAGTGGAGGGGGATGTGCAATGGTCTGGGGTGATGGTGGAGGAATATCCATGGTAGAGCCCAGTCTCTTTGTACCACAGGTGCATTGTCCAAGGGGGCATAGGAAGTGGAGCAATGACAGTTCAAGGTGGTCAGGGTGACATAGTGGGACAGAAGGGTGACAATCAGGAGAGTCTTATTTCCTGGCAGGGGTCTTGGCAATGTTCTCTGTCTTGTGCCTGGATGGCAGGGACCGTTTGCGTGGTGGTTCTCCTTCTGCAGGGGGTGGGGTGCTGTTGGCCTGTTGGTCATGTGGCGAGACCTCCTGTCCACTAGCGCCGGCGGACGTGGAGGGCTACTTATTGTTCAGGCTAGTGTCAGGGGCCCGTTGGTGTGCCACTGTCTCCCTCATGGTGTTGGCCATGTCTGCCAGCACCCCTGCAATGGTGACCAGGGTGGTGTTAATGGACTTCAAGTCCTCCCTGATCCTAATGTACTGTTCCTCCTGCAGCCGCTGGGTCTCCTGAAACTTGGCCAGTACCGTGCTCATGGTCTCCTGGGAATGGTAGTATGCCCCCATGATGTTGGAAAGTGCCTCGTGGAGAGTGGGTTCCCTGGGCCTGTCCTCTCCCTGTCGCACAGCAGTCCTCCCAGCTTCCCTGTTGTCCTGTGCCTCTGTCCCCTGAACCGTGTGCCCACTGCCACTGGCCCCAGGTCCCTGATCGCCCTGGGTTAGTGGGTTTGCCTGGGGTCCCTGTAGTGGTGGACACACGGCTGATTAACGTGTCCTGGGGACAGTGTGGCATGGCCCGCTGGGTGGGTGCTGTGGTGGTGTTTCCTGAGGGGGGAGGTTCAGTGGTGGTTTGGGACTGTGGCAGGGGAACCAACTGTCCAGAGGTCCCTGATGGGCCAGACTGGTCATAATAAAGATTTGACTTACCAGATTCCAGTCCTCCTGCAAGGCCCTCAGGATGCATGATTGCCAAGACTTGCTCCTCCCATGTTGTTAGTTGTGGGGTAGGAGGTGGGGGGTCCACTATTTCTTGGGTGCTGTCCCACTGCGTTGACCCTCTCGACAATTCTCCGCCATAGCTCCATCTCCCTTGCAATGGATGTCTGCTGCACCTGTGATCCGAATAGCTGTGGCTCTACCCGGATGATTTCCTCCACCATGACCCTGAGCTCCTCCTCAGAAAACTTGGGGTGTCTTTGCGGTGCCATTATGTGGTGTGGGTGATGTGTGAGGTGATGTGAGGTGATGTTTGTTGTGATCGTGGATGTTGCATGAGTGATGTGGTGTGCCTGCTTCTTCCAAACATTTCGTTGTAAGGGGTTGTGGGTAATGTGGGTGGGTGTTTTATAGTGGTGTGGGTGTATGTGTGTGTGTCAGGTGTGTGTATTTTGAATTGTCCAATGTGGTTGTGTTTTGTAAATGTGTGTATTTTGGGTGCGACCGCCAATGGATTACCGCCTTTGAATGACCGCCACGTTGATTCGTGGGTCGTGATTCTGTGGGTGTATTCCTGTTGGCGTGACAGTTTGGGTTTTGCTATCGCCAGTTTATCACTGACCTCTGGTGTGGCAGATTTGTGGGGTGTCTGTATTGTGGTGGATTTCTAGATGTGGGTCATAATACCTGTAGCGGATATCCGCCGTGGCACGGTATGTTGGCGGCCGTCAGTACGGGGGTAAGCGGGATTTACCGCCAGGGTTGTAATGAGGGCCTTTATGTCCATTCTCAGCCAAGTGGTTCAGCAAAGCAATAGTGTCCTGTTAGAAGGATTCCTAAGTAACTAATGCCACTAACTGGCTGTTGATATACTGAACCAGGAATTAGTTACAGGGAATTACCAAGGACTCAAGATTCTTTTTGAGAATCTGATTGATAATCGAAGGGCTCTCTGTATACCCTTATGGAACTTGGCACCAAACCAAATCACGGTTCCGGCACCGAAAGGTGAAATGGTACTGACTGTCCTCAAACAAATGTATAGAGAAGAAAGCCTGACACAAATCGATCACAGTGAACAACTTGCCCTCACATGGAATTTGAATTATAATCGCACCTGGATTTGGTACGACAGAACAACAAGGGACCACAATATTGTTAATTTTCCTAAGGTCCTGCATGATCTGGTATTTACTGATACGATGAGTTACATGGACTTCCCGTTATCTCTTTCAAATTGCCATGTTGTATCATTGATTCAGTCACTGGAGTAATACCAGCTATTGTTTCAGGCAGCAGATTGTACTGAGGCATTCTAGCATACACAGCATTTGGCTTGATATTTATTACGGATAGACTTAACTTCCTTTGAGACCTGTGTCCTTCCATGAAAAGCCCAAGACTTTAGGCTTCACTGTACGTCATCTGTGGTCACCAAAGGGTACAGTCTAAAGGCTGTCCCTTGGCTTACTAATTTGAAATGAACATGTTCATCATGGGTCTGGAATTCTGCATCTTTCAGGGTGCAATAAATAGTACAGTTCAGCTTGCATAATAAGTCATGCAATATTCGCTCCTCTCTCCAGTTCACTTTCCATTACAATTTCACGAATGCAGCCTCTCACAACACTGAACGAAGCCAAATAAACTGAACATTTGTCTGCTCCTAGGATTCAAAGTATTCAATCAACCAAGAAATAATTCGGAGTAACACTTTCTCCATTGGTCATCGGGACCTTTGTTCGTTGATTTGTAAGGGGTAAGTAAGTTAACATCAGAAATACATTTATAATTTGTGAAGCTACTGTAACTCCACAATGAAGACCAAAAATTAGCCAGACAATTCAATTATATAGGCCTATTTCAGGGCATTCATTCAGTATGTATGCAAAATAGAAATACATTCGGAAGGTAAAGGAATATAGTTTTAAAGCTAAAATGTGACAGTAAGTTAAATCGCAACAAAATGGGATACAAAATAGTAACTGCCACAATGTAAAGAATCCCAATTGTTGCTATAAAGTGTTCCATAAAGAAACTTCCCTTTGCTAATCTAAACATAGGTTGAGGCCAGATTTTCTAAAGGGGATTTGTAGCCGGGAGCATAGAAGGTGTCAGCATTAGGTCGAACTTCTGTAGAAGTTCATGGAAAATGAGAGGTGTGTTCACCATGAAGCCTTACACTCGAGGAAAGCTCAGCAAAAAAAATCTGTTCCCAGAGTCAAAGGAAAGTCTTACTCTGTGAAAACACCTATTAAGTATATAACCAGTAGCTTCAGAAACATCCATATTGCTCTCCCACCACGAGGACATAATTATTTCACAGTGCTTGAAGGGAGTCGACATCCTCCCTACGTTTCCGTCTCCTCGGAATTAAGTATGCAGCTGGTAGCCTTGAGCATCTCATTCTCTTGCTCCGCCGCAAACAGAATGCCTTCTCTGATTTCCAAATTCATTGCAAGCCTCATCCCCACAGGCCTTACTACCAGTAGTCTTATACAAACAATACACCTTTCTCTAGCTAATGAGATGTATGAGAACGCACCTGCAGAAGAAAGAATCAACACACTGGCAGATTAAAGTTATGTTTTTAACCAAAGCCTCATGTCAAGTTAAACTTTCTCAAAAATCAAAATGGACGCCTGTTACAGTATTGTATACATATAGATATTGTAAGCAATAATCATTGCTAATTGTAAATATGCAAAACATGTTTACAGGAGTTAACTAATTAACTTTAATACTCTTGTGTAAATCTTTAGTATAGCAATGGATATACTCTAATCACACGTTTAATATAACACACGTTAAAGAAGTTAACTCACACGCTGAATATAAATGTCATATATGAGTATATAAATGCATTTTCATGACGTATTAGAGGGTGAGGCCTAAATTATGCTGCTCCATCTGTATTTTACTTGCTTGTCAGTGGTGTCATTCATTATTTTCTAATCCCTTGTTTATCATCTCCCATAAGTGTTTGCCCTTCATTTTCAGTCTTCTGTTAGGGCCTGGTTCCTTAGTCCTACACTGATAAGCTGCTTTCATCTGCTCTCTTTCTCAAGTCTAACTGAGAGGCGTGTCACATTGTGCCTCTTCTTGTCCTTGCCAGTAATTCCATTAATCTAATCTAAGTGGAGAATACTGTACAGTCCCCAGTGATTCTCGAATAATATATTATAGCTGTTATCTGTACTCACGAATTGACTTCCCTACTTCTTCCTGCATTGCAGCTTAGTTCGATGGCTATAGTAAACAAACATTGTTAAAGCTAGTAAATCTCACCTTTATTATGTGAGAGCCAAGCTGTTGGCCTACCCAGTTTTTGTCTGTATGTTTGTAAAGTTTTCTTTAAAAAAAGTAAAAGAAAAAAACGTTAAAACTACTGTAGGAAAAGCAAACACACATCCTGTAGTATCCTGTAGTATCCCAAAACTGTACATTGTCTCAGTCTTTATCAATGGCATGGTCTGCTTTTGAAATATTTTTTGACTCGGGGAACTGAACAGAATTTCAGAAAGAATAAGGAAGTGTCAGAATGTAAGATTTTCGTCAGTCGTATAGATAGGAGATTTATGGGTCTCTAGGTGAAGTCTCATGCTAATTACACCTTCTGAGTCAGTGCAGCAAACGGCCCTTCCCCCCAGTGCCATTTGTGTTCAATCCCTACAATTTGTGGAATTTAAGTGATACAGCAAAATAAATTATGTTCTTCAGTCATCAAAGCAAAAATATCCCTGTTGCTGTGCTTTTACAGACCAACTGGGAAGGGTAGGAAGCCAGAATAGCCTTCAGGGTTAGGCTGTATTTGACGGTTGAAGCAGCACATGAGTTAGAGAACTAGCAAACTCATGCACTGTCTTTGACTGCTGAATGAAAAAGAAGCAGGCATTGGCAAAGCCAATAGATCTTGCCTGTGCAAGGGCTGTTCACTCTTCCAATGTGCTTTGTTCATGTTGTACACCCTTGTGGCTGCTGTTCAGGATGGCTGAAAGATAGTGGTGTAAAGAAGAATGGGTAGGGGTGTTGTAGAGTGGAATGTCGAAGAGTGGAGTTAGAGTGTTGTAGAGTGGAGTTGCAGAGAGTGTAATGTTTTGGAGTAGCATAGTGTGGAGTCGCGGAAAGTGGCATACACTGAAGTGGCGTGGAGTAGACTGATGTCTGGTGCATTGGCGTAGAGTGTTGCAGAGTATAGTGGTGTAGAGTGCAGTGGCATTGAATTTGGTGGCGTACCATGGAGCGTTATAGAATACAGTGGTGTAGATTAGAGTGGTGCATAGTAGAGGGCAGTGGCGCAGAGGGTATTGGCGCAGAGTACAGTGCTGTGGCATAGAGGAGTGGAGTGGTGTAGAGCGGAGTGATGCAGACATTAGTGGTGCAGAGTAGAGTCAAGTGGCATAGAGTGCAGTGTTGGGTGGCATAGAGCACAGTGGCGTTGTGGTGTAGAGTAACATAGAATGGTGAAGAGTAGAAAATAGTGCCGTAGAGTACAGTGGCATAGAGTAGCCTAGAGTTGAGTACTGCTGCATACAGTGACGTAGAGTTCAATGGCAGTGAGTGCAGTGTTGCAGAGTAGAGTGTCAGAGTGCAGTGGTGTAGAGTGGAGTAAAGTTGCATAGGCAATAGTGCATAGAGTGATGCAGAGTATAGTGCAATGGCATAGAGTGCAGTGGTTAAGAGTAGAGTGGTGTAAGGTGCAGTGAGGTGGAGTGGCGTAGAGTGGAATAGAGTAGATTCTTTCATAGTAGAGTGAAGTTGTGTAGGGTGCAGTGGTGCAGAGTAGAGTGCAGATGCTTAGAGTGGCATAGTGTGTAATGTCGTAGATTGATGTAAACTGCAGTGACAGAGTGCAGTGGTGCTGAGTAGGTTAGAGTGGCATACAGTGGACTGGTGTAGAGTGCAGGGACATAGAGTTGAGTGTTACAGAGTAAAGTGCATTAGTGTAGAGTGTATTGGCATAGAGTGCAGTGGCGTATTGCACAGTGTTGCAAGTGGTGTAGAGTACAGTGGCGTAGAATTGAGTTGTGCAGAGCAGATTGGTGTGATCTAGACTGGAGTGGTGTAGATCAGTGGTGTAGAGTAGAACGGCGAAGAGTTCACTGGCATAGAGTAGAGGGGTACAGAGTAGAGTGGAGAGGCATAGCGTGAAGTGGCATAGATTGGAGTACTGCAGATTGCAGTGGCGGTGGAGTGGTGTAAAGCGGAGGGGTGCAGAATAGAGTTCAGTGCTGTGAAGCGGTGCAGTGTAGAGTGGAGGATGGTAGCACACTAGCATTACAGTTGACACATTTTCAATTGAAATGATAATTAAAACTGCACACACATACAGTTTTACTAATTAAGCTATACAGTGTGTAAAAATTGCATCACCTAGTGGAATGATTTGTGTGATCCTGTTAGTGTTTGTTTCCAACACACTGCAGAAATAACATAAAATGTGCTGCATCTGTGTTTTTTAAGTCTGACATATTCTGAAATACTTACACAGTTCATTTAAGTGCTGGAAAAAAACGTTTTCCTAACATCAAGATTGTCACACAAATCCTTTCACTTTGAAGTCAGAGAAGTAAAAGTAAACAAGTGCCCTCGTATGACAGCACCTGACATTTGACCTCTGTATTTGAATGAACTGCAAATGTGATGAGATAAGAACAAGATTTGTAGGCCTGTTAACAGTACGGGAGGACTCTGAGGGTTACTGTAACTATAGCTTTAACAGGGGAAGGTATGAACTCAATATGGACAGCCCAAAACAAATAAAGCCAGCAAATGGAAAGTAAGAAAATGTGAGTTACAAGCCACAAAGCCAAAGTCCAGCAATGGGCAGAATGCATTCCTCGGTCAACTTTCAGAATGTCCCTAAGCTGTCTTTAGCAAACCAGACAGCTGTGCTGTCTGGCAGGCTGCGACCTAAAAAGGAGTTCCTTAAACATGAGCGGTGGAAGTATACAAGTGAGCTAAGTTGAAGGATTCTAAAGAGGGTACACGCCAGTGGAGGGACAAACACAAGCAGATGAAGGCAAGTTAATGAATAATAAGCAAGAAAATGAGTATAAAGTAATGGGTGGCCTGTTAGCCCACTGCAAGCTCACAATAGAACTTTCGCAACAGACAGCTTGCCCTGTCTGGCATGCACAACCTAACAATGATGTTTAAAATGATCTTTAACAGTGGAAAGTCCTCCCTTTACCATTTTGCCTGTACAACGTAGGTGCTCATTTAGGTAATAAAGTGTTGGATGGGAACTCAGGGGGTCACCCCAAAAGCAGCCTGCTGTGCCAGGATCACCAATACATGGGAGTTCACATACCATACAGAGACATTTGGCTTAATTGATCATCTTTAGTAAAATGCAGCTTAAATGTGGCATAGCTCGACCCAAGACATTTGTCCGGGTTGCTCATGCCATTTAGGGTGACTTGTTTAGACAGGAAAAGCCCTACAGAATTAAATGTGCAAACCAGTCTTAATGACTGGGAGTTCCTTTGAGTTGCTTTGTTTCTGTCAGTGGGTGTAAGATACGTAAGACAATAAAACATGATGGATGGACGTGGATTAATTAAAATTGTATTTATGTAGCGCCTACTACCCCTAGAGAAACGCTAAAGCGCTTTGAGGTGGGAGCACACTACTCCAGAAGGTTTGAGATAGTGTGGTAGTACATTATTAAGTTTTTGTTTTTTTTTGTTTTTTTTGGACTGGGTTAATTGGGTTATGTTTGTGCTCTCGATATCTCATGCATTTACTCGTTAGTGGGAAAGGGTGCCATGTACCCATGTTAGGTGAATGAGTAGATAGTTTGAGCGAGTTATGAGAGTCCACAAAAGTTTGCAGGGTATTAGATAAGTCATTGAGTGAAGAAAGAGTGAGATTTGGGCCAGAAGAATGCAAGTGCATGCAAGGGGTGGGCTCTGTCAGGTTGGTAGTTTTACACTCGTGCATATACATATTCCCGTAGAGGCAAATGTGTGTGCCTGTTCCATGAAGCTTTGTCAGTGAAAGTCTCTGGAGGGCCTTCTGTGACTGGTGTTTCCTCTCTGGGCTAAATGGTCTGATAGTGGTCTGGCACCCAAGCTGTGAGGTAAAGTGTTTTGTGTAAGATTCTTCTTACTGTTGCAAGCTAGTGTTTATTTTGTGATCATGCAGGTAAATGCCAGCTCTTAACTAGCGTTTTGAAAGTCATATTGTTCTCAGTATCTCTTATCTTTGCTGGTAACAAGTTCCACAGGTTGGTTGCTTGTATAGAGAAAGACGTGGCACCAATGATTTTTTAGGTGTGTACACAAGTATTGAGATGGGGTGCCAATCTAGAGTTTAGGTTCCTGGGCTGGATGTATTTGGTAGTGCTATTTTGTACCATTAGAATTGAATGCCTTGTGGGTGATACAAAGCATTTTGAAGTGCATCTGCAGGCAGCCATGGAGGAGCTTCAGTGCAGGGGAGATAAAGCTCATGCATTTACATGTCAGAGTAGTCTCTGTAATATTCTCATTGTTGATAATGGTGGGCCTTCGTATAGGCCATAAGATTATTCTAGTTTTGATAGGATAAAGAATAGTTTAGCCAATCTTGCTACTTGTTATTCCTATGAATATTAATGTATAACAACATTTTTGACTGCTTCTTGTCAATACAAAAAAGGTGAAGTAGTCTTGGCCCTGACCCAAAAGAAGATGAATTCCCGGAATTTTAAAGCCATTTACATGATGTAAACAGAACTTGTGCAACCTGAGACCTAGTTCAATATCCCTGATTTACTTTTATGTATACACCGTGGGTGTGAAAGAGTTTGTGTTTAAATGAAGAGCCACTATCAATCTAGTAACAGCTGTTTTCATCACTTATATAATCACACTGCTTGCTCTAGTTTGGGGATTCCATCAAACGAGGGAGATGTTTTCTTGTTTGAACTTCTGTAGTGATAGCTAAAGAACATTTGAAAGCTCACCTGTTTAGTAGCCATCAAAAAAAATTGGAGTTAATATCAGTTTTTGATGGATACTTATAACAACAGATTCCTCATCTTGTTTATACCCCTAGGCATCAGACTGGAACCGGAGATTTTTCTCAGCACTCCTCCTGTGTGCAATTAGGTGGGGTCGTGTAGTTCAATGTCCTCTTTACCCTGCCCCTGAAGTGATGCCAGAGCCACATATACATGCCACCACTGCTCGTTGATGTCAGATCCTTTCTTTCCACGAATCTGACACTTGCTTCCTCAACATTCTCTCATCTGTTGAGAAATGTTTGTCAATGTTTTCTGTCAGTGTGCAAGAGGGTATGTCCCCTCCAAAGACTACAGGGTTTAAACATTGCAGGGACTGTCACAATCAGATTCCTTTGACAGATCCCTCACTAGGTATGTCTCTGGCGTCTAAGGTTTTTGCAGGTCTCCACAGCTCTCCATCTCCAAGTATTGCAAGAACTGCACCCAAATGAATCCCAAGGTGATCCCAAAGCCAAGCTCGACATTACTAAATACAATCGGAAGGCATGGAAGAGCCTGTCCCAATTGAGGTCAAGGATACAGGCCTCTTCTTATGCTCAAGGCCAATCCTTCAAAGGGACCCCTTCCTAATCCAAGTTGTCAGGTAAGTCCAAATAAAACAAAAACAACATACAAAGGTGACATGACTCTCCCTCTTTCAGCCACTCTTGTGAGGAGGAGTTGTGTGACTTTCAAGGTTCCTCACAATCTTAGTCCTGATCCCATGTAGAGTAACTAATTCTACAGCTTATCCCGATGCACCCTCAATGCTAGAGTCTATCAGCAGCACCACTTGACACTTGAGGACTTCAAGGAAGGTATGTTACCCATTTTGAACACCCTTCCAGCTATCTCTGGTACACCTTCAGCCCCCAAAGATCTAAGGTGGCCTCCAGGCAGGCTACCATCATCAAATCTGTCCTCTGTGATGTCTGGGCTTTATGTTATGTTATGTTGACAGATTTGTTAAGTGTGTAGTTACCCCCACAAAGGGGCTTTTTAGCACTGGCCCAGAAACACCCCTGCTGAACCTATGACCCAGGAGGGGGAGACTGGATGGAAAACAGCCGAGTCTTGAGGGACTTCCTAAAGAGGAAATGATTCGCATAGGATGGAGGAAGTGCCTTCCACAGAGAAGGAGCAATGGCACAAAAAGACTGCTCCCGCACTTGCTCTCCTTACTCGAACTATAGCCAGGCTTTGGTTGGCAAAATATAAGGATCAAGTAGGGTGATATGATGAAGTAAGATGGCTCAAATTGGGTGCCGCCTGAGAGTAGAGAATCTTATGAGCAATGCAGAGAGAGAAGGAAAAGATCAGCCTGGCAGCTGCATTTTGGGCAAGCTGTAACAGCTTTATAGCAGATTTATTAGCGTCCACGTAAAAGATATTATAATAATACAGACAGGGACAACATGACTGCCTGGATGATGATTTGGTGGGTGTGAACATAAAGAAACCCTAAATAGGCCTGAGGCATCTCAGGTGGCCAAAACAAGTGCCAGTGACCGATTTGGCTTGGGCTTCAAAAGCAAGGGTGTTCTCCATCCATACACCAAGGTTTTTAATACAAGACTTGGGTTTCGGTGGAGACCCAAGAGAAGAGGGTCACCAATGATCCTCCCAAGAAAGAGAGTGTTTTCCTAGGAGAAGAATCTCTGTCTTATTAGCGTTACGGCAAAGGCAGTTGTTCGTCGGCCATTCAGCCACCACAAGTATACATTTGTGAAATTTGTCACAGTCATATGAAAGATTGTCTGATATAGAAAGCACAAGCTGAGTTTTGTCTACATACGATATCTGCGTGAGCCCAACAGATTTCACCACCTAGCTAAAGGCTGAATATATATTAAACAGTGTGGAGCTTAATGACGAACCTTGAGGCACGCCATATTTGAGCGCATGGGATTAAGAACTGTAGGGAGGGTAAATAACCTGGAAAGACCACTTGGAAAGAAAGAAGCAAACCAAGGGAGCGCAGCGCCTCCTATGCCAATGTTCTGCACCCGAGTAAGATTTGATGGGACATCCTATCAAACGTGGCGCTAAGATTGAGCAGAGCCAAGGCGGATGATCTGCCTTCACTCCAGGCACTACGGAGATGCTCAGAGACTGACAGGTTTGCAGATTCCGTGCTGTGCATAGGTCCGAAGCTGTTTTGAGAGGTAGCCAATATCCTCTAAAAAGCTGGTTCGGATGCTGTTAGCATACAATCAATCAATGCTTTTAAAGCACAACTACTCACCAGTTAGGGTCTCAAGGCGCCGAGTTCTGTAATTTTTGCAAGAAAGGATAACGGAGAAATAGGGCAAAAGTTTTCAGGCTTAGAAGCATCTAAAGACGGTTTCTTATGTAACAGAATTATTTTCGCGTGCTTTCAAGGACTGTCTAAACAGGCGGATGACAAAGTAAGAGTTGACCAGTTCAAGACTGGGAGGGAACAGCTGTTCCTAAAGTTTCATAGAAATAACTTGTTTTAGTGGATCGACTAGAGATCCAGAATTCATTTGGCTACAAAGAGCACAGAAGGTATGCAGACCTAATTGAGGGAACAAGCTGAGCAGGGCTGTCGAAGTCATGTCCGCAACCTGCGTCATGGCCGTCAAAACCATTTCTGCAGCCGGCATTCTAGTCTCCACCCTGATCACTAGACAGACCGGGGAAAAGTGTGACTAGATGTCCTCAATTTTATTTGAAAAGAAAACTGGGAACCGAGGTTTCGTAAGGCTATTCACCAAGCTGAAGATTTTTTTAGCCGGGTTCCTGCTGCTTTTTTTTTTTTACTAGTAGAATATTCTGCCTTAGAGTTCAAGATTGATTTATGGTAGGATTTAATAGCTGATCTATAAGCAACATTTAGCATGGGAACTAGATAAGGCAAACTCATTCCTGCTTTCCCTATGATTCTGCTGTGAGGTCCGCCCCCATATTGGTCTTACACCCAATCCAACTTTTTATGGATCTTCAGAATGACAGCTAGTAAAACACTTCCATGGATACTGGGTTGAACTTCTACCCTCCCCTTTCCTTCACAGAGGAATCAGCTTCTTTCACTGTAATGATGTGACGGGCTGCAGAAGTTTTATACTTACAAATTCGGTTTGTTGATGTAATGACTACAGTCTTGTCAAACGTCCTGTAACCTGGGCAGACTTCCACAGAACCATGTCTTCCTTTTAATGACAAACACACTGATGGGTACTTGAGCCAATCTTGAATCTTGCTCACCAGTCAAAGACAGGTTGCCCGAAGAAGCAGATCTGCCCCTGGTGATCCTCCTTACCTTATGCAGCACCTTGCACCTGAAAGCTTGGTGGTCTAAGCATCGACAAGTAGACTCAAGCCCAACTCATTCCCGACTGCTCTTCCAGATAGGAAATCAGAAAATATGGAGGCGTAGAGGAAGAGAATGTTCCCCCAGCCTCATCCTCTATTCAGTAAACGGCAGCTGTCTCCTTAGACGATACTATCATGCAGTGAATTGCCCTCTGCTGTGGATATCACTGACTACCGACGTGGTGCTTCTCAAGTGACATTCAGGCATCACTAAAGGATATACTTCATGGTGTCTCTCTTCAGAGATAATGCAAATTCATCCCTGCTTCAAGGAAAGCAGGCACACAGCTCACTACCTCAGCCATTCCATGCCCGTGCTGCAGTATCCCCAACAGTTTTACCCATTTGTGGACTATGGAAGGGTTGTGGCTTCAAGAAAAATGCAAAGATTGAGGTTTCGGCCGCTCTGTCCCCTGCTCCCTACTACCAAACCACTTTAGCTTACCCTTGGAGGCACATGGCCACTGTTGTGAAGGCAAGGTAAAGTATTACCGCCACAGGTGGCATTCACATCTGCCACCCATTTCAAGTACCTCAGAGCAGTTACTGGAGGACCATTTGCAAAATTTTGTTGTAGGAGGTTGGGCTCTAACAGACAAAGGAGCCATAGAGAGTGTCTCATCCTTAGAAATAGGGGCTGGACATTATTTTTGTTATTTTCTGGTGACAACAAAAGACAGAGGCTTTTGTCCTATTTTAGACCCTCACCCTTCGTTCTATTTTGGGCCTTCACCCTCTCAATTTCTTCCTGAAAAAGGAAAAATTAAAGATGCTCGCATTTGGCCTATGTTATTTCGTCCCTGGATCCAGAAAACTGGATGATGGTACCGGTCCTGCAAGATGCTTTTTTTCACATTCCTGTCCTGTAGTCGCACAGGCGCTACCTATGATTTAAGGTGGGCCAGGAGCATTTTCCCTTCAGCCTAACCAGTCGTCCTTTGGTTTCAAAAAAGTGATGGCAGTGGTTGCAGCACATCTTTGGAGGTTGAAGTTACTAGTCTTCACCTAACTCCATGGTCCTGACCAGCCATCTCTGCGTTCCCCACTCTGCGTTAGCTTCTTTGTTTGCCTGGCCTGCTGCTCTTTTCTGTGCCTGGCCTGCCTTGCCTGCTGCTGCTGCATTGTGCGTGGCCTGCTGCTTTTGCTGCCTTCAGTCCCCCGCAACCTCCCCATTGTTTTGCTGCTTTTCTCAGGTCCCCACCGCCTCCCTGCTGTTTACCCGCTCTTTGCCTCCCTCCAGCTTGCCGTTTCCAGCCCCCTCCCTACTTAATGATGGTTGCTGCGTGGCCATGCGGCCAGCCCATCTGCACCCATCCTTGCCTGGAGCACACCCAGCACCAGGAACCCTGACTCTCCCACCATCGCTCGATACTCTGCGGCAGAACTCCGGGCCCTGGCCCCCAGGATCTGGAACAACAACTGCTGCATCTCCTTCCCCTCAGATCACAGTTGGGCCCTTCACCTGCCTCCAATGCCACTTCACCTGCAACACCGAGACCCACGCCGCATCCGCACCGACGCCCTCCAAATCCAGAAAACAACTCCAATGCCTGCTAATCAACTAACAATCCAGCTGCAAACACGCCACGGCAATCTGGGACACAATATCCACGCTCCGACCAGACCCGATGTTCATTACCGAGACCTGGCTCACACCCGCCTCGCCCCCGACATCACCTGCGCCACCCCTCCATCCCAAACCTCCCCCCATATTCACTTGAAATATGTTTAAAAGTATAATTAATTTAAAAAAACGCTGTAATGTTAAATAAAGATGATTTTGCTCCAGTCAGGATAATCACTTGATAAGCAGAGCCTGAGCCCAGGCAAGATGGCTGCTTAGCCCGATAGAAAGGGGCCCGAGGGATTTAATCCGCCGCTCCATCGCCTGCTTTACCCTAAAAAGTACTCACTCAGGGTGATGAACCCCCTGGAACATTTAACACCCCCAAAACATCCCTCATTGACATGATCATGGTCCTGATACTCTACAATGGACTACAATCAAGATGGTGCCCTGCTGAACCGTCCAGTGAGCACGATCGGCTCCACAAACAAAAACACACAAGAATCTCCCCAGCACACTAGGAAGGACAATTGCTGCTGCTCCGCACCATGAAAACCCAGAACTAGCCTGCCTCCAAACGCGGTCATCATGTTAGCGGTCCGAAACTCTGTTTGTGACTGCTGCTAATATGGAGCCCCGCTGCACCGTCCAGTGAGCACGATTGAATGGCTCCATGAACCAAAACACACAAAGTTCTCCCTTGTGTGGTAACAATAATAACAGCTGCATTGCAGCACTGCACCATAAATACCTAAAGCTTGCATGCCACAGACACCTGCATCTACATCTGGGACTCAAAACTCCATGAAGGGCCACTAACAAGATGGCGACTTGGCGCATCTTCCATTAAGTATGGGAGATAGGCGCCATAAACAACTGCTGCAGTTACTCATTATAAAACTCATGATCAGCATTTACAACACCTGTGGTCACAGGCCCCACAAGCCCACTAAGACAGTTTACTCATCGACTTGGACCACATGCTACAGCCTGTTTTGATAGTTCTAGTGAGGATCTAATGCACAAATAATGAGCCTGTGAACCTCTAAGTCCTCCTCTAAATCTTCCTCTTAGTGGATTCTCATCTCCCTCATGCTACAGCAGATGCTGGATGCGCTAGCTCCCAGCACTCCATTTTGATCCACTAGGAGTCCTGCCGTGCTCAGACTAGAGGAGTGACGGGTGCACAGAGGTTGGTCTCCTCCTTACACCTCATTGCACAGCTCTGCGCCCTGGAGCAAGTTCCCTGCGCCACCATCATAATACCACATACTCTTTGGACATTCAATTACGGACCCTGCTAAGAGCTGGCAAGAAGAAAGCTGACGCTTAGCAAAATCACTACTCAATGCTGCATATTGAAATCTCTGATACAAGTCTCAGTAGCTCATATTTGATCACCACCCATTGATGAATGGTTGGAAGCTTGAGAGAGACAGCAACACAATTTCTCATCTCTTTCAAATCAATCACACAGATTTTACTCCCAAGGCCAACTTGATTTCACTGCTACCAAACACAATAGGTTATATATCATGATCTAAACGCTATACAAGAATCCTCACAGCAAGAATACAAAACACAAGGTTACTAGGAGATAGACAACACTGTATTTTTTTCTGCTACCAACAAGGATATAGGGCCTCATTTAGAAATTGGCAGATGAGTTACTCGGTCATAACGGGGATGGATTTTCCATCCGCTGAAATATAAATCCCATTCTATCCTATGGTATTTAGATTTCAGCGGACAGGATATCCGTCACCGTTGTGATGGAGTAACTCATATGCCAAGTTCTAAATCAAGCCCATCGATACAGACATCGACACTGCTGCACTACCAGCTCAACGAAAGTAACCACCAGTACCTGAAATGTGGCTGACTCAAAATAAAAAGACCTCAAACGCCATAAAGAACAAAAAACTGACCCTACAATTCCTGAATCTCTAATTAAAAGCAGATCTGATTCTGGGTCAAACATAGACCTAGTTCTGGAAAACTGAAATCCACTACATGACCTGACCAAATCAACAAAGGCGAATACTGACTCCTTTACTTATTAAACTGCAAGGCCTATGGAAGAAACTCCAAAATATTTCATCCAAAGTTGACAAGACCAAATCCAGAGTTAGCCAACGTGGACGAGCAATCATCAACCCTCCTGAACAAAGCCTCCACCACAGAGTAAAGAATCATATCATAGAAGGAGATCACTGGCTTGGAAGATGGGAATTATAGAGGGAATCTCAGGATTATTGGCCTGCCCGAAAATGTCAAAAGCAAATTCGACTTGTGTGTGGCTTTCAAATAATCTTGGATACCCTAAACATTGAAAATAGATTTCAAAAGAGAATTTGAGATCGTAGGCCCTATGCGGTACCAACAAGAGCTTTATGCAACCTCAAAATGCCACAACCAATGATCTTCAGATCACTCTGCTGTGAACATACAGAAAAAAAATTCACCCAAATAAGAGCCATGAAAGTAATTATGTGGAAAGGCCATAAAGTCTGAATCTCACAGGGGTATGCAAAGGAAACTGTCAATCACTGGAAAAGATCCCTTGCTCAAAGAAACAGGATGAACTCAGTGAACATCCCCTTCTCCTTCATTGGCCCAGCAAAATTGAGAATTACGAATGAAGGGAAAATATCCTACTTTGATGAACCAGCTGATTTAGACACCTTCCTGGACAATTAGTAGTAATCAGACATGGTCATATAAAAATTGAGCAATGTTCACTAACCGCGCTGTTTCGCCATGCGGCACCAACTAAGTATTCTTCAATATAGTCCACAACCAACTTGCTGAAACCTACTAATTCAAACATCATAGTCTAACAATATTTGACCCTGTATACCTACATCTTTCTAGAGCCATGTGATTTACCAAATAACAAAGTTCCTGGACTTCAAGGACTACAAACCGATTTCAGCAGGTATTTGCTGATTTTACCAGGTAACTACACCAAAACTGCAGCGGCAATTCATATTATGAATGTACCATGTACTATCATTGTTTGATATCTAAAACTGCCTGTAATACATATGTATTCTCTTAACTGTCATCATATCACCATGTCAGGTGTAATCACTTGTTTAATGCCATGTCACATATAATACCAATAGGTAACACCTATACGGGCCATATATGGACCATAAGTGGCCATAACTGACCATTTATCATCATGTCAGATGCTATATGCACATGTAATACTCATATGGGCCTCCTCACTGACCAGAAGGGACCATAACTGACAATTCAACATAGACTTGTTCATCTGGCACTAACGTAAGAACATCCACTCTCTAATACAATAACCCTAACTTACTTACACCTCTGACACACTGCATACAACTAACCCATCCAAGTAGGCGTCTGCCTCTCTGTTTACACATGTTCCAATCCATATTTTATACATCTGTTTTCAGAACTAGTAACCATGTAACATTTGGGGGTGTTTTTTAACATATGCTATGTGACACGTTAGACTAAGTTATACTGTGTTATGATGTAACCTTTGATATGACCTATCACCTTACCATTGACTTGCAAGTTATACCCATTTAGATATGTTTTATATTGTACCTCTGCTTAAACTGCTCTAATCTCCTAATGATACATATTGGTGCTCAATTCTATCACCCCTTACCTCCCCTCTTATAACCAAAACGCGAGCTCTTTCAAGAATGTCCCTGAGGTTTACTACAATGCCTTCTCCCTCCTCGTGGCATTGTTCAGTTTCTTCTTCCTCCATCACACAGGCTGTCGCCCCTGGTCGCCTCCACCGCTCCACCTAGTCCTTCAAGGTTAGGATGAGTGGGATATGGGTATTCTTTTTTTATACTGACCTTTCCTTTCTTTTGGTTCACCCTCTTCACCATATTACCCGCTTGCCAAACGTACTCTCTTCTTACCATTTAAGGATGCATGACTTTCACCAGCACCATAAATGGTGCAACTTCTCACATAACTCAGATATTTTGACTTCACACTTACTGATCACCTTACTGTCAGGCCGCAACACAAACTACAGTGCTAACCAACACAACATTTGTTCCTCTTTATTACAGCTTAATCAATCAAGAGCTCATACCAGATAAACTCAACTCTCTACATAAAACCAAGAAACCAACATACTGCTCCTAATCCAATACTATAGTAAGGGCCTCATTATGAATTTGGTGGTCCCACAGCGGGACCGCCAAACCCACCGGGCTGACTGGCGGGAACATTGTAATATGCGCAGCCGGGTGGGAACAGTGCTACGATATTGGTCTTGGTTCCCTTAAGGGAACTGCAGCCAATATCATAGCACTCCAACTTCTTCGACAGTGCACATTCTGACAGTGCTTGGCAGGGGCGTCCCTGCACTGCTCATGCTGTGGGCATGGGCAGTGCAGCGGCCTCCCTGTGGCCCGACACTAGCTTTCTCCCAGCCTTTCCATGGCGGGGTCCTGCAATTGTAATCAGCCAGGCGACCCTGAGTTCAGTGCTTCCCTGGCTTAGTACAACTCAGGCCACCGTCATCACGTCGGGAACCATGTTCCTGGCAGGGACAGCAGTCTTTAGGTGGGTCCACCTGCCAGGGTTGTAATGTGGTGGTCGGACCACCTGGATTGCGGCGGTCCAACCATGACCGCGAGTGTGGCAGTCCTCTGACAGCCACACTCAAAACGAGGCCCTTAGTAACTCCCAATCTCCATCCATCACCAGTCAAAACTCACTCCTCTTAACGATGGCTAATGGTGCTTTAAATGTTCTGTCCCTCAACACAAAAGGTATTAGTCACCCTATTAATTGCAAGAAAATCCTATACTACTGCGCTAAACTCAAGGGTGAGATAATTCTTCTACAAGAGACCAAACTCAGCCCTCACAAATGCAACACAATGCATCCCCACTTGATAGACGGCTCTGCCTTTTACCCTGCCCCTCCAAAAAATGGGGTAATTACTCTTATAGCTGAAAAAGCTGGCCTCATAATTCTAGACAACTACCACTTCACAACTACATAATCAACATATATTTCCTTACGGCTGATGTCCCCCCTGTTCTGAATAACCATAAATGAAAAAATATACAAACTACCAGATAACCCTGGCATGGTTCTTGCTGGAGAGTTTAACTTCCCTTGGGACACGATGCTAGACAGACATTTCTCAGGCAACTACAGACCCAACAAATCTCCTAAACAAATGAGAACCCTTTGCCAAAAGCACTGTTTGGATGACATCTTGCGCCTCCATAATAACACCTTCTTCTCTCACCCCCATAACACGCTCTCAAGAACAGACTACGTACTTACTAACAATACCTTTACACCATTTGCATCTCCCCAAACAATCAAACCTATATTAGTATCAGACCACGCTTGTATCACCCTGGAACTACGTTTATCCCACAATATTATCTAAAATGAAACAGTGGAGAATGAATCAAGAAATATTACAGGATTAAGCTCTCAAAGACAAAATAGAGTTAGGATTACCAACTTTTAAAAAGAAAATAGCACAGAAGACATTCCTGAAGATACTCTATGGGATGCTATGAAAGGGTACGATTAAAGGAGAGCTCATTAACATTGTCTCAGTTATTAATAAACTTACAAATCAAAGATCAAATGATCTAGAAATCTCCATTTAAAAAAACTTGAAGACAGTCTTAATAAGTCTAAAACCCAAAACCACCTCTCCCAACTAAAAACATTAAAGTATGAATATAATAAAAATAATAAGCACTCGTGCTTATACCTGGGTTCAGAACACCAAATGAAAATGTTCAAAGAGTCTAATAAGACAGATAAAACTCTTGCAAACTATTTAAAATTCAAAAACAACAACAACCTTATTACCGCAATTAAAACAATTCAGGAACAATTACTGTTGACCCAATAAAAATAGCTAAAGCCTTCCAAGAATTATTTCAAGACTTGTACAAACCGGAGAAAACACACTCTCCAGAAAATGCCTAACCTACTTAGACAGAATAACCCTAACAACTTTAGATGATACTAATAAAACGACACTCAATCAAAAAATCTCCCCTCTTGAAATCAAAAAAGCGATAGAATCCCTAAAACCTGGGAAAGCACTTGGGCCTGATGGCTACTACCCCACATGGACTCCCTTTTCCAACACTTCATAACCACTGGAACAATTCTAGGCACAGTCTAAGAAGCCACAATCACCGTAATTCATAGGGTAGGGAAAGAACCTCTAGGGGTCAGAAATTACAGGCCCATCTCCCTGATAAGTGTAGATTGTAACATATATGCAAAAATATTAGCAATGTAATTAGAAAAGGTCCTGCCATCTCTCATACATCGTACCCAAACAGGTTTTGTAAAAGGCAGACTAGGATCCAACAATGGCAGATTCTGCCACATTACTGAAAAGCAAAATCACTATTATCCCCCACGTTTGCCACGTCCTTGGATGCCGAGAAGGCCTTTGACAAGGTCTCCTGGCCCTTCCTCCACCCAGTGATGCATAAATTAAACTTGGGGGAAGTCTTTATCCGTACATACATACTTATACATATGTATCCACTTTAAAAATAATCTAGAAGACTCAAGAAAACTATCTGAAGAAAACCTACTTAAACAAATTAAGGAACTACTCTCATCCTCAACCCCTAAATTCATGACATGGTGGGGATGCATAGAATGCATCAAAATCATGATAACCCCACAAATAAACTTTATCTCCTCCATGCTACATATGCAGCTGTTTTACAACTTCTTCAAAAGTATAGACTCCTTACTTTTCGATTAGCTATGGAAACGAAAAAAGGCAGAAACTCCCTCAAAAAACTAAAATTGGACAAGCGTAATGGTGGATTAAACAATCCTAATTTCAACAAATACCAACTTGCCTTCCCAATCAAAAAAGCCTCTTGGTGGCTCAGCCCTTTCACCATTGATAAACCTATGGCTATGCATCGAAGAACACCTCACAAAACCTTTCTCATTAGTATCCACATAGACTGTGAAATTGCTTAAATTACAAGATTCTCAGACCATAATTAGGGATATCATAGATCCTCTCAAAACACTAGAAACATTTCTGAACAAGAATCAATCCTCAGAAATCACTTCCCTCTGGAGCAACAACATCAAAATTGAAGGCAAAACACCTATAAGATCTTCTTGGGCAACAAAAAACATTCCATATACTAATGACCTAGACTCTGCAACTAACCCCTAAACATTTGCAGGAGTACGAGCCACTCACAACTTAGAAAACATAGCCTTCTACCAATTCCTTAAACGCAAGGTCACCATGAAACATTACATAAACCCCACAAATCAGACTTTGTCAACTTTCTCACAAAACTAAACTGCAACATGCTGCAGCAGTAGCATATTAAATCTGAAACTCACCCCACTCCAACAATAAGCTGACAAATAAAATCCAAAAAAATTGACTAATTCTCAATAGACCACATGGCCATAGTGAAACATACGTGGAAGAAAGTCAGGACCCTTGCTCTCAAAAATAAAGTATCTCCCATCCTAACACTATGTAAATACTGGATGATACATAAAGCCCACTGGACACCAGAGAAACTCTTCAATCATTGCTCTTAGAATCAGATCAATGCTGATACTGCCACAGATCTGGCTCCCTCAACCAGATGCTATTCAATTGTAAGATTCTAAAACTATTTTGGAAAGCAATCCAAAATGTACTAAATGAAATTTTCAACACAAGGATTCCGGTAAACTAGGCCCTTGGTCTCACTCCCCTGAAATAAAACTAAATGCTCAAGACATGAGCCTTCTGGACCACCTTCTTACCATAGAAGTAAAAAATATTCTTTGTGAGTGGAAATCATTCCAAAATCTAACCCACTATACTTGGTGGGCATGGATCTTCTTCGCAAGAACTGCAGATAACTCATTACTCAATAATAACTTCCAGACCCAAAGCCCCCTCAAACTATGGGACAAACTGGATTTTTATGTCCAAAAAATCAAACCACCCTAAGACATTCCCTCAACGGATACCCTGGCAAAACCACATTGAACATTATAATGCATAACTCACCCATGCACTACAACTAGCAAACAAGGAAATGTGCACTCACGCTATCAGCTCAGCCTCCCAAACTCATATTTCTTCTTAACCCCTTACCTCTCTTTATATCCCATGGGTTTATTTCTTCCTTGCTCTCTGCCTTCCTTTTCCCTTCTCTTACAACTCCCTTTATAAATGAGGTTTCAACCAACAACGCTCTACCCCAATCGGTAGTCTCAATGACATGCCATACGTATCTCATGTACCACCCCATACTTCAGTTACTTATAGCATTGCATGAAATATGTATGTCAATCTCCTGTATACCCTCAAAACAATTAGAAAATGTAAACAAAAAGTAGATGCCAGGAACTTGACACTTGCCTGACATCTAGGGCTGAAACCATCTAGATGCCTTTTGCCTGACAAGGGAGATAAAATTGTTCATCACTCCAAATGGTTCACATAAATTATTTCATTGACACAGTTATCTGTGTGTTAGGACAAACGCAACCATTCCATCTTCTTGGATGTCTGCAGATGATCAGGCTCAAGATCAGATTTTGTGGTGGCTTGTTTTATTACCTATGCTAGTTCAACAGTTGGGCTTGTACTCTTCTCATGTTATTCTGTGCCATTTAATGGAGACCCCCAAGGGCTGTGCTTTTTTGCCAAACCTTTCCAACTTTTATCTGTTCTGAGCTAGTAGCTTGTATTCTGTATGTATAGTAATAATACACAGATCCAGCTATTGCTATTATCAGATACTTGACGACTTTCTGGATCTGTGTGATAGCTGCCAGTAACTTAGTGCAAAATGAATGGTTAAGGGTTAACGCCACTCAAACAGTGTTTCTGTTTGCTGAGGACTGAGCTCCTGGTGTCAGATTTATATCAATACTCCATGGATCTCTTTCCTGTTTCTACATTCCTCATGGAAAAACAGATGTTTCCTTTACTCCTCAGGTTAATGTAATTTGTACTTGCATGGCAGATGTGCGATAACTGGGCTCTTGCAGTCCTACCAGAAGCAGATGCAAGCACTGATTTTGAGAATTTCAGCAGAGATTGGTGCCTGGTTTCTTTTTCAGGTCTCAACTGCCAGGCTTTGCACACTCTCTGGTTGTGAAAGACTTATTGTATTGTGTAAATTAGGGCTCTGGCCTAGTTCTACAGAGGTTAGTTTTCCTACTCACAGGTGCCTGAACTTAGTTCTGGCACCTGTCCAGGTTGTTGTAGCTCCACAAAACTCCGCTCAGTATAACTGTTGGTGTGGTGCCTTTGCTTACTGGGTTAATAATAGTCCCAATGCAGTGTTAGTTCAAACCCATTTTTGTTCTTTAGAATATTGCACACAAGTACTGCACTAAGAAAAAGACACCATGGGCCTGATTTACATTTGGGCAGACAGTGACGGATAGCTAGTCTGCCGAAATATACATTCCATAGAGTATATTTTGGTGGATAAGCTATCTGTCACTGTTGTGACAGAGTAACCCGTCTGCCGAAATCTAAATTAGGCCCTACATGCTTAAAAGCATTATATTTCAACACTCATCTTGTTTGTTGCTTAGTACATGAGTAACAACCACATGGAATATAATTAAAACAGCACTAGTGAATATCACTAACAACGAGAATATTATGAACATTTATAACATGGTTGGAATGTGCCTGGAATCTTAACACCCTAAAGACTACTTCTGTGTGCTACACTATGAGAGCATGAAGTAACTAACTTGCCTCTAGAGTTTCTTGGGATTCAGCACACTGCACACCTGTGCAAAGTGGAGGAGCTGTGATTATCAGACTTAGGCGGGAGAGAGTGTACCCTCTAAAGAAAAACACACAATCAGCTGGGCTTAGCTTTGCTCCGTATTGGCTCAATATCAATTCTCAGCATAGTAATGTATGCTATAACAGCCCGGCAGGACCTTTTGTGATAACCTGGGATGAAGTCCTCTCTGATTCAGTGGTCACTCCATGTGTTTTTTTTTTTATAGGATTGACCACTGACTTTTACCCTACATTAGGAATTTTCCACTTAATCTAAGACATAACCGGTATAAACCAGTATGATTAAAATACATTAATTCAGAATACTTGTATATTTTGCACAGCTATTGTCCAACCTTCAAATGTTGATATCAGGGAACTTATATCAGACTTAAGTTGCTTTGGATGTTACAAAGTCATTATTTAGAAGATTTGACACTTTCAAAAGTTACTTGAAAGATAATGATATGCAACAAATTCACCAGTGGCAGACAGGCTAGTTTAATGTGCTCCAAATGGAGTATGGTTTTGGGATCTTAACAACAATTCTGGGCTTTACCAAAATCATATAGTGGGCTTAGAGATGCCCACTGGGTACTATTGGTTGCATTGTCACTCATGTGCTTGCTTTTTAATCAGTGGATTGCCTTCCCCTTCTTCTGTTTTCCCCCTCTCCTTCATCATGCCCTCTTTACCACCGTTTTGATTGGCTGACTTGTATTCATCCACTGATCACAATTAGGCAACTACTTGGTTTCTTTTTCTTTGAGCACTCTCTCTTGTGCTTCTCTACCACATCCCTGAGCTCAGTATTTCTCTTTCACGTGTGCTGCTCTCTCTGTCGTCTGGTTTTCACTCTTCCCCCCCCCCCCATCTCCCTCCCCACACTCCATATTATTCTCTCCCTCATATGCTGCTTTGTCCTTTCTTCTCCCACATGACTTTGTTTTTATTTTAGTTGTACCCTCCTGTTGCTTCCCCCCAGATGTTCCCCAGTTGCTCCCCCAACCCTTGCGGGCATTTCATTCGTTTTTATGCACTTCTAGTGAGTGCCTGGCAGATGCTGGGCACTTCATGGCAGACATGTCTAACCTTTTTCCTAGAGGAGAGCTGGGCATGTTAAACCTAATATGCGAATGCCGTGTCCCTGGAAGGAGCCCACAAACCTGGTTACCTTGAATGAGGTCTCGAGCTCAGACTTCGGAAGAACATAAAGTCCGGGTCAGCGTCAAGGCGACATGTAGCATCAATAGCAGCAATGGTATCTGGTCATAAATCCTCTGATTATCTGTCTAAAGTGTGAAGTATTTATACAGATCTACTTGGACCCCTGACGTAGGTTGTTCCAAAACAATAGATAACGCTGCATGCTTGGGACGGTAATTTCTAATGTGAGCACCTACAGTTTGTTTGTCTTAGTTGCATGAGTTGACGCCTTAGCGCGGTAACACTGATAACATAACTTGAAACAAAAAGGCCTAACTATTAACAAGGCAGCCATCTTGGAAGAATTAATTAAATAAATGGTCCAAGACAGAGCAAGCTAAGGAGGTTAAAAGTCACTAGGTGATGGGGGTACGAGTCTGCAAGCCAAAGGCTAAGCTAACTCCTGTTATCCCACTAAAACAAACTAGGATTCACTACAACACCAGCTGGTTGGACGCCTGCAACACCTCCAACCCTGCTACCACCATCAACCTTGAACAGGGAGGAAAAATCTTCAACTACTGGTTCACTAATTGCACTGACAGCATTGTTCCCATCAAGAGCAGCATCCAGAGAAAATTCTCCCAAAAGGCCAGCTGGTACACCCAAGAACTCAGAACAGTGAAACGAGACAGCAAACAGCTGGATAGGAGATGGCGCGCCAGCACGGACACCTCTGACAGAGCAGCCTTCTAGACCTCCCTCAACCTTTACCACTGCCTGCTCAGCACAACCAAGAAGACAGCCCTTACTGCACGCATCAAGACCAGCACCAACAATACTAAGGAACTTTTCAACATTATAAGGAATTCTCCAACCCAGCTGCCAGCGAAAACAGCATCACACCATCACAGGAGCTGTGCATCAGCCTCACCCACTTCTTCTACAACAAGATCGCAACCATATTCAGAAACTTCAAACCCCAGTCCACACCCATGGGCTTCCTTGACAGATATGCCACCACCATAATGGACACAAACCACACACTGACCACCTGGAACATCCTCTCCACCTAGGACATCACCTCCACCATGAAGTCCATCCACATCCTCAGCTCCCACAGACCCATGCTGGCACTGCATCTTCAACCTTGTAAACCAAAGGATTGGCCAGGAACTCATCAACCTGCCCAACACCTCTATCACCACCACAACATTTCCTGATGGCTGGAAACACAACAAAGACAGACCACTACTCAAAAAAACCTTCCCCCGACCCCAGCGACCCCAAAAACTACCGGCCAATCACCCTGCTCCCCTTCCTAGCGAAGGTACTGATAAAGATCATCAACATGCAACTCATGACATACCTGGAACAGAACCAGCAACTCCGCGCCTCCCAATCTGGCTTCCGCTGCAATCTCAGCGCCAAAACTGGCCTGATCACACCCACTAACAACATCCAAACTCTTCTCGACCAAGAAGAAACATCAGCTTTGATCCTCCTCGGCCTTTCGGCAGCCTTTGACACCGGATCCCAGCACATGCTGATCGAAAGACTCCAAAACTTCAACATCCACGGGGACGCACTCAGACAGATCACCTCCCTCCTCACCTGTGGTGTCTCCCAGGGCTCAGCACCCAGCCCCACGCTCTCCAATGCATATATGACCCCACTGGCCAACATTGTTAGATCCCACGATCGCAACATAATTTCCTACGCAGATGAAACCCAACTCATCCTTTCACTCACTGATGACCATTCCAACACCAGAACCAAAGTCCACAGATCCATGACAAGCTTTGCTGACTGGATGAAGAACAACTGCCTGCAGCCATACACAGCCAAGACAGAAGTAATGATCTTTGGCAACAGCAGCAACACATGGCACAACACCTGTTTGCCATGAGACCTAGAACCCGCACCCACTCCCTCTGACCATGCCAGAAACCTCAGATCCATCATCGAAAACAAGCTTACCATGAAATCACAGATCAATGCCATCTTCTTTTGCTGCTACTTCACTTCGCACATGCTATGTAAGATCTTCAAGTGGCTACCCCTACACACAAGACACACTGTGACACAAGCCCTCATCATCAGCCTACAGGACTACGACAACTCCCTCTACATAGAAATCACCGCACACCTCCGACAGAGAATTCAGACCATACAGAATGCCACAGTCAGACTCTTCCTCTGCCATTCAAGCTGCTGGCCCACACGCACAAGGCTCTACACAACTAAGGACCATTGTACATTAACCATTGTCTGAACTTCCACCAACAGGTGAGAAGACTATGCTCTGCCTCCCTATGGCTTGCCCTTACTCCCCACATCTACTGAAGCAGAAGTGGAGTACGTGCCATCTCTCACATTGTAGCAAAAACCTGGGTACAGCCTCCTCACACACCTCCGGACCAGCACCTCAATTCTGGAATTTCGAATGACCCTCAAGACCTGGCTGTTCGAATAATTCTCCGGGACCTGCAAGCGCTGAGATACCCTATCGAGTGATTAGCCGCATTTTATAAATCCTGATTGATTGATTTCACAAGACTAGAGCTAATTTAAGCTAACCACAAAAAATGCTTTGTTTAGCATTGGGAATCTGTTACATATTCACACACCGTGCAAAGGACTTCCATGTAGTGACTGAATTGAAATGAAGAATTGTTTTGAAAATATGTAAGAATTTGTGTACATTAAGTATAGACATGTGTACATAATACCCCCGTTTGATGTTAACTAGCAACCTGCAATCTCCCACACCATGATTTCAAAATATTTTCCTCTATACCAGTTTCTCATGCACTCCAACTAGGGTAAAATACTGAATAGGTAATATAGCCGTCTGAAGACACCTATACTTTCTGCATCTACCTTCACTCATTCTCAAATAACACTACCATTTACCGTTCAAAAAGGTGCAATTTGTTTCTGAACGTCATCTTCAAGCCTAAACACATTCTCTATACTACACCACGAGCCCCTCATAAAACACCTGTTTAGCATTAAGGGCCTGATTACAACTTTGGAGGACGGCGTTAATCCGTCCCAAATGTGACGGATATACCACTCACCGTATTACGAGTCCATTATATCCTATGGAACTCTTAATATGGTAGGTGGTATATCCGTCACATTTGGGACGGATTAACACCGTCCTCCAAAGTTGTAATCAGGCCATATGTTCCTTGGGGGTGAAATGGGCATGGGCATCCATTTTCTGCACTTGGAGTACTTTGGTGTTACAGAAAGGGCTGCAGACACTTGGGAATCCCCTCCTGCAATACAGATTGTGCCAGCACTGAATGTGTACCAATACGATCCCAATGGGTTCTTATCCTCATTTTCAGGATTGAATTACCCAGTGCAGAATAAGGAAACATGTGTTCGATGGCATCTGTCGCTGTAGATACACATGGTATGCATGAGCTCGCCATCTGGTGTTGGGTCGGAGTGTTACAAGTTGTTTTTCTTCGAAGAAGTGTTTTCGAGTCACGGGACCGAGTGACTCCTCCTTCTGTGCTCATTGCGCATAGGCGTCGACTCCATCTTCGATTGTTTTCTTTCCGCCATCGGGTTCGGACGTGTTCCTGTCGCTCCGGGTTTCGGAACGGAAAGATAGCTGAAAACGGAAGATTTTCGACGGTATCGTTGCGATCCGGTTCGAGATAGACACATACGACGACGCGTTGAACATCGAAGCGCTTCGGTACCCTTCGGGGTAGATTTCGGCACCCCGTCGGGGCCTAGTCGGCCCGACCGCGTGGAGAGCAACGCCGATGGAACGGACCCCGTTTCGATTCTGCCCCGAATGCCACAACAAATATCCTTATACGGACCTACACTCGGTCTGTAACCTGTGCCTGTCACCCGAGCACAGCGAAGAATCCTGTGAGGCCTGTCGGGCGTTCCGGTCCCGAAAAACTCTGCGCGACCGTCGAGCGAGAAGACTGCAGATGGCGTCCACGCCAAAGGAGCGTCGACAGTTCGAGACAGAAGAGGAACAGGAGGAATCCTTTTCCATCCAGGATTCAGACTCCGACGAGATAGACTCTACAAAAACTGTGAGTAAGACGTCGAGATCAGAACTTAAAAAAGGAAAGAAGGCCCAGGGGACGCCACTGCCAACCGGCCATGGCTCCACCCAAATTCTCGGTGACCAACAATCGGCACCGAAAAAGGCCCATTCAGTGTCGAGATCGTCCGACTTCGGTCGAGACACCGGCACGCAGCCTCCTCGGGACCGAGAGAGTGCTAAACAGAAGCATCGACACCGAGAGTTCGGTGTCGACACGGATCGACGCCGAGACAGTGGCGCCGAAGACCATAGAGGCCAAGAATTTTCGGCACAGAAAAAGAGGAAGGTTACCTCGGAGCCGAAAAAACAATCAACAGGGTTTTCGGAGCCGAAAAGAGCGACATCAGACCCTGTTTCAGGCTCCTATACTGAAGAGCATTCTATGTCTTCACAAATGAAGAAACATAGATTTGAACAAGAACTGCAATCCACTGACGTGGATCACACGCAAAAGCGTATCTTTATTCAGCAGGGAACTGGGAAGATCAGTACCCTTCCACCTGTCAAACGAAAGAGAACGCTTCAGTTTACTCCTCAGCAACAAACAGCACAAAAGGTAACACCTCCTCCCTCGCCTCCACCTGTAACTCCGGCTTCGCCAACTTACTCCCCGTCACATTCGCCAGCTCACACCGCCATGAGCCACGATGACCAAGATCAGGATGCGTGGGACTTGTACGACGCACCAGTGTCTGATAACAGCCCAGACACATACCCAACTAGGCCATCACCACCGGAAGACAGCACAGCCTACTCACAAGTGGTGGCTAGAGCAGCACTATTCCATAATGTGGAACTACACTCGGAACAAGTAGAGGATGATTTTTTATTTAACACCCTCTCTTCAACCCACAGCTCCTACCAAAGCCTGCCGATGCTCCCAGGCATGCTACGCCATGCAAAGGACATTTTCAAGGAGCCAGTTAAAAGTAGGGCAGTGACGCCTAGGGTGGACAAAAAGTATAAGGCGCCTCCTACGGACCCTGTATTCATCACCTGTCAGCTGCCACCAGATTCTGTGGTGGTAGGGGCTGCCAGAAAACGGGCAAATTCACACACTTCTGGGGATGCACCTCCCCCAGATAAAGAAAGCAGGAAGTTCGATGCAGCCGGGAAGAGGGTTGCTGTCCAAGCAGCAAACCAGTGGCGCATCGCAAATTCACAAGCGCTGCTAGCGCGATACGACAGAGCCCACTGGGATGAGATGCAGCATCTCATTGAACATCTCCCAAAAGATCTGCAAAAAAGAGCAAAACAGGTTGTTGAGGAGGGTCAAAACATTTCAAACAATCAAATACGCTCCTCCATGGATGCAGCAGACACGGCCGCAAGGACCATTAATACGTCGGTTACCATCCGTAGGCACGCATGGCTCAGAACGTCTGGATTCAAGCCAGAAATTCAGCAGGCAGTGCTTAACATGCCAGTAAACGAAAAACTTCTGT
Organism: Pleurodeles waltl; assembly: GCF_031143425.1. Taxonomy (NCBI): domain Eukaryota; kingdom Metazoa; phylum Chordata; class Amphibia; order Caudata; family Salamandridae; genus Pleurodeles; species Pleurodeles waltl. Next base: position 398,676,976 of record NC_090442.1, on the reverse strand, counting down.
TCGGTCCGGAGGTCGACACAGCCATAGAAAAGCTCAAGAAGGACACTGACACTGCCAAGGCCATGGGCGCACTCTACTCCCCGCAGAGCAGAGGATCTTATAACACCTTCCGCAAAACACCTTTTAGAGGAGGGTTTCGGGGTCAGGCCACACAAGCTAGCACCTCACAGTCCGCACCGCCCACCTACCAGGGACAGTACAGGGGAGGTTTTCGGGGCCAGTATAGAGGGGGGCAATTCCCTAGGAATAGAGGAAGATTTCAAAGCCCCAAAACCACTACCAACAAGCAGTGACTCACACGTCACTCACCCCTCCCACACAACACCAGTGGGGGGGAGGATACGTCAATATTACGAAGCATGGGACAAAATAACTACAGACACATGGGTCCTAGCAATTATCCAACATGGTTATTGCATAGAATTCCTGCAATTCCCTCCAGACATACCCCAAAATCACAAAATGTATCAAAATACCATTCACAGCTTCTAGAGATAGAAGTTCAAGCACTACTGCAAAAAAATGCAATAGAATTAGTACCAAGCACACAAATAAACACAGGAGTTTATTCACTGTACTTCTTGATACCAAAAAAGGACGAAACACTGAGACCAATTCTAGACCTCAGAGTAGTAAACACATTCATCAAATCAGACCACTTTCACATGGTCACACTACAAGAAGTGTTACCATTGCTCAAAAAACACAACTACATGACAACCCTAGACCTCAAAGACGCATATTTCCATATACCAATACATCAATCACACAGGAAATATCTAAGGTTTGTATTCAAAGGAATACATTACCAATTCAAAGTATTGCCTTTTGGTTTAACAACCGCTCCAAGAGTATTCACAAAATGCCTAGCAGTAGTCGCTGCACACATCAGAAGGCAGCAAATACATGTGTTCCCGTATCTAGACGACTGGCTAATCAAAACCAGTTCGCTCACACAATGCTCAAACCACACAAATCAAGTCATACAAACCCTCTACAAACTAGGGTTCACCGTCAACTTTGCAAAATCAAACATTCTGCCAAGCAAAGTACAGCAATATCTAGGAGCCATAATAGACACGACAAAAGGAGTAGCAACGCCAACTCCACAAAGGATCCACAATTTCAACAGAGTCATTCAACACATGTCTCCAAACCAAACAATACAAGCAAGAACAATACTACAGCTCCTAGGCATGATGTCCTCATGCATAGCCATTGTCCCAAACGCAAGACTGCACATGAGGCCCTTACAACAGTGCCTAGCCTCACAGTGGTCTCAAGCACAGGGTCACCTTCTAGATCTGGTGTTGCTAGACCGCCAAACTTACCTCTCGCTTCTATGGTGGAACAGTATAAATTTAAACATAGGGCGGCCTTTCCAAGACCCAGTGCCACAGTACGTAATAACAACAGATGCTTCCATGACAGGGTGGGGAGCACATCTCAATCAACACAACATAAGAGGACAATGGAACATACATCAAACAAAACTGCATATAAATCATCTAGAATTATTAGCAGTTTTTCAAGCACTAAAATCTTTCCAACCAATCATAACCCACAAATACATCCTTGTCAAAACAGACAACATGACAACGATGTATTATCTAAACAAACAAGGAGGAACACATTCAACGCAGTTAAGCTTGTTAGCTCAAAAAATATGGAAGTGGGCAATCCACCATCAAATTGGTCTAATAGCACAGTTTATTCCGGGGATCCAGAATCAGCTGGCAGACAATCTCTCTCGAGATCACCAGCAAGTCCACGAATGGGAAATCCACCCACAGATTCTGAACACCTACTTCACACTCTGGGGAACACCACAAATAGACTTATTTGCAACAAAACAGAACGCAAAATGCCAAAACTTTGCG